>NW_026913499.1:1220000-1599999 GCF_034315485.1 Pezoporus occidentalis | reverse complement strand
CCGACCCCTGCTGTTGTGAAGGCGAGTCAGAGAGCGCTGTAAAAGCAGATTTTTCCGCCTCTTTCTCAGCCTCTATTGCGGCTAGAGTCTCAGTAGTCGCCAGGGAGCAGCAAGAGACTTCGCCTCCTTAGACCCTCAAGTAACTTCATCCCACAGGTGTGCCCCAATTTTTTCCCAAGTCCCCGAGATCAAAAGCTTCATTAACCCCCTTGATCAGCTCTTTTTCTTTACTCCAGAGCAATAGTCTTTTTAACACATTATCGTCATATTCTGTCTCTCTCACTGAGAGGATATGCTGGAAGATCTTAAGGATGGCCGTTTCTTCTTTACTTAATTGATTCCCCATCCTAACCCTCTTCCAGACCCGTCGGCTGTTACCTTATTTGCACTGCGTAGTGTCTTCCGGGCTCACAAGGCTCCGTTCCGAGGCGTCTACCTCCCGATCCTGGTCCTGCCGGATCGAACCCAGCCGACGTCCGTGCGGCTCCACGTTTTCCACTTGCTTCGGTGCTTTAATTCCTTCAGCTTCAATATGAAAAACGGGGGGGGGGGGGGGGGGCACGTTGGGCGCCAATTGCTGCAGAATATATGAACCCAGTCAGAAATCAGTATGATCAGACAAAAGCCATTTATTACAAAGCCTTAACTCCTTATATACTATTTCTTACATGCACTTAACAGTGATTTGGCATATTATGATTGGATACATGTCTTGAAGACCCTTGGTGACTAACATATAATTGGTTAAGCACAGGTGTGAGAACTTGACCTCGAAAGCTTGCCAACAGTCCACAGTTCTCATAACTCAGTGAATTCCAGCTTCTTCTTATCTTGCTTGCTTAAGCTTCCTCGGGCCTCTCATGGCCTTGCTGTATCTTTCAGGATTATTCAGAGTTTATGTACCAATTATCCATTCTCCTGTAAGAACACTGAATCCACACAACACCTCCTCAGAATTAATTTTGTGATTAGTTCTTCAATTTCATGAGATTGTTAAATGGATGTTTGCTGCCTCAAGATGGGAGTCCTGTGCTAATAAATGGTTTTGTTAATATCTTTAGGACAAGGAGGCCAGACAAGTTATTCCTAGAAAAGGGGAGTGCTTTTCTAAGCTAAATGAAGAGCTTAGATAGCAGAGCAGGCAGTTAGGGAAACTGGTAACTGTCAAAATGGGCCCTGACAAGAACACTTTTCTGACACAGTATGAGCTCTAAGGTATGTTAAAGTGCCAGATTAATGAATATGAGTCACTGTTTCTCAGGTTTTCAGTTTGTAATGAAGATTGAAGATGTTCTACTTACAAGGTTTTCAACACGTAATGAAGAGTGATTATACTCTGTTTACAAGGAGGTAAATACTGCTGGAAGTATTTAAATTCAAATTCAATTAGTTTTCAAAATCAAAATATAAATAAGTTTTAAATAGTATACAATTAGAGATGCTACTTCCACAGATGCTTCCAAACCGATTTAACCTTGCATCCCTTTCCTTTTGCTCTGAGCAATGCAAAGCCCTTCTCTATGTGTACAGTGTATTTTGTCCTAAGTTGCTGTTACTTTGGTGGACTTTCAGTTATTTTATTGCATATTCATTCCATGTTCAGAATCTCTTGGCAATTCCTGTACATTCAGTCTCCCTTTTGTACTTCTGGTTAAAGCTTGACATCAAAGTTTGTAACTAGTTTTTTTAATTTATTATTTTGCTTTTGCAAAAGAGTGTGCAGTTAAAAACCTGCTGGAAAACTTTGAATAATGAGTTAAACGTAAGCCTCGACATATTTAAGTTTCAGGCAAAACTGAAGGAGTTTATCTATCGTTTCCTGTTGGCATTTAAGTTACTTTCTTAAATTTTAATGCTTTCAAATGCATTAACCTAATTCTCATTGTTCCGAGTCTGTATGCAGTATTACTCATTTCCGAAGGAGATGTTCAGTTTGAATTTAGCAGCACAGTTTATTTTGGTGTATGACAAACCCTCGGAAGCTGCTCTGCCTGCTGGGGGAGCAGGCCTCATAGCGCTAGTTTTAGTGCGCCAGCTTTGCTGTACCCTGGCCGCGGATAAAGGCTTCCTCCCCCGAGATCCCTGCAAGCTCAACGACTTTGTCCTTATTTGTTAGCGCCGCCGGTGGTAGCTCCCCTGCTGTGCCCTGCCCTCGTTACCAACGGACGGCACGACCGATGGCCCCACTACCGCGTTAGCTAAATGTCTGGCGTGGCTTGTGGCGTTCATGTTACGGCAGCTGTCCGACCCCCGCGCACTGTGATCGGCCGGGCCCTCCTCGCCCGAAAGAACCCCGGCCTGGCCGTTAGCGAGCCTCGGGCAAAGGACAGCGCGATCCCCACGACCCAAAAACGAGAAGGAAAAGCTGGCGACAGGTCTCGCCTCTTAGCTACATGTGGGGCTGGCGGGTGAATGAGAGAAAAAGCCCCCTGAACCCCCGCCGCGGGAAAGGACCAGAGGCAGGGGGGCATTCTCCCGCCCAGCGCCGCCACGCTCCCCCGCGGGGATTGGCCTGCTCGGCCCCGGAAGGTGCTGCCGTCACTTCCGTGGAGTCCGCCATCTTGTCAGCGGTTGGGGGAGGCTGCGACTGCCTCTGTAGTCCGCGGTCTGGTGTGGCGTGGCCCGGCCCCATCGTTCGTGCGCCCCGCAGGCCGCGTGCTGCCGCCCTGCCCCGGGCTTGAGCCGCTATGGCCAACAACAGCCCCGCCGTTGGCGCTGGGAACTGCCAGGGGCAGCAGGCGGCCCAGCACCAGCCTGGTGCCATCCCACCGGCCCAGCAGCAGCTGCAGAGCGGAGCCCCCAAGCCGGCGGCCTCAGGCAAGCAGGGCAATGTGCTGCCGCTGTGGGGCAACGAGAAGACCATGAACCTGAACCCGATGATCCTCACCAACATCCTCTCTTCGCCCTACTTCAAGGTGCAGCTCTATGAGCTCAAGACTTACCACGAAGTGGTGGACGAGATCTACTTCAAGGTGAGCCTGCGGGCCGCGCCCCGGGCTTCCCGGGGCTGCGCTGGCGCTTGGCCCGAGCCTCCTCGTGGTGGGGGTTTTTGAAGGGGGAAGACTTTGGTTGCTTCTGGTTATCTTTTGCCGCGTTGTCCCTTATCGTGCTGTAAGCGATGGGAGCAAATGTATTTTTTAGTGCTTGATTGGGGTATTTAACGGTGCTGTTTTTCTTACAACACAAACGTGTTCCGCTTCGGATTTGAAATAACGGAGTTCCAGGTTATTAATTGGGCAGCGTGAGCCTTGGCAGTGGGGATGAAATGGCCGTCTGAGGACCGCGCTTTCATTTGAAGGGAGAGGGGACCCGATCTGCATGTCACTTCACAGACGGGCGCTGCGCGCAGCCCAGGAGCTGCCGGCGCCCTGTAACTGCGCAGAAGTGATTTCAGCAGGACTTTGCATGTGGCCTTCTTCCTCAGTTAGAGGTCAGGATCCCCCCCTCGCACCCAGTCAAAAACCTGTTCAGTTTAGTGCTGCTTTTGATATTAAGTAGGCAGTGCTGGGGATATAACTGAACTGTATCAGTGCACCCATGTCTTGGTTCTTGTTTGTTAGCAGGACTGAATCAGTTTTGCAGCAAGGCTTCCATCAAGCCAGTCTCTCAGGTGGAGGTATGCATAATTAATACTCATCAACACAGCAACATTCTTTTTTTCTGATAATGAGAGCAAAACTTAGATAATTCAGAGCGGATGTCTTCAGTCAGCTGTGCTTTGGTGATGATTGAGGTGTTTTTGTCGGGTGAATTGATTCTGCTTGATGTTACTGTGCCAGAGGGTTTCAGTATACTTGGAAATAAAAGGTAGCCTTTTTGTCTTATTTAAGCAGGGCAAGTCTAGTTACTTTGGGCACTGTCATTAAAAATAACTTCTCAGAAGTGTTTTGAGATTTTTTTTTGCATTGTTCGCACGTACTTATGAAGACAGTGCTACTGTTTCTCATCTCAATGGTAGCACTTCTCTCCTTGCCTCCGTCATTTGGAGTGGACTACTCAGTTCTCCTAATGCTTAAAGTAACATCGATTGTTGACAAAGCTTCTCTTCAGTTAATTTACCATTTGCTGCATATTAGATAAATCGTTATTACTGTCAGAATTGAAAGCAGCAAAGTTTATTTTTGCAGTTGATGGCCAGTGCTGAAATTTTTTTAGAAGAAACCTATTTCGAGAAAATTTGAGAGCTTACAGTCGTTTACAGGGACAGTCTCAGGGTCAAAATATTTTATGTGATTTGCCTTCTTAGTAGTGGTAGAACTTAACTGCAGTAGGTCATATAGTTCATTTGCTTGTCTCAGTGTTTCATTCCTTAAGTGTCTTAAATTGGGTAACAAATTTGATAAACCATTAAATATGTGCTTATTAATCCAATGTAAAAAAAGGTTGTTTACTCAAATTGACAGTTTATTCTGTGTGCTAAATAAAGAGAAAGCTCAGCTGCTTACTTAATAAGTGTGAGGGAGAAAATAACCTGATGGTTAAGGTACTTCACTGGTGTTCAGATGATTTGAGTGCTGTTCATATTTCAAGGTTTCTGAACAATTGCAGACTTTCCCTCCTTCCCCTTCCCCCCCTCCCCTTGAATGAGCACCATGCCCACCGTAGCAGCTGTATTTTCAGGTGTATTTGTTTGGGAACCAATGTAAGTGCCTCATTTAAAAAAACTGAGAATGATGGGTGCTGGCTTATTGGGAGAGATGATCTTAAGTTACGCAGGCAGCTGATGATAGGGACCATCTTTGAAGGTATGGATTCTGTCCAGGTGTTTGAATATATTCACTTGTAGTTCTGGTCTTGTTTCAGTTCTCTTATCTGCAAAGTAGATGACTTTTGTCTTTATCCCCGATGTTAGCACCATGCGCATGCCTTTAACTTCATTTAATCTGTATCTTCCAACAAATTAAGCATATACAGCAGTCTTTGTAGCATCAAAACTTTAAGTACTCTTTTGTGACATGAGTATTGTAAGGCCGCCTGTCTTTTTGTTTGTTTTTTTTCAACCAGCATATTTATTTTGATTGTGGCTAATAAGTAAAAAAATGAAAGCTGCCCTTGTGATAGTGTTGTATGTGATCCTTTGACTAAAAAAAACCTATTTCCTGTGAGAGGCAAATGTGTAAAAAATCAGAAGGATATGCAGTATTGCTTACAAAGTATTTCTGAACTTCTTGTATGATGCAAATAATACAGGAAGTCAAGTGGATTTTGATTTCTGCAGTACTGGCATCTCACAAGAAAAAAAAAAGACAGTTCAGCAGCTCCAGCTGTTGGCATATCTCTGATTTCAGGTGATCGTGCACTTAGTTCTGTTTCAAGTATTGTTAAAGCGTTTTGAATGTAAACTACACGCCACAAAATCTTATCCGAAATCCATTGTAACACTACTGCATCGTTTTTACTTGCTTTTTAAAGTTGATGTGTTGACAAAACGTACTTGCTTATTGAGTCAAATGTAACTTCTCTGCATTTCACAATTTCAGATATAGCTTGAACGCTTTCATAGTTCTTAAATCCCTTGTGATTTATTGTCAAATTTGTGGAATAGTGTTGGGTAACCGTGTTTGTGCACTCGCCTCTAAATGCATTTTAAAAGACTGGAATTGGGGAAAATTTATTCAATTAGTACTTAGAAACCATTTTATCCAAGAACATCACTGCAGTGTACAGAAAAAGACCCTGTCTTTTTCCACTACAGTTGATGGACATTTTTCTTTTGCCCTAATTGTAGGTGATACTTAAATCTCTAGCTAAATTCATGGAATATGACTGTGAGACTGTAGATTTTGACTCCTTTACGTGTCATCAGCAGGTGTTATTAAACTTGGTTAGGAGATATTTTAAATGAAGGTAACCGTTTGGTCTCCATAGAAAATGGTAATGATGCGATTTAGTCATAAAGTACTTGAAAGTACGTGGAGTGTAGAGTAAACATGGATGCTTGCTTTGGGGGTGGTTTGTTTTTTTTTTTTGTTTATAAACTTAATTTGTCTAGCTATAATTTCTTAATATAATTGAAAAACCCAAATGTTTTGCTTTAATGACAAAGCAGTCTTGATCTTCAATTTTGCATAAGACAAGCTGTTTATGATTGATTAGGATATCCATTGTTTACATTAGATTTGTATAAAACATTATGGAGATTGAAACTGTAATTTTATTTTTTCCCACCAACTCTTTCAGGTTACGCATGTTGAACCATGGGAAAAGGGGAGCCGAAAAACAGCAGGCCAGACAGGGATGTGTGGAGGGGTAAGTAGAAGTACGTGCCTTCTTACATTTTTCTGTCTGATAAATTTCTTAGCATAGGCCAAAACTTGCTTGTATGTTGGCTCAGTCCCTAGATGTAACAATGTTTATTACAAAGAATTGATGTGTTCCCCATGCTTCCAGAGCTGTGGGTACAAGAAGTGTTAGTTTTTCCACATACCTCTGTTTGCAGATATAGATTTCATCCTATGTTAGTTACAGAATCATAGAATTCTGGCTTGGAAAGGACCTTAAGGTCATCTACGAACCCCCCTGCAATGGGCAGGGATACTTTCTGCTAGACCAGGTTGCTGAAATCCCCCTCCAGCCTGGCCTTGAACACTGCCAGGGATGGAACATCCACCACTTCCTTGGGCAACCTGTTCCAGTGCCTCACCACCCTCACAGGGAAGAACTTCTTCCTTATATCTGACCTCATCTATAGTTCTCATATTCTTTTGTAGAGATGGGGCAATGTCTTTGACTTTTGGCGTTTTCACCTAACTTTTTTTCTTCCGAAAGGTGCGTGGTGTTGGAACCGGAGGAATTGTGTCTACTGCCTTTTGTCTGCTCTACAAATTATTTACATTGAAACTCACCCGTAAGCAAGTGATGGGCCTTATAACTCATACAGACTCCCCATATATTAGGGCTCTTGGATTTATGTATATTAGGTAAGTATCAATATAATCAACTGATGATTAATTTAATATACAGAAAGCTGTATTAAGTTTCTGCATTCTTTTTGTACTTAAAGGTACACACAGCCACCTACAGATCTATGGGACTGGTTTGAATCTTTTCTTGATGATGAAGAGGTATGTCGGCGAGGGTAATAATTCATTTTCTTTTGTTTCTTCTCATGTAACTGCTGTAGATTTAAACATTCCTTGATAAGGTTTTCTGTAGTTCGAATGTTGCAATGTTATGTTCTTGTTATTTAATTCGTTAGTGCAAGAAGCAGGCCTGGGTCATTAAGCTTAGGTTTCAAAGATTTAACAGAATTGTCTATTGCTTAGGATGTTTCTGTGTCAAATACTACAAAGCCACATGAAAGAGGTTTATTAAACCAGACTACAGACAGCAGGCTCTGTGAGTGTAGCTTCCATGCAGTTTTTAGAAAAAGAAGGATTTTTAAGCAAGGTATAGTAATACCTCAGAGTGCCAAATTTGTGTTTTGCATTAATGGCTGGAACAGGGGGAATTGCTGCTTAACATAGAAGAGTGGGAAGTACATAGTGGAAATGAAGACTGACCTTGAAAAATCCACTAAAATCTCTATGGTGGTTGTTCATGTCCAGGATTTTTTCAGAGCAGAAACAACCAGCCTAATTACTGTGTAAGGTGGCATTGTTTCTAGTAACCTTAATGTCATTGTTAATGGGGCAAAAACCAGAAAGAAACAGTGAAGAGACAATATTATTATGTGGTCAGATAGGAGTATACTGTTTGTACAATAGTTCTGATGTGTACTTTCTGGAGAAGCTGAGTAGGAGCTGGTGGCTGAGGTTGCTCAGTCCATGAAGTTCAGTATACTCTTGCAATTTGTATGTATTGAGCAGGTTTTACATTACATCCTAGATTTAAGAATGGCACAGGAAGGATCACTTGCCCTCTTCAGTGTGACAGTAGGCATCTACTTCAAGAAATTTCAAATGTTGCAAATGATGTCCGAATGCTTTTATTAAAAATAGTGTTAATTATACCTGTATCTGACTGCCATGCAGTGTATTTATTTTAAACAGCTTCTTTCATGCTAAGTATCAAAAACACTGCCAAAGGAAACAGCTGTTATTTCAGGTAAACTTATGTTATTGTATGTTTGTAACAAAAATCTAAGCGAATTGAAATCTTGATTGCATCACTGTGATATCCTCCTTCTCCCCCAGGTGGTGCTAGTTAACATGAGCTCTTCTCTGCAGTGTGGTAATTTATGAGGAGGATTGGGCTGGCTTCATTTTCAGGGTCCCACAAACAGCTTGGTACCCAGGACAAAAAATTGATCACAAGTGTGATTTGTTTTGCAGGTCTTAACTGGTTCGTTATTCACAGCACTTCTTGTAGTTTATGCATTTCAGTTCTTGCAGATACTGCTGATCAGTGTATATTTATTGTTTTTTAAAACCACCCAGTATATTTTTGGAATCAGTGTTTCTTTCCTAGCTGCTTTCAGTAGCTTTGTGGTATGTAGGGAAAAAGTGCTTGGCCTGCTTTTCTTAAGTTTGTTACCAATCCTGATCAAGCTCTTTAGGATAAATCAAATATATTTATATATATGGAATTACTTAAACCTACAGGACTTTTTTCCCCCTCCAGTTCTTAAAATATGTGGAAGCAGTTCATCTTTTGTCATGCTGCTGTGAAAATCTTCCCAGGATACAAAGTTACTTTTTCAAAATGCTTCTTATGTTTATTTTGCTTAACTGTGCGTACTCTCCAGGTGCTACGTTTAACTCCTTTTTTTCTTCTTTAGATCTCTGCAGCGATTATATTTGGAAAAACTGTATATCTGAACACTTAAATGTGTGTGAGTGCAAGCAGTTTTACATTTAGATTTTCTCTTCCTGTTTAGATAACAAATCTCACTTTCCTTGTGTGCTTGCACTATAGGTTTGGGACTGACAATAGCTGACTAACATGTCCTGAGCTGTGAGAGGGCATAGCAAGAAGGCCTTCATGCGGTAATGACCCTTTTCAGAGACAATGGTCATCATGGATTATGAGTTTCCAATTATTTGTTCATTTATTTATTATTTTACGTTTCTAAATTAGAAACCTCACTGCTTCATGGCAGTTGGTTTGCTATTGCTTCCAATTCTGTTAGGATGCCATTTTGTACTAGAGGCTTTTCTGTGATCATTTTTAGATAGGCAATGATGTAGTTCCTAAATGATTTAGGCCACAGGGTTGGGTATGATGGTACGCAGTTGTACATCCACAAAATGGAGTATTAAATGTAGTTTGAGAGGACTTCTCATCTTTGTGGCATTGAGATAAAATACAAGATCATACTGTATAGCCAGACTGTGTAAGGGGATTTCGTGTTAATCTCTTCCTCAGCAGTTCCGTACCATCCAGATGGCTGCAGGATTAGTATGTGCCTGCATGCATATATATTAAGTCCCATTCCCTTTCTGTAACATAGTGCCAAATTCGAAAGGTGCAGACTTTGAATTTTTCTGAGGAGATGTATTAGAATATGAGACAAGTAACTTTTCATAATCATGAGGCTTCAAGAGGGCAGTAGTGTAGCAGCATTTTTTTTTTTTTTTTTTTTTTGGGGAAATTGGTACAGAGTATTTTTGACCATCAGGATATCTTTTTGCTTGTATTTTGTAGGACCTGGATGTGAAGGCAGGTGGGGGTTGTGTCATGACCATCGGGGAGATGCTTCGTTCCTTCCTCACTAAGCTTGAATGGTTTTCCACGTTGTTTCCAAGAATTCCTGTGCCAGTCCAGAAAGCCATTGACCAGCAAATTAAAAGCAGACCTAGAAAAATCAAGAAAGAGTGCAAGGAGGGAATGGAAGAAATAGACCGGCATGTGGAACGTAGACGTTCAAGGTCATTTATGTGTTAAAAGAATGTCAGAAGTTTCATACTGAACCTTGTGGTTACCAGAAACATGTCGTCTTTTCAGTGGGATAGGCTTTAAGGCAAAAGACAAACAGTTATGGATGCTAATGGATTAAAATAATCAGACAGTATTTGGTATTTAAGATTAAATAAAGACTATTTACATAACATATAAATAGGAAACTAAAGAGGGTCCCTTAACTTCAGAAGGTGGTGTTTCATATTGAATATCTCTTGTTTTAAAAGGTCTCCAAGACGATCCATCAGTCCCAGGAGGTCTCCCAGAAGATCCAGAAGCAGAAGTCATCATCGGGAAGGTCATGGATCATCTAGCTTTGACAGAGAACTAGAAAGAGAAAGAGAACGGCAGAGATTAGAACGTGAAGCTAAAGAGAGAGAAAAAGAAAGGCGGAGATCTCGAAGCACTGATCGCACACTGGAACGAAGGCGAAGCAGAAGCAGGGACAGATACAGAAGCCGTAGTCGAAGTCGTGACAGAAAAGGAGATAGAAGAGACAGGGACAGGGAGCGAGAGAAAGAGAATGAACGGAGCAGGAAAAAGGAGAGAGATTATGATAAGGAAAGAGCTAGCGAGAAGGAAAAAGATCGCTCTAGGGAAAGGTCAAAAGAAAGGAAAAGTAAGGGTGATACAGAAGAGAGAAGACACAAAGATGACAAGGATGACAAGAAACACCGGGATGACAAAAGGGATTCCAAAAAAGAGAGAAAACATAGTAGAAGTCGAAGCAGGGAAAGAAAGCATAGGAGTAGGAGCCGAAGTAAGAACACAGGTAAGCGCAGCAGAAGCAGGAGCAAAGAGAAATCAAGTAAACATAAAAATGAAAGTAAAGAGAAGTCAAATAAACGAAGTAGAAGCAGAAGCAGAGGAAGAACAGATAGTTTTGACAAGTCCAGAAAACGAGACCAGAGTCCCAGCAAAGAAAAGTCTAGAAAGCGTAGCAGAAGCAAAGAACGTTCCCACAAACATGATCACAGTGACAGCAAGGACCATTCGGAAAAACATGACCGTCGAAGGAGCCAAAGTACGGAACGAGAGAGCCAAGAAAAACAACAGAAAAACAAAGATGAGACTGTGTGAACTCTTTCAGAAGTGGATCACATTGAATCCTATAAATGTTTGATTAAATCCTGCTCATTTTTTCTTAAAGTTGAGATTGTGCAGTAGTTGATGAGCACTCTTCTCCAACCTCCCTCTAGGCTGCAGATTGTCATTTCCTATTTTGGGTAGGGAAGTGCCTTTGTAAACCCATTCAATGCATTGACGGTTTCAAACCATTTGTTTAGTTTAATTCGTAATGCAGAGATTGTTCTTGAATTTTTATTGTTCAGATGTTTCTGAAATGTACAGTCTGTACATATGTCCTGAAAATGTTTTAATTCCTTTGGCATGGTTGCCATGTTGGTTAAATTTGTATGAGGCAATAAACTGCCACTAATTCTACTTTGATTTTGTAGATGTGGAATTATGGGTTGTATCCTGAAGTTAGTGTGGCTGTGCTTTACATAATACAGCTTTTAGGGATGGATCTTGAATGTGTATTATAGCTGAGATATTTATGTGCATACAATGTACATTGAGGGCTGCAGATCTAAAACTACCATGGATGTCCACTGTACCTGCTGTTTTTTTGTTTTTTTTTTTTTTTTCCCAAAGCTTTTAAAATGTATTATGTTGATTGCCACTGGTATTAAATTGAGAGTGGACTTTCAAGGAGATAGTGGTTTTGATGCAAGGATCTGGACTATGTTGGGGCTTGTTTAGAAATTCTTTAGAAAGGCTACCTCAAGCAGACACTGTAAAGGTTGGCAGATGAGTACCGTAGCCATCTATGCATTTTATTTGTTTAAAAAAAAAAATCCATGTAAGCTTCCATATTACTTTTTTTTTTAACACACTATCCATTTGTGGTCTTTTGATGTTTTTCATTGGCAGCTGCACTTTGTCATTTATGATAATCCTGGGCTAATAAAGGCATTGAAGGTTGGAAGAGGGAAGTAGGAAGAAGAAAATTATTACAAAGGATTTTAGTTTCAAGCTTCCAAAGCATTTTTGTAAGTGTAAGCATTAAGAATGACCTGATAGTGTCCTTTTTTAAGTCATATTTTCTACAAATAGTAAGGGTTGCAGTTTGTGTTGAACATTTCATCTGGCAGATATATTTTTTTTTTAACAGATTGTTAGAAGCAAAAACCAAAATGCATTATAGAAAAAAAAGTCATATCATTAAAGTCCAAGTCTATTTGATAGGTTATTCTGATGACTTGTATACTGAGTGAGGAGAACCATCTGGAATAAACTCTCAATTAATTCCTTTGTATTGGGTGTCAGCTTTTCCCTGCATGTTCATTGCCAGCTGAAGAGTGTTTGGGTTCATCCACATTTCATTTTCAGTCTATGTGACAGTACACAAAATCTCTTATTCATACGAAGTACTTTGTGGGAAGATGTATCAAAGAAAGAAATGCAGCAGCCCAAAGATAGGAAGAACAGTAAGTGTGAGACATTCACGATCATGAAGTGACCTGAAGGTAGACATAAATTGATATTTGTGCCTTTTTCACTTCTTTGTGATGCAGATCATTTAGGCGTGATATTTAAATATTAGGATTTTTTTTTTTTTTTAAAACCTCCAGGAGAAAACAAACAGGGCTTAAATTTCTAACTACATTTCATTCCATAGTATTCAAAAAAGCAGAAATAGCAAACTCAATTTTGTCTTCCTCCTGCTCTGTTTTCTGAGTTAGTCTTTTGTCACTGTCATCCTTAGCATTCAGTATTTAATACTGATGTTCAGTTATCATCTGTTTATATTTTTGATACCTTGAAAGAAAGCTTACACTTTAAGAAGTTCATTTCATTGCAGTGTGAAACTAAAATAGTGAGCTGTCATTTATCATGGGAGGAGAAAAACTGTATTGGCCATTTAAGAAATGCCCTGGCTAGGTGATGAGAGCTGTCCCTGAAGACTGCCAGGGCAGTGCGTGGTTTCTGTCAAAATGACAACTGTAATTTACCTCTTTTGCCACTAGAGGCTTCTTTCGGCCTTGTTAATTTTGCCCTTCAGTTAAGAAGTTTCTGAAACCAGTATGCCCTTGGGCAGAGGCTGCAACGCCAGTGTTCTGTCAAGGGAAGATGGACTGTTGATTAGAGTTCTTTCTTCAGCGCTCCTCCCCCTCTGCCATGGTTGAGAACTACAGTGAAAGAACAGTTTATTTTCAGGCAAAATCCAGTTATTTAAGAAACAATCTTTGACCTGAAAGTGGAGAGTGCCCTCTTACTGCAATTAATATAGTGAACATTTTGATACAACTTGTGCAAAGACTGATCTTCAACTGATGCATTTACAAGTGCACAAGAAACTGAAAAAAAAAACAATTCTAAAAAGGAAAATTAATTGTAATCACAGTGTGTTTATTGAAGTTAAAAGTTTGTGGAATAAAGGAAAATAGGGAATATAGAAAAATAGTCAGTTTCAACAGTTGCTGTGTCTTGTTCAAGGAAACAAGCAGTTTACCTGGCTTTAGAGAGGATACTACTTAAATTGAGCTGAAAAGTGAGTATGATTTTTACAAAACAAAATATATGCTACCTTAAGGTTGAAAGAAAGAGATCTGCTTAAGGAGCCACAAAACCAGAGGCACCAGGCAGTTTTTCAACAGGAACTGGCACAGTCTGTGCTCACAAGTAGTAGGTTTGGATGACAATCAGAATGCCATCTTGAATGGCAGTTGGCATCCAGAAGCCTTTATGTAAAAACCCGTTATATATTGGTATGAAACTCACTGGCTGTCTCTGAATTGAGAGAAAATACAGTGCCCTTGAAATCACTACTGAAAATTACCATTATTTAACTGAGGTTGCACTGAGAGGTCTCTGTTTTGTCTTTATATCAAATAAACTGCACGTTAGTAGAAACCAATGTACAGAGCAATAGATATAAAGAAGTGGAAATTTATACAAAGCAGTCTGAAATAGTATACTGAACCATAGTCATTTCTGTATCATTACAACTTACACTAATTCAGTTTGGAAGGGACTAAGGGAAGTAATTTTATCCAATCGTCCTGCTCAGAGCAGATATAAGTAGATATACAACATGAAACATCAAACAATGCAATTAAATTATTTTCTATTATGCTATGCTGCAGGCCATTCAGAAGGAGCTGTTGTGTACTGCTCTTGTGTACTGCAGTAACAAAAATAACTACAGAGTTAACCACAAGTAATTTCTGTTCAATATTCAGGATTTTCAGAGTAGAAATAGCATATTCATAAAGCAAGGCTGCAAAAACCTCACTAGAAGAGAAAAAAGATAAAATGGTGTATCCCACCTACATTAAGAAAACAAAAAATATTTGGGACAAAAAAGTATGCATCTTCAGACAAACATTTATAGCAGGGCAGCAAATCAGATTTCAGAGACTGTTACTATACAGTTATACGACTCCTGAGCATTATGTCTGCTGTCATAGTCCCAAGCATTTTCTTACTCAGCTACAGTCAGACACCCTCTTTTTTGGTAAAAATGGTAACATACAGTCTATTTGACTATGCCTACAGAACATTTTTCGTGTGTCTTGTGATCTTGGAGCAAGCTATTGCACTATGGGTTGGTCTTTATTTCTTTTAAAATACTGTCTTTAGTAACTATCGATTAAAAAATTCTGTGCACGAAATCCTTATGCAAGTGTAAGGGAGTTGCTCGCCTAACAGTCAAGTAGAGAAGATATAGCACATGATTTATATCAGAAATAAATTTTACAACATTAATACCTGTTCTAGCTAAGATAGCAATAGAGGGGTTTTATACTTACCAGGATAAACACTGTTTCTTTTTGGTTTTCAATTTTTATTGTAATAACTTCTTTTATAAGCAGCAAATTCCACTAGAAAAATAATGGCTACTTCTAAAAATTATCAAATTATTTTGAAAACAGAATTTCAACAGAATATTTTTTCAATTACATTTCAGTGATGAAAAAAAAGCACTTCTATTGATGTATTTTTGTTTCATTCACAAAAATACTGTTATCAGGGAAGTTGTGAATGCTCCATCCCTGGTGGTGTTCAAGGCCAGGCTGGACAGAGCCTTGGGTGACATGGTTTAGTGTGAGGTGTCCCTGCCCATGGCAGGGGGGTCGGAACTTGACGATCTTAAGGTCCTTTCCAACCCTAACCATTCTGATTCTATGATTCTATAAGTGTCCATATACTGCAACAACATGACTGCAACGATTAAGCATTTCAGACTCTTGATGGTGCAGTGTATGCAGGAATGTGTGCTATCAACAGAGAATGACTGAATTCTGAGAGCATTTCTTGCAGTCTTGCATTCCTTGTATTTTGAACTACTCAGTATTCACACAGAAAGCAATAGGAGCTGTAGGCACAAAATATGAAACTGAAGAAAGTATAAAACATTGTGGAACACTGAAAATATTTGCACTTAGGGGATCATGCTTCTGGTATGTGTTTTGTTTGGATGCGCTTTTTGAGGTGGGGTGAGCTGAGATTTGGTACAGGTATGCAGATTGTATTACTTCTTCATTTTTCTCCCTGAATCTGCCTATTTATCCAGTTTCGAGCTGTTCATAGACTTTGAAAGGCCTTGGGTCCTAACAAATTATTTTTCAGTCACTTGTAAACAGTGCAAAAGTGCAATAGTAATGAAATACGAATGTAGAAGCCGGTGTCAGATAGTCTCTACCCTAACTTTTACTCTACTTTTGCAAAGAGCATAATACAATTCTTGAAAACAGTTTTAAAGCGAGTGGCACTCACCATTCCTAGGCAGTTGAAAAGCAGCCCAGTAAGTATTAATGATTTACTTTGCGCAGCACATTTTGCCAGAACTTTGTTCCAGCCTTCACATGGAGACGAGCTCACGCAGATCCCTGCTGTGACCAGCAGTCTTACGCAGCAGTGCTGTGTCTGCAGGTGTACTCCCTTTGACGAGAAATCGTATTAGGTTATGCCCTCCTCTCTACTGGACTGAAGCCTGCCAGTGGTTGACCAAGGCCATGGTGAAGCAAGTCTGACATAGCACTGAACTTTAAGGCAGGTGGGTAGTAGTAGGGCTTTTCTCTTTCTGTTACAGGACACAGTTTCTGCCTTTTCTCCTTCTGTTACAGGACACAGTTTCTGCATTGTTTTTACAACCTTCATAAAATAATTATGCCCAATCTAAATTCAGCATTTGCTCTTCACCTTATTATCTAATCAACATTTTTGTCCACTTACAAGGATCTCTTTTTCTGTCAGGACTGATGCCCTGATTGTACTCCCCTTTGAATGGAACACAGTCATACCGTCTGGAAACCACTCTTCCTCATGCTTTGCATTGTGGAAAAAAATCAGTTTTTTTCTCATTTCTTTGTATCTATACCAGCTGCTGGTTCCCCTTTGACAACACACCTTTATGTCTTTAGAACTTCTCACAGCCGATTTTGGACGTCAAGAAACGGTACCTTTCCATGAACCCATAGTGTTTTCTTCAACAGTTTACACGAATGTTAGGAGGGACCCTAAAGACGTTTTTATGAGAGTCACGATGCCGAGGGGAGCTCTACACCGGGAGAGAACCCGGCACCACGGCACGCTCCCCAGCTGCTCCCTACACGGCGCAAGACGCCTGCCTCGGGTCTCGGGAGGCGGCTCTCGCCGTCCGTGGTTCACCTAGCGAGAAATGGGAAGCTTCTTCGTCAGCGGACAAGCTCTGGTTACCCGTCATTTCCTCAGGGGGAACTTCGAGCCCCACCACCGCAAAGAAAGCGGGCGCTACAGGTGTCAGAGCTCCCCAGGGGCCGGCACAACTGCCGGCAACCCTCCCCGCACCGCCTCAGCTAGCAGGCAGCGCCATCCTCCGCGCCCGGCCCCCACTGAAAGAAGGAGCGGCGCGCCCGGGGGAGGGCAGCGGAAGGGAGAGGTGTGGCTGTGGCAGGTGACCGGGTCTGCGAACAAGATGGCGCCGGCGGTGTGGGGGTTGAAGAGCTTGGTGTGGCAGAGTGAGTGCGGAGTTTCGTTGGGTGTCCTCCTCTCTCGTCTGCCTGGCTGGGAGCTACCTGGGGCCGCTTGGTGGGAGATGGTGCGGGCCGGCAGGGAGCTTTAACCGCTCAGGCACCGCCTCCCCGTAGTGCGGTGCTCTTGGGGTCGGGGGTTCCGTGGTCGCTGAGGTGGGCCCGGGGTACTTCTTGGCGCGGCTGGAGCCGCGCACCGTGTCGGAGCTACGGCAGGAAAACGCGGTTGCTAGGAGAGCTGGCTTGGGCCAGCCCGCGCGGCTCTGCGGGGAGCCCGGTATGCGGCACGGGCTGGAGGTGGCTGCTCTTCTCTGGCTGTGACTGAGGGTGGGGGGAGGCGGCCGACCCGCCTTGTGGCCGTGCTTCGGGTGCCTGTAGTGATAGCACTTGCGTGGAAGCGTTTTTGCCTTATTCCAAGATAAACTATGTAGGATATACACAATCATACCAGCTCTTAAAAGAGGTTAAGTCAGCTCTTCAAGGACTGCCCTGTTGCTTGGAAATAGCAGTTTTGTAGAGTGCTCCCGGCTGCGGGAGAGGCTCTCTGGTTCTCTGTCACTGAGAGTGGTACTCCCCCTTCACGTTGGATTTCACGGTTTTCAGAAGAAAAAGCTATTGGTGTCCCAAGATACTCTCGTAAATGAACTGTAGGATTTTATTTCCATGTTTGGGAACAGGTTCTTCTGGTGTTTGTCAGAGAAAATGAAGTTATAACTACTCCCCATCTTACTGGAGTATAAGTACTTCAGGTAGTGTGAGACTTCTGGGGAAGGGCAGCCACCTCATGCCGCACTTCGTTGTGACTCAGTGAGCAGCTCAGCCAGCCTAGTGACTGGGAGGTTCCTGCTACCTTCTCATCTGTGTTTTCCACTTCCACCTGCAAGCTCCAGTCTGCTTGCTTGTGTCACTGGAAGAGAAAACAGAAAAAGGGGAGAAAGAGGAAAGCAGGCTGTTTATGTGGTGTTCAGTTCTCATTTGCTGACATCTGTACCCTGCTTTCATGAGTTTAAAACCTCTCCTTTAGGAATCCCTACTTGTGCAGCTGTGCATTTCTTGCTTTGCTGTGTTAAATCGTTTGTGCCTTTGATTGTAAAGTGACTGATTTGTCTGGTAATGTTTTATAGAGCACTTAGACCTTAAAAGGAGGGAACCTGATCAAAGTGCTAGGGGGTCAGCATGGTGTATAAAGACTTTTGAAAATGGCATTGCCAGTGCAGGCAAGACTGTGAGGAAGAATGGTGAATAATAAATAAAGGTGATGGTGAAGCAGGGTGAATAATAAAACATTTATACCGCAAACTTTCTAAATAGGAATCTTCATCTGAAAATAATGCTTTTGTTATATAACTCGTTACTCTTGTCTTTCTAGGACTACAACAGTGAAGATTTATTAACTAAGTTCAGACTTTGTCTGGCACTTTTTGTATGGATAATTCAGGACCATAAACTGCTGCTTTTTAATGTTTTGGCAAAGGTGGCTTTTTTAATTATTTTTTTTAAAGGCTGTTTTGTCTGAAAATAATGTTAATGATGGCGATGCTTCATGTAGCAGCTTGTTGTCAATGTCTGTGAATAGGGAAAGGAGTTAGACCTGTGTTGTGTGTACAAAAAATATTGTATCTGTGCTCTGGTATGATTTTGTTAAAACCCCTTCTTTTCATCATGATAGCCCTGTCTGTAAGGTGCAGTTTTAGACTCAATCTAAGCAGAAGTGTATGACAAGATTACTTCATAGGTTTGTTTTCAGTTAAGTTTCACAGTTATGGGGCAGGTGAACCTACCTGCATTAGGAGGCAGTAATCCTGCGGATAAAATTCACTATATACTACATGTCTCTTTGTGTTTATGTAAATAAGGTTATTTCAACAAGGAATTCTGTCTCCGGGGTTTATCTCTGTGTGGTTTTTGTTTCTGTTTTGTTGTTGGTTTGGTGTGTTTGGTTTTTTTTTTTTAACTTTCACATGTGTTCTAGGGTTCTATAACAAGATTCTAGCTTAGCCATACATCTGTATTAATTTGTAAAATGATAACAGCAATTCTGCAACTTTATTTTCCAGTACACTTGCTTGTAGTGAAAGCTGTTTTAGTCCTTTCTTTACAAAGTGTGTTATAAATGGGTCATTAACTTGCCAAGGTTTGTTTTTTGTTTTCTTTTTCCACATGGGGATTTAGCAGTCTGCTCTTCTGTCAGGTTTGTGTATAGTTCTTACCTGGATTGGCAAGTAAAAATAGAAGAAAAATGCCTTAAACTACTTAAATACATTCAGAGAAAATAAAGTTAGAGAAGGCAGCTAGGATGCATGGTTGGCATGAAATTTGTGAGAAGGAAATGAAAGCTTGGACAGAAATGAAACACTGTTCATATCTAGGTTTATGAATGGTTTTGGTACATTCAGAATGCTTACTTGAAACAAATGAGATTATTTTGAGAGTCTATAAACCAGCGTAAGTCAGTCATCTGGATAAAGCAGCTGAAGGTCGAGGACAAAACAGCCGTTGAAATGTTACAGGAGGGAGGTACATTATATCTGGTACACTTATAGCTTAGAATAAAATCTTTTTGCTTGATGGAATAAAGCTGACTCCTGCTTTTAATAACTGAAATGAAATTCAAGGCACAACTGGATTATGGAATAAAGGAGCCAACAAGTAGAGGTGCCATGCTTGACATCGTGCTCACCAACAGGGAGGGGCTGGTTGGAAATGTGATGCTCCAGAGCAGCCTTGGCTGTAGCGATCATGAGATGGTTGAGTTCAAGATCCTCAGGCCAGTGAGAAGAGCATGCAGCAAGCTCGCTGTCCTGGACTTCAGGAGACCAGACTTTGGCCTCCTCAGGAACCTGCTTAGTAAGGTTCCATGGGATATAGCCCTAGAGGGCAGGGGGGGCCAAGACTGTTGGCTGATACTCAAGGATCACCTGCTACAATCTCAGAAGTGTTGTATCCTGAGTAGAAGGAAGTGTGGCAGGAGGGCCAGGAGACCTCCGTGGATGGGTAAGGAGCTGCTGAGGAAACTTAGAGGGGAAAAAAGAACCTTATAGAAGGTGGAAGCAAGGACAAGTGGCCTGGGAAAAATACAGGGATATTGTCCAGAACCAGGTTAGAAAAGCTAAGGCCCAGTTAGAATTAAATTTGGCAAGGAATGTGAAAGATAACAGGAAGGGCTTCTATTGGTAAGTAGCAAATAAGAGACAGACTAGGGACAATGGGGCTACAGAACTGATGGACAGAGGAAGAGCAGTTGACATCATCTACTTGGACTTGTGCAAAGCAATGGACACTGTCCTGCATGACATCCTTGTCTCTAAATTGGAGAGACATCAATTTGATGGATGGACCACTCGGTGGATAAAGAACTGGCAGCTATGAGGGGTGATCACTTTTCCCTTAGTGACATGGTTTAGTGATGGGATTGGCAGTCCTGGGGTAATGGTTGGGTTCCATGATCTTAAAGGTCTTTTCCAATCTAGTTGATTTTGTGTATTGTTCAGGTTTATTTTATAGGCAAATAAGTTAATGTACTGCATGAAAAATACATTTGAGATTTTGGACAAGGCTCTTTGCCAGTTGATTTATTATTAAAAACTCTCTGTAATGCTCATTCCTTGGTAAGAGTGTTCTCAGAAATTATGAAGGTTAATTAAATATTCATGAGGTTAAATATTTATTCTTACACCTTGTGTACACACCTATGAAAATGTAAGTAACAAATACATGGTATAAAAGTGACAGGAAAAAATGTGCCTGCATTACATACTAGAATAAGATATTACCAACAAGTACATCTCAGTAGGAACTCTGCAGTGGTAAGCATTTTGTAATTTTATAGAGGGTATATCCAAAGAAGGTATTTGGGTCCCTGCACCAGGCCAACAGACCTAGAACTTTTTGAAAATTGTGGATTGCGTGTAACAGGAAGGATGCTGAATTGGAAGCAACCCAGAAGGCAGGTGTGAGGAATGATAATAGATTTCGGGAGTTGTATAAGCAGAAAAAGGTTCAGGAGAACTGAGCTCGAGTTCTGCTGTTTAGCAGCATGAACAAAATGCACCAACTGCATCCCACTCAAAACGTGCTTTGTGCTTAAATAATTTTTATACCAGTGTTTTTGTCAGTTTATTAGATACAACTTAAAAAACCCTCACACTCCACTGTAACCTGAGCACATTGGAAAGCTAAAGCAAAAAGACCCATCTTTCAAAAAGAAACTTGTGTTAGTGTGAAAAAGTCTGTGTAGGACATCTTTGTAAAATATAACCATGAGAAGCATGAATCGTGATGTCTTGGGAGCGTTGTGTGCTATGCAGTGTTGGAGTTGGTGAAACTGAAATGAAGGCTGCCTGAGCAAGTAGGCCCAGATGGAGAAACTTGAAAATCTGAGGCACTGGAGGTTAGGGGCGGAGATGGAGTATGTTTTGATGGTGTCATGCCAAAGGAACCTAGACAAAAGTGAATATACTAATATTTCTAAACACTGACGAAATAGGTGTACTTTTTTTTGTATGTGCACCTACTGTTCTGAAGCTTCTTACTTTTTTTTTTAACCTTTTTTTTTTTTTTTTTTCTTTTGGCAGTAATTGGAGTTTTGGTTTATTTCTTCTTTTGGGAGAAAGATCCAGATATTTTTGTAGGCAGCAGTAGTCATCAGCTTAGTCTGAAATTCTGCTCTCTGGGAAAAGTGAACAGAATAATTACATGTCTTTATCCCTGTGTTTATGAGCATATGGTTTTAAATAGTTCCCCAAATACTCTGACTTTTAATTAATACATCCCACTGTTGTGAGATCAAATCTGCGTTAGCCTGATGACATAACTTAGGAAAGTTGCAACTTGGTTCTGGTGATCTTTAAAAGCTGTGGATCATAACTAGATGCTGACTTTTATTGCTGAATCCTGTATAAGCCTTTTAATTGATACTTCTCCCAAAGTCGTCATAGGAGGAAAAGATAATGGATACCTATTTAAGGTGACTTTCAGTTCCTGAAAGACGTGGTATTTTCTTAGTCTTATTCTGGAATTCTAGAGGAATAACAAGGACATCTGAAGTTAGCCTGTATTTTAAAATAGGTCTGTTCGTGAATTTGTCATTCCAGCTGCATTTATCTTAAAGTAGCTTAAATTTTTTGCATATGCGTGATCCATTTAGTGGAAGAGTTCAAAAAAAAGAAAAAAATAGAACCCAAGTGAAATGGTTACAGGCCTGTGGTCATTCAGGCTGATTATTATGGAGCTGTTTATTATTAGCAAAAATGAAACTTTATGTCTATATTTTTGAAGTGGGTAGGGACAGTTTGTGCTAAAGAATTCTGTGGAGGTATTTATGTGTGGTTTGTTTGGATTTGTTTTGTGTTGGTTTTTAATTTTTAGTTATCTAAACATACTAGTCTTAATGGGTGAAGTAGTATTATTTTTTAGTAACAGTTTGATTCCTCTAAGTGGTAAACTATCTCTGCTTCTTACAGAGCTAAAATCATCAGTATTTGAGGACTGCAAGAAAGAGGAAGAATGGAAGGTATAATTTAGTGATACTGTTTGTAAGAATGTTGGAATCACTTGAACAAGTAATCTGTATCTCTGAGAACAGAAAAAAAAAGTATCATTTAATAGCTGGCACTTCAACTTAGAATTCTTTTCTGTCCAGTTGTTGGATTTTAGTTCTCTTAACTCAGTCTCTGTATAATATATAATGAAAACTCAAGGTCTAAAGTCATAGAATGCTTTGGGTTTGAAGGGACCTTAAATATCAGCTAGTTCCAACCTCCTGTCCTGGGCAGAGACACTTTCAACTAGATCAGGTTGCTCAAAGCCTCGTACAGCCTGGTCTTGAACACTGCCAGGGATGGGGCAGCCACAGCTTCTCTGGGCAACTTGTGCCTGTGTCTCATCACACTCACAGCAGAGAATATAGTAAGAGAAATGGTTACTTGTCTTGATTGTTTTTTTAAATTTTGGGGAAAAAAAATGGAAGCTGTTTCTGTTTATCTTTTGAAAGACTTGTACTTTATTAATTTCAAACATGATGCTGCTGTGTAATACACGTGGAGCAGGGTTCAGCAGTACGGTATCAGTTAGAGCTGCTTAAGCTGTAAAGCAGTTTTGCAGTAGGTAAGTATGGACATATATAAGCAGGCTATGGGGTAAATTAGCAGGAATTCAAAAGACCTGTGTCAAAGTGAAAGTTTCAAAATACTTTCTAGAGGGAGTAGTGGGGACAAGCTACATTTACAATGCAGCTCATCTTTTGAAGTCCTGTATGCAGAGAGCTGCTTTCTGATGCTATTTAATTTCCCACTGCAAAGTTGCTGTATGTGGGTGATGATACAGATACCAGCTATATGCAGGTGAAAGTGCAGAGTAATAAAACAGATTTCAGCTTCAAATTTCCATGTCAAGTTGTTAAGGAAATAACATGGGTTTACTATAGCCGATTAATCTGTCTGAATACTTGGGGATTTTTTTAATTAGGTAATGCTTTTGGATGATTATACTACTAAATTACTGTCACTGTGCTGCAAAATGACTGATCTGCTGGCAGAGGGTATCACAGGTAAGCATTATTCTTTTTAATATACAGATGCAATATCCTGATAAAAAAAAGGGGAAAAAATAAAATTGATGGTACCCTTGTAAGAAATTGTTTGAATTTTGTTGATGAAGACAAGTAGCAATGGGATATTGGACTAGCAGACTTTCTGGTTGTACAGTAATTGCCCAATTGAGCATTTTCGTTATTTGTAATGAAAAATCAGATGTTTCTCTGCCTAAGAAGGTAAAGCCTTTTCTTCAGTAGTATTTCTGCTAAGGATTGCAATAAGTTTGTGGTTGTTTGGTATTTGTTTTTAAACTTATTAAAATTTAGCTTTGGTTGGGTGTGGGATTTTTTTTGAGGGTGGGTGTTTGCTAATGTCAGCAGTGGGGTAAATGAGAAAGATACCTGTCATGGGGTGATCTTAAGGATATCTGTTAGTTGAAGTTAAGGAAAAATGAGTTCATTTAAGTATTATAGGAATATTAGTAAAATGTACAAATGGGCAAATTATTCTCTGCATTTCTTCCTAATGTGTTCTGTAAATCAGTAATATCTGCTGCTTCAAATTCATTTATGCTCATGAACAGTAGAGTTAAGAGGGCAGAAAAACTCAAGCACTGAAGACAAAATGAGAACAGGGGACAATAACAGGCAAACTGAGAGGCATTTCCAAGCAATGGATGTGATAGAGACAATAATTTAAATTTGATTTCTATGTTGTTGAGATATATTTTAGCCTCTTCTGAAAATTAGAAAGCTTGCTGTAATTAAAACCACAAAACCAACCAAAACTTGAAACGAAGTTATATCAATGATTAACTAGAATAAACCCATAAGCAACATTAACAGTAATTAGATATTAGCCACTGTCAAAAGTGAATAATAGCTAGATTGTGATAGATCTCAGTTCTGCAGTGTGCCTGTTTAGATAACACTTTGTTTTTCTACAAGAGTTTTTAAAAATGTATTTTCTCTTTAGCAAATTTCATGGGCTTTTCCTCCCTAAAACCTAAAACCTAAAAAAAAAAAGTAGTATGTTTTTGGTATCATAAGAAACTTATTGAAGTTGCTTTTTATGATTGACCTTTATGTAATGTTTGTTACTGTATCACCCTGCCAAACTCTTTATTTGCCCATTTTTGAGATTGAATACAAAATGTAAATTATCTCTTTAATTTTTTAAATTTTTTATTTTATTTTTTATTTTTAATTAGTTTTAGGCTTAGAGTTTTAGAAACACTTTTGTAAGAGAGTATTTTATAGACTTGGTTATTTTTTCCACAAATAGAAAAACTCTGTTTATTCCAGCTATTAAGTGTAATGTAATTTTTCTGGAATAGTAGTGAAGCTGTATACATTTCACTTTTTGTAGTGTGTTTTAAATCATAAGAAATACTGCTTATCCTTTGTTAGAACCCTTCGGTGAGCATGTATCCTGTTCATCAGTAGGAAACCTATTTTTTAGTGAGTATGCTACTGAAAAGAACCTGTCTTCCCACATCATGGTGTCTGACATTACTTATCTTCCTTGTTCCTCCCCCTTGAAATTACTGAGCAACATGAATCACTGAATTGTCAAGCTAGTGTACTGCAACACTATATAGTAATGACTTTACTAAACAGAGAAGACCAAGAATGGAGTGAAACTGATTTGATGGAAAGGTCTAATTTGTGCCTGCCATTATATTGAAACACCGTAAGTGCACAGGAGATAGGCAAACAAAGGACAGAAGAGGCTCTCTAGTCCAAAACAGTGCCTTGCATAGTTTATTTTTCATTTTCCTTCATTGTGCTGGAAAAAGGAACAATCTTGCTGAGTCAGTTCTCTTGCGAGATAGTTCATACTGGGCCCCTTGATTTGAGCAGGTTTGTATTGCCATACCTATTCTGTGTGAGGGTGAAACTCTTCTTGTGTACAACAGCCAGGAAAAAAATTAGTCGTGTAGATTTAGGTGACACTAGACTGAGAATTGAAAAAGTCTTGTGGTAACTTGCTCTACTGAAAATAATAAACAAAAAATCAAGGCTAACCATTGCCACCAATTTTGTGGACAACTTGATAGGTGTTATTTTTATCACTTCTAAATTAAAATATGTATGGTACTTTCCAGGTATGCTTTACAGGTGCCTAAAACTCTTAATAATAAAAATGTAATATTTCTTACTTTATAGTGGTGGAGAATGTATATAAAAACCGTGAGCCTGTCCCACACATGAAAGCAATATATTTCATAACTCCCACCAAGAAGGTTAGTATTTTAAAGAAAGTGTAGCAAGATCTTTCAGACTGAAAAAGCAATCTTATTTTAAAACAGTCTGTGTACAAATGTGTACAGCTATATGGTACTGAAGTTTTGCTTTTTGCATGATACTCCTCTGTGTGATACTTAATTTTCCATGAGGTAGGGCATGCTGCAAACGTGTACCTTTTCATCAGTGGAAGCACTGTTTCATTGCTTGCTTAGTGGTCGTCTCACTGAGAGAGATGCTGTCTCAAAAGAGTGATGCAATAACATTGAACAACAGGAGTCCAAGTAATGGCTCTTATTAGAGATTACTCTTACTACCTAAAATTTCTTGAGAGAATAAGTCTCAGCACGGAGGTGGAAAACAAGCCAAGTATCCTACTTTGTGTGTTTCCTGAAGTGATCCTAGTGCAAAACTGACGGTAATTTTTTATTATTCTTGGTCTGGAATTAAAATCTTCTTCTTGAGTTTTTTATTATATGTTGATTTGTAGTATTCCTGAGTGGTACTGCGTAGTTAACAGGGCAGGAGAAGAGGAGGGAGAGGTTTGGTTTGGTACGTGGGGAAAAGCAAAAAACTAACGTGTGTTCTTTTTTTTTTTTCCTTTTTTTTTTTCTTTTTTTAACTTATTTTTCCTGCCTCCCTAAGTCTGTAGATGGACTTATTGATGACTTTATCTCTAAATCATCCAGCAGATACAAAGCAGCATATGTCTATTTCACTGACTGTAAGTAAGCTTTTCTGTTGTAGTTTGGTAATGTTATATAGGTAAGTAAGTAGGCTCCTCAACTTTCTTTAGTGTAGTTTAGTACGTGAAAATTGAGTCATGTTTCTTGAGAGGATAGGAGATTCAAGTCATTAACCATATTTGGGTTGCTGGGATGTGGTCACAATGCTGTATGGCAACGATAATTTCTTGCATGATTACCAAACAATGTTGCTTGTTCTCCACCTCAGCTTTTAATTTAGGTAATCTAGTTTTATCTCTAAAGTATTCATGTCTTCTCCTGTGTTACAGAGTATGGAAGAAGACAAATCAAGTAAAACTATGTATCTCATGTAAACTAAATAGTACTCAAAAATACAAATGCGTAAGAATTTTCTTTAGGAACAGTGTTTTGTAGTGGGCTATTTTAGGTAGTTCCTTCAGACTTGAGACAGCTTTTTCCTGTCCCTAAAAGAAGGTGCCTACTTAGCCCTTGCATGCATGACATATTGCAAAGCAGAGACAATTAGTGCCAATGAGGCTTACGTGACTGCATATACCTCTGCAGACAGTCAGCATGACTAAAGCTCCGTGTAAAGAAACCCAAATGTGCTGCTCTGGGCAGAGATGGAGTTGTGGCTCTCTGTGGATAGGCTGTAGCTGCTACCATGTGTTCTCAGAACAGTTAACCAAATTACTGTCAAAACCACCTTTGTTTCTTGTTTGATTTTATGCTGATGAAGCAGTTCTTGTTCTGGAAGAATACTGTTATCTTGCTTTATGTCCTTTGTTGCAAATGTTCAAGCTTTCAGTTTGAATGCTTGCCAGAACTTTTCATATCAGGAGTTAGAGAAACAGCACTGTAATTTCCAGTATTTGTGTCATCCAAGTAGTGCATAAATTCAGTTTCTAGAGTGGAATCCATTGTAGCCTGAATACATTTGCGATCTATAATTAAATTCCATATTTCTGTGTCTTGCTATGTACACATTATTTTTCCATTTAACCTTTTTGTGGCTTGGGAAAAGTTTTCTCCTATATATGAGAAGAAATAGCAGAAAATTTTGCTTTGATAAATCCAGTATCTTTCACTGCTGCAGACTGCTAATGAGTGTTCTACAACGTTGTTTACCAAAGGCAGATAAAAAGAATTGCCAGTGATGCTTCTTGAAAAAGATCTCAAACACAAAATATTGATCATACAATCATACATTCTTTTTTACTTAAGGAAGATTTAGCAACTTTTTAGTATATTACTGTAAATCAGTTCTTAATTTGGAATGGTTTGTTCTGAATGCTGTAAAACTTCTGAGTGAATAAACAGCTGGAATATGCACAAATGACTTATAACTACCATCTCTCTCCTAGTTTGTCCTGACAACCTCTTCAATAAAATTAAGTCTTCCTGTGCAAAATCAATAAGGAGATGCAAAGAGATCAACATTTCCTTCTTCCCATATGAGTCTCGGGTAAGTTTCATTCCTTATCTTGACAGCTGAAAATAGTCTGGAGGACTAATTTCACATATTGATGACCTGCTAGAAAATGATTAAATAGAATCTAGTTCTTGTTTTTTTTTTTTAGCTGACACTGTACGTGAGACTTGTTGCCATTTTGGCATATATCCAGTGCTGGCCTGTATTTTTCAGATGAAAACAAATGCTTTTGTACTCAAAGGCTTACTGTTTGCACTTGATCTCTTTGCCAGACTTGGAGTCATTTACAGTAGAGAGGTTAGAGAAGGTATCTGTCCTTTAGGAAAAGTAAAGTATTCTGGCTCATCTTTAGTAAGCAGTAAAGTTTGTTACTGCTTATACTGAGGTGTTCTTTTGATAAACTAGGTAGGTTAGTGCATAGGAATAAGTAAAACTAGCTGCTTTGTGAAAGTCAGAAAAGGACCGCAAATGGATGAAGAGAGCTGTAGGGGAACGGAGCAAAACCACAGTCTCACAAAAGACAAAGCCTGTAACAACTTCATGAACTCTTTCTTGAGAGCATTCACAACCCCCCTGGGCAACCTATTCCAATGCCTCACCACCCTAACAGGAAAGAATTTCCTCCTTATATCCAATCTAAACTTCCCCTGTTTAAGTTTGAACCCGTTACCCCTTGTCCTGTCATTACAGTCCCTAATGAAGAGTCCCTCCCCAGCATCCCTATAGGCCCCCTTCAGATACTGGAAGGCTGCTATGAGGTCTCCATGCAGCCTTCTCTTCTCCAGGCTGAACAGCCCCAACTTCCTCAGCCTGTCTTCATAGGGGAGGTGCTCCAGTCCCCTGATCATCCTCGTGGCCCTTCTCTGGACTTGTTCCAATAGTTCCATGTCCTTTTTATGTTGGGGACACCAGAACTGCACACAATACTCCAGATGAGGTCTCATGAGAGCAGAGTAGAGGGGCAGGGTTACCTCCTTCGACCTGCTGGTCATGCTCCTTTTGATGCAGCCCAGGATACGGCTGGCTTTCTGGGCTGCAAGCGCACACTGCATGCTCATGTTCATTTGCTCATCAACCAACACCCCCAAGTCCTTCTCTGCAGGGCTGCTCTGAATCTCTTCTCTGCCCAACCTGTAGCTGTGCCTGGGATTGCTCCGACCCAGGTGTAGGACCTTGCACTTGCCATGGTTAAACTTCATGAGGCTGGCATCAGCCCACCTCACAAGCATGTCGAGGTCCCTCTGGATGGCATTCCTTCCCTCCAACATATCAACAGAACCACACAGTTTGGTGTCATCGGCTGAGGGCACACTCAATCCTGCTTTCCATGTCAGCGACGAAGGTGTTAAACAAGACCGGTCCCAACACCGATCCCTGAGGGACGCCACTCGTTGCTGGTCTCCAGCTGGACATTGAGCCATTGACCACAACTCTTTGTGTGTGGCCGTCCAGCCAGTTCTTTATCCACTGAGTGGTCCATCCATCAAATTGATGTTGCTCCAATTTAGAGACAAGGATGTCGTGTGGGACAGTGTCGAATGCTTTAGACAAGTCCAGGTAGATGCCATCAACTGCTCTACCCCTGTAGTTCTGTAGCCCCATCATAGAAGGCCACCAAATTGGTCAGGCAGGTTTTCCCCTTAGTGAAGCCATGCTGGCTGTCACCAAGCCCCTTGTTGATTTTCGTGTGCCTTAGCATGCCTTCCAGGAGAATCTGCTCCAAGATTTTGCCAGGCACAGAAATGTACAGTGATACTCTGGTACAGTCAAGTCCCCAACTCTGTCCCCTATTGGAAATTGTACAACTAAGTGTGGATGTTTCCTGCAAGTCTCCCTTGTATTCTTCAAACCTTAAGACTATATCAAAGGTCAGAACTTTTTTGTATACCAAGCGGCAGGTGAATATAGGGGTGGTTGCTGCTATCTAAGCCTTACTGTGATGCAGTTTCCTAGTTTGACAGCACAGAAGTTTTTACACTAAAGGTGTTTTATTATTTAGATTGAGAAACCGTCTGAGAATGGCGCAGCTTTATATGCTGAGAACATCATATGATACGGAATATTGCTTGGGTCAGTTGGCATCGGCTGTCCCAGCTGTGTGCCCTCCCAGCTTCTTGTGCACCCCCAGCCTGCTCACTGGTGGGGTGGTGTGAGAAGCAGAAGAGGCCTTGACTCTGCTTAAGCATTGCTCAGCAGTAACAAAAACATCCCTGTGTTATCAACACAGTTTTCAGTACAAATCCAAAACATAGCCTGTGCCAGCTACGATAAAGAAAATTAAGTCCATCCCAGCCAAAACCAGCCCAGGGATATTTTTCTAAAGTCAAACATAGGCAGATTTTAATTTCTTCTCATTTTTAGTTTAGGTTTGTATTCTCAGTATTTTGGGTTGTGAGAACATTTTGAATCTGTTTCAGAGGATCAGAGAATGCTAACTAGTTTTCCTAATTTAAAATCTGTGGGCCTGCTTTCTGATGTTGTATGAGTAAGTATCAGACTGTGGTCTGGGCAAAGTCCAAGTGATTATCTACTAGAATGAAACCAAATCTTTATCTGAATGGTCGTTCTTCTTTGGCTGTGTAGTTACAGAGTCCATCTGAAGCTGGAGAAAATCCGTTTACTGACAATGAGATTTGTTCTCATGTTTGCATTCTATTTATTAAGCTGTTGAAAAGGTTTTTCTTCTGTGTCGCACTAAACTTCTGTCAAGGTTTAATGTTTTTAAAAAATTTCAGCCCTTGGAGATGAAGTCTTAATATAATAAACACATAATATATAAAATTCTATTTTAAACAAATTTACCTTGGTACCTTCTGTGATCATTCTGGTATTGCATTGTATGGGTCTGTATGAGAACACTGGATGGTATGTAGTTCTCCCTGACTTGCATCCTTCCATCTGTACAGACAGTAAGCAATTTGAAAAATATAGTAAATTATGTAGGGGAGGAGCGTAATAGAGGAAAAGAGTATAAGAACAAGAAACATGAGCTTAACAGGACAGAGAAAGAAGATGGAAGTGGTTTTGTTGTTGTGGGGTGTTTTGCATGGCATTTCGCTCTAGCGTGATTTTAAAGTATTAGCATTTGTTTTACCATATAGTTGATGATTATAAAATTTAAGTCTTTTTTTTTTTTTTTTTTTTTTTTTTTGTTGTGCTTTGCATAGGTATTTACTCTCAATGTTCCAGATGCGTTCTACCGCTGTTATAGTCCAACTCTGGCTAAGACAAAAGATAAAGATGCTGTTATGCAAGTAATGGCTGAACAAATCGTTACCTTATGTGCCACGCTAGATGAGAACCCAGGAGTACGATATAAAAGGTGGGGCAAAAATAGTGTCACATAGTGTAGTTGCTTTCACTTACTGGACTTCTCACATTGTTTGGTAGTAGCCTGAGGCTTCAGCCTGGTTTCTTTTTTTGTGGATTAATTGATTTTAATCCACAGGTCTGAAATAGGCAATGACATGAATTTGTGAAGTGTAAGCAGAATTATTTTTCTGTGTGTATTCATATAACAGTACTTACTATACCCTGGTTTGTTATGAATTGTTTATGTTTTATCAGTAGAAATTTGAAATAGTTAGAATGGAGTTTGGAAACTGCTCATGAAACCAGAGGCTCAAGCTGTGGAATTCTTTCTGTTTTAATGGTAGCATTTTAGTGGTTTTGATGAAGAAAATTTAAGTTATTTTTGCATGCTTCCTTTTTGCCCAGTGGACCATCTGATAAAGCCTGCAAACTTGCAGAACTGGTTGAAAAAAATCTTGAGAATTACTACAAAACTGATGAGAAAAGCCAAATAAAGGTAAAAAGTGAGCTAAAATGTTTGCTTATTTTTTATAAGTTTGGGGGCAAAGGAATAACGTTTAGAGTATGTTTTGACAATAGATTCTACAAAACCAGTTTTTATTTATTAATAAAGGCAACTAGTTGCTATTTAGTTGCGTTTTGAGTATGGAAACAACTTAGAGGTCGTAACTGAAACAATAAGCGTGTATATAAGCAAAAGTAATTCATGTGATCAAACTAAGTGTGCTTGAAAAATTGGCCCTGTGATAACATAGGCGATGATACAAGCCTGAAGAAAAGTGAGTAACTTGTTTTAACGTCACCTTCCGTAAGGCTGTGGAAGAGGGGTATGTGGAGAAGGGACTTAATTGCAGAATTGAAATGGCTTCTATTAAGGGATTTATTGTCCACAAAGAGAGAGCTTTTCACATACATAATGTTTTGATCTGTCACTATAGATTGGGGCAGATTAGGGCAGCTGCCGAAATGCAGCAGTACAGGGTATACCATTCTGACTTAGCGCCATGGCACTCTGTGACAGAAATGAATGTACCTGGTGCTACTGCCGCTTCACTGAACCCCAAAATGAAACTTTCAATTGAGTAGTTGGATGTGAATCTTTCTGTATTGCAGAACTGTATAGGTAGTCTGCTCTGAAATACAGACATACTTATTTGTGACAAGTCAGTGGGAGGCTTTCTTTGTTTGTTTTTCCTATACATTTTTGTTGGTTAGATGAGATGACTGAATGCATTGCAAGGGGCTAAGAGCATTGCTTTTAAAATGGGTATTTATAGCTGCTGTTTTCTGGTTATCATTCAAATGTTTGCTTTTATTTATGTTGAAAATGAACACTTGGACTATACTTTGTAGGGATTTTTCAGTTATATTTCTGAAAATGTCTGCATTGCTGTAGCTTATTTTAAATAGACTTAACATGCATTAACTTTTTACTGTCTGTATTAACTTTACATTTATTTCATGGCTTTCTAGGCTAAAACCCATTCCCAACTAATAATAATTGATCGTGGCTTTGACCCAGTGTCAACTGTCCTTCATGAACTCACCTTCCAGGCAATGGCATATGATCTGCTACCAATTGAAAATGATACTTACAAGCAAGTATTTAAAGAAAAAAAAAAAATCTAAACACTTTAGTCTTGATTAGAAAATCTATAGAATTCTTTAGCTGAATTGCATAATAGCAATATTAGCTGCTTATATTCTGTAAGGGTTGCTTCACTTATTAGTCTTTCCTTTTGTATTTCTAACTTCCTCTTTTTGTTGACTTCCTCATTTACTTGAGATTAGGTAAGATCTAATTAGCTTTTTTGCCAAGTTTGAGTCTAACAAATTCAATTTTTTTTTTTTTTTTTTTAAACAAAGAACATTGTACTAAAAAAGCTTTAGTAGTGGATGTTCAACTTCTCTACCTTTTTTTTTCATATTCTCAACCTTTTTGGCCTAAAAGGCAAACAAGACCAGTAATTACATACTGAGAAGAAGCTTAGCTAGTTCTAGGGAGCACTTACTTTTATAGCTCTGGTCATATAGTTTTTATAATTGTTATAATTTACATGTTTCTACCCTAAAAGCACATTTAGTTAAGCCATAAGCATTATTTTATCCGTGTTTGGCAGTGACATGTTTTTGTGTAAGGTATACACTTTGTCAGGTTGTTCTGACACCCAAGATATTGGTAAGACTTGGCTTTCTGGTGACCGACTAGAGCAAATGAGACCTCATCACCTCAGTGTTTAGTTAAGCAAGGAGGAATAGGTATTTTCTGTCAAAAGCTGTGGGTGAATGTTTTCAAAGAAAATGCAGAATTTGATGTATCTGAAATTTGCTGGGTATGAAAAGGTAGCAGAGTGTTTTCTAAGCAGTCATGATCTGACTTTCACAATTAATCTTGTAATTTTTTTTTTTCTTTTCTGCTCTCTGGCCATATGCACTGTGAGTTTCTGTAAATGTGAAAATGTCATGTAGTGTGGTTGTGGTTGCTTTATACTTTTGTTTGTAGAAAAGTAGTGGCTGGTCTGTAATGCTATGAAGCATGGCTCTTGTATACGTCAAGTAATTAGTCCTACTTAGTCTGTCATGTTGGTGAGTGGGACTTGGATTTTCTTCAGAGATACAAAATGTCCTGGAATAGATAAAGCTGTGCTTTGTAATCTCAATGTGTATTACTTTGCATGCAGTTTGCATTTGAAGCCAAAGGGAGGTTAACATTGGAAGCTGAAGGGAAACTGAGATGCATGTAAATGTATGATTGAAACTCTGTTTACTGTTGTTTTAAAAGAATGTCCAAGAAGCTGTTGCCCCAAAGAGTTAGTTTAAAAGTCATCTACTCCTTCTATGTTCAAAGATGTAATCTGTGAAATCCTATGTAAATTATATTGTTGGGCCATAGCTGTGTTACTGGGGGGGGGGGGGTTGGAACGCAAACCAAATAACTCTCTGAATTTTTGTCTTGGAAGATACAAAACAGAAGGGAAGGAACGGGAAGCAATTCTGGAGGAAGATGATGAGCTCTGGGTGAAGATTCGGCACCAGCATATTGCGGATGTGATAGAGTATGTGAATAAAATAACAAAAACTAGTTCAAAATGCAAGTTACAGGAGTCTGAGAGTGAATGTATTTGAGCTGTTAATTAGGAATGTAGGCAGTAGTGAAGATAGTTTACAATATAGACTGCAGCCATTTAAACAATCAATGCTAGGGAGAAAACATACTTTGTATCCTTCTGTAAGTACTTCTGGTTTTCAATGTTACTGTAAAGTGTGTGTGTAAATATATATAATATATATAAAGTATAAATATATATAAAATATATAAATATATATAAAGTATACAATTTTACTATATCTTAATTATAGTTCTTGAGGGAAATGGAAATAGAATTATTTTCTAAAAAGTGTCTTCAAATCTGTTAGAAGGGATAATTTTGCATAAAGTACTAGCAAGTTATTGCACCAAATGATGTGCTGGAGATACTAGAAACAGAATGTTTTAAATTAAATGTGTTTTTTGTGTCAAAAAATACTCTTCTGTGAATCAGACCTGTATTTGAAACTTTTGCTTTAATTCAGAAGTTCTTCTTGCACATTTCTGTTAAGATTTTAAGTGAAGATGTTAAATCTGTAAGAACTGTGGTACTGTTGCATTTGATTACTTTCTTTTTATTATTTTTTTATTTTTCATCAGGGAAATACCGAAACTTTTTAAAGAAGCTTCATCAAAAAGAAAAGTAGCAGAAGGAAAAGTAAGTTGCTTAAATTATTAATTATTGTTGTTTTTCCTGGTAATTTAATTGTTTTCAGCTGATCAGATCGATGTAGTTCATGGACACTTTACAGAAATTAAGGCTTATCTCACTGGCAGTTTTTGGAGGGTGTGGGGGACCAAGGCTGCAACGGGGGGGGGGAATAATGTTAAATATTGGGAGGGGGAAAACTTTAACTTGTGTCATTTCTTCACAGGTATCAATATCTGCTCTGACCCAGTTAATGAAAAAGATGCCACTTTATCGTAAAGAGATTAGTAGGGTAAGGGGTCTTTTGTAACTCCAACTTCACAATAAATCATTTTGTACACTGCAGTTTTGTGTGTTGTTGAAGTCTAGTTCTATCCTGTCATTTTCCTGTTAAGTGTGCTACATAACTTTTCTCTAAATAATATGTCACCTGTAAAATTGTGAGAAGAAAGCTTATTTCCAGGTGGTTAGTGTGTAAAAAAAAAAAAATCTACTTTAAATTATTTGTGTGCTTTGAGGATGGAAGATAGCTGTTTAATGTTATGAAAGGTATTACGGGAGTTCATCTTTGTGAAGGATAAACCACAAAAAATATGCGATGGTGCTGAAGGATAGGCAAAGGGTTGACGCTTGTAACCAGTAAAAATGATTGCTTCATGTTTACAAAATAAGAGCAAGTTATTGCAGCTTGTAATAATTTTTTTTTGGTTTGTTTTCCTAGCAAGTTATTTATCTTAACTTAGCAGAAGACTGCATGAGCAAGTTCAAATCTAACATAGAAAGGCTCTGTAAAACTGAACAGGTATGTTGAAAAAAACCCCACATGCCAAACAACAACTTGCTACAAATGTGACTTGTTCGTAAGAATAAATGCTTGTTTTCAACTGACAACAGTAGTGTGTCTCTTGCCAATTTTTGGAGGGGGGTTGTGTGATCAATTATTGAGAGAGAAGCTTTAAAGCTAAGTGAGATATACAAGGCTCTTACTCTGCCAATAAAGGACTTTCGTTTGTTGTCTTTAAATATGGCTAATTTGCATAAGGATAATCTTTGTTTTCTTTGTTCAAAACTATTACGAAGTTGCCTGACTAAAAAGCAAGTCCTTTTAAAATGTCTGGGGAAAGCACCTGCTAGGGTGAGGCATTGCATTGTGCTGCTAATATTGAGTTATACCTTACAATTTTTATTTATATGAATTCTAAATATCAAACAGTTCAAAATCTGAGTGTTAGGTAGTATTATTATAATGCTGTAACTATTGAAATAATAGTAACAAAGACTTGTCATACTGAGTTTAAATTGATGCAGCTTGACAGTTTCCTGAAACCTATCGTTTCATAAAAATTTGTTTCAAAACACAGAAGTGGTGGGGTTTTTGTTTGTGTGTGTGTTATTGTTTTTTTTTTTAATGACTACTCGCTAAACCATGTGGGTTTGGTTTTTTTTTTCCTTTGTTTTGTTTTTTCCTTTAATTTAGGACTTGGCTCTTGGAACTGATGTAGAAGGTCAAAAAGTGAAAGACTCAATGAGAGTCCTCCTACCAGTTCTGCTCAACAAAAGTCATGAGAGCTATGACAAAATTAGAGCTATTCTCCTGTACATCTTTAGCACTAATGGTATGATAAGCTATCCTATTTCGTTGTTTCTTTCAGTGATACGGACTTCAGCTCAAGTTTTGGGCTACTTCAAAGTTTTGGGCTAGTAGTTTTAGTTAAGCATCTGTATTGGAGGTGATGGACAAGTTTGAAAGAAATACTTTCCGATCTTCTGTAGCTTGTCTCCAATTAGTAATGAGGTATTACTGGTAAAGAGTTCAGACATTCAATGTAAGTGCAGATCTATGCAGTGTTTCAGCATCATTCCTGTTCTTGGATGTTGGCAACAGTTTAAATTTTCTCCTTTTCGCTTACTGTTGAAGCTGTTAAATGGGGAGCTCCGTGTCTATTGCAAGTTGAAAATTAACTGAGTGGGGAAGAATTTCTAGTAGAGGAGGAAGAAACTAGTATAATGTTGGTCTAAGGAATCTCTAATAATACTGAGTTTTGGTCTCAAAAATGGACAAAACTTTCTCCAAAACAGTATTGTGTTAAAGTAGCCTGGCCAAACAAAACAAAAATCTTGACTAAGTAACAGCCCAGGATGTCTAAGACAAAACTGGGGTTAAATTAGTCACATGGTTATTAAGTCGCATGCTTTCCTTATGTCAAAGGAACTACCCAGGAGAACTTGGACAAGCTGATCCAGAATGTTCAAATACAAAGTGATAGTGAGATGATAAGAAATTGGAAATACCTTGACGTTCCTGTTATCTCCTCAGTAAGAACATATTCATTTATTTTGTAATTTTCTACAATCCAAGCACTTGGCTACAGCTCTCTTATCTTGTCAAAGTGAAGTAACTAAAGTGTTCCCTCTAAAATTGTCAGCTGGTGACTTGAGCTAGCTGAGTTTGGATAGTGCCAACTTACTCAGTTCCTTGTCTCTGAAATTAGTACTTCTAGCGTGTCCTGAATTCTACAGCTATTAATTGTTCATTGTTACTGTTATTTGCTGAGAATCTTCTACTGATCCCCTTCCCCCCACTAATAATTGGTAAGAAGTTTCAAAAATCCTAATCACTGTATAATATAACCTTGTTTTGAAAATTTTTTTCAGTCTGCTGCTCAGCAGCATAAATACCCAAGGAGGGACCGTTCTTCAGAAGAAACTTACCAGCTTTCTAGGTGGACACCTGTCATTAAAGATGTTATGGAGGTAAATCTGACAAACTAATTAGTGCTTGGGTGCAGTGCAGAAACTTACTCAAGTGGGCAGTTACAGCCAGTTTTTTTTAAGTTCCTTAGTATCTTGAGTTACTTCTCAAGTGTTTAACTTACAGGTTAAATACACCTGTTCAGCAAAGTGATCACCTGTACTACAGAATGTTAGCCTGCTGTATGTTAGCAGTGCTCCTTGTAAAGGTGATGCAAATGAAACTGAAAGCAAAAAGTCTTTCTGAACAGCTTGTCCTGTGTTTGGCAGTGGTCACAAACAAAAAAATCTAGATTTTCAAATTATTCCTTCCAGTGGGCCTTAAAACTCCAAATCTAAACTGTAGATTAGCAGAGGCTGGGAAATACTACTTGCCAGAGGTGTAGTTGCTCTTTTCTTAAACCTCTTCTTAAGTATCAGTTAGTTACCTGTGTTGGACAGAATAGCAAGTTCACTAGACCTTTTGTCTGTCCTAGTACTGTCATTCGTAGATTCTTGGTGACTTTCACCCCATTCATTTGTGTCTTCAGGGGATCCTAACTTCTCTCATACACCACAAAAGAGAAATCAAACATGTTAGGGTCTTCGTAGAAGAAAAGCTGCTAGTGAAATCTGAGCCGTTAAATCTGCATTACATTTATAAAGAAAGCATATGTGCTTCCAGTTCCTCAAGAGATACAAAAGACTTGTAATTTTTGAGCATTACATGGTTTTGCATTTTTTTACATAAGAGTATAGTTGATGAGATGCTGCTTGCAACTGGCTGTTCTAAGAAATTGCATGTGTTGGCATTGAATTCCAGCTGGACACCCTTACTGGAAGTTGAAACTTGGTGGGTTTTAGATCTGCATGGCTGTTTGAAATGAGTCTCTGTTTTGCCCTTCAGGATGCTATAGAAAACAAACTAGATTCAAAAGACTGGCCTTATTGTTCCCAGTGTCCTCCTACCTGGAATGGTTCAGGAGTAGTAAGGTAAACTGTTTAATTTCCTAAAATATAATTTATGCATTTACCAATATTTATGTCATGTATATTCTCAAACATAAAAATGTGCTTACTAAGCAGTGAAATAACATATTTAAGTTAATAGTCATGTGTAAAATGTATATTTTTTCATCTAAACCATACTGACCTTTGTTGTTTAATAACTCTTGGCTATGTATAGCTTTTTACTTGGAGTATCTCCCTTTTGCTTCCAAGTTAGAAATAACATTTCTATATTCCCAGAATGAGAAGTTTAAACCATTGACCTTTTTAGTGTGAAGCAGTTTCAGGAATGGATTATTGGTATAGTGTGACTTGGGCAAAAAGAATGGTTTTATTTCTCCTGAAAGTTATTTCTGCTGTGGTAGCAGTGGGTGTCATTCTTCAAGGTAATGACTTCAATAAGTTAAAATTAACGTCTCTAGGTTCTCTCATTAGGGAATATGGGCCTGTTGGACATTTGATCCTTGTTATGGGGTAGTTTAGAGAAGCCCAGAATAGTTGGAGGTCTTGAAATTAATGAATGTGAAACGGTGTTTTCTGTATACTTGCATATTTACTGAGTAGTACTGAGAGGTTAGTTTGGGATTTATTGTTTTAACTTACTATTCTGTACTGTCCCTTCCTTCCCTTTTTAATCCTATGAGCTCTTGAACCTCCTGATCAATACCTGCCAATCTGACAGCTTTGTCACATTTGGTAGTGTTATTTAAATGGTGTGACGGCTGAATAGAGATAGGAGTGTTTCTATCACAGGAATGCTCATTGCACTGATATGCAGGAATTCATAGGGATGGAAATTTATACACATCCTAAAATTGGAAGAGACGCTTGCATTGGAATTTGTATGTTATGGAATAAAAGACAAAAGGTACAGATACATAGCCTTGGGGAAATATTTTTTCCCAGCCTTGGGAGCATAAGGACACACAGTGGTGATCAAGGCGAGGAAACACTGGGGCAAGTCCCTGTACTTTTTAACTGGATCTCTGTCTTATAGGCTGATGCAATGTGAGAATCTTTCAGGCACGCTAGCAAAGAGAGATCAGGGCTGAAGATATCTGAATCTGCAATTTCTGTATCTGTGTTGGTCTGTTTTAAGTGCCTTTTCATTTTTATTTTTTCCCCTGCTAGCTATCTGAATCTTAGTTGGTAACAGCCAAGTTGGTTGTTTTTTGTGGTTTTTTTTGGGGGGTGGGGGGGGTGGGTTTGTTGTTGTTTTGTGTTTTTTTTTTTTCCACTAGAGAATCTGTTCATGTTTAGAAACTGAAAAACTTAAGACTAGCTTTTTCAAATGATCCTGTTACGAAAAATGGCACTGGAATTGCTAGCACGCAGAATTAAGCTGCTTGGTAGAAGTCCTTTGTGTGTGTGTGTAGCATTTTTGATTTGTATTTATTTTCCCCCATGTGCTACTGAATAGTTTCAGAAATACACAAACTTGTTTTCATTAAAATCCTTTGAATTATCAATGTGTTTGTTTTTTCTGAAATGATAATCAAACCAAGAACTGAATGATAGAAAATGTTACTGCTTAAGTCCATTATTTTTACCAAAATTACTCAGTAATGCTATATAAATCTCATCTTATAAAATCTTTCACAGTGCACGCCAGAAACCTAAGGGTAGTTATAAAGATGAGCGAAGGAGTAGTGCAAGACTGATTATATTTGTGATTGGAGGAATTACGTATTCTGAGATGCGCAGTGCTTATGAAGTTTCCCAAGCCTACAAGTCCTGTGAAGTTGTTATTGGTAAGCTTGCCTTGGGAAAAAGGGTGTAGGTAGGGATTTACTACATGTGTTTCTGGAAAATGTAAGGATCATTTTTTCTTCCATTCCCTAAGTTGGTTCAGCAAGCTAGTACTATAGCTAATGTCTTTCTTAAAACTATGTGTTTAGAAGTATCTTTTCAGTTTATCTAGATTGCTTGGTGGTTGTTTGTTATTTTTGGTTTTGTTTTTTTTGTTTTTTGTTTTTCCTCAAACAGATGTTAAGGATAATAAATGCTGCTGTGCTCTACAGAAGAATCATCATGAATTATGTCGAAGAAATATATTATTAAAGTAGCCTGAAGTATAGTGAAAAGGATTTGAACGGATTTGTGTTTTCTTGCATTACAGCTGGCAAAGCAGTGCAAAATTGCTCTTTTGGGGAGGTAGGGAATAAAAGTATTTTTAACAAACAAGCAAAACAACCAACCCTGTTCTCCCCCCAAAAACCCCAAACAACCAAACCAAACCAAAATAACTTTTTCAGTGTAGATCAGTTGACACTAAGCTAGGAGGAGTGGCTGACACGCCAGAAGGCTCTGCTGCCATCCAGCGAGACCTGGACAGGCTGGAGAGTTGGGCAGGGAATAACTTGATGAAATATAACAAGGGAAAGTGTAGAGTCCTGCATCTGGGCAGGAACAACCCCAGGTCCCAGTATAGGTTGGGAAACGACCTGTTAGAGAGCAGTGTAGGGGAGAGGAACCTGGGGGTCCTAGTGGACGACAGGATGACCATGAGCCAACACTGTGCCCTTGTGGCTAAGAAGGCCAATGGCATCCTGGGGTGCATTAGAAGGGGGGTGGTTAGTAGGTCGAGAGAGGTCCTCCTTCCCCTCTACTCTGACCTGGTGAGACCCCATCTGGAATATTGTGTCCAGTTCTGGGCCCCTCAGTTCAAGAAGGACAGGGAGCTGCTGGAGAGAGTCCAGCGCAGGGCAACGAAGATGATTAAGGGAGTGGAGCATCTCCCTTATGAGGAAAGACTGAGGGAGCTGGGTCTCTATAGTTTGGAGAAGAGGAGACCGAGGGGTGACCTTATAAGTGTCTATAAATATATAAAGGGGGAGTGTCACGAGGATGGAGCCAGGCTCTACTCAGTGGCAAACAATGATAGGACAAGGGGTAATGGGTACAAACTGGAACACAAGAGGTTCCACTTAAACTTGAGAAGAAACTTCTTCTCAGTGAGGGTGACGGAACACTGGAACAGGCTGCCCAGGGAGGTTGTGGAGTCTCCTTCCCTGGAGACATTCAAAACCCGCCTGGACACATTCCTGTGTAACATTATCTAGGTGTTCCTGCTCCAGCAGGGGGATTGGACTAGATGATCTTTCGAGGTCCCTTCCAATCTCTAGCATACTGTGATACTGTGAAAACAACCAACCCTGTTCTCCCCCCAAAAACCCCAAACAACCAAACCAAACCAAAATAACTTTTTCAGTGTAGATCAGTTGACTTTGCAACATCCTTGAGTTCTTGTCATGTGTTCTTTTCTAGGGACTTAACACAAACCACACCATGATTTATAGCTTTTGCCCTGAAAAATTAAGTAATTGCCCTAATATTAAGATTCAGCAGTAAATGCATGAGTTAGCAGCTGGAGTAGTAACCTGTCAAGTTAATACTTAAGGTGCAGTAAATGCTTGTTTCATCAGCTCCTGTGCTTCAAATAGTAATTTCCTGTAATGCTGTTTAAATTTAGGTGCTAAAGCATTTCCTTATATGTCTGTCAAAATGGAGCTCCAAAATACAGATACCAGAGACCTGTACCCATCTCCAGTGGCAGCTGCTGTCCAGGTTGATGGTCATCCAAAGCATTCTAAATTGCCTGTGATGCCTATGTCTAGCAATTCAGTGTAGTCCTGAGTTTCAGAAAGGATTAAATCTATGTACCATAATTCTAAATAAATAAATACTCTTCCTTAAAGCAATGACAACTTTGATTTTTGAGATCGAGAGTCTGTTACTTCAAGATAGTAGGGAGTGTTTAGGTTTGGTCTTGTGTGTATTTGGGGTTTGTTTGTTTATTTGTTTGGGTTTTTTTTTTTGTTGGTTGGTTTGTTTGCTGCTTTCATTGGTGGTGGTTGAGGTAAGTTTAAGGCTGGTCCTACTTTTGAGTTGCAGTTGAAAGACCGGAACAGCAATGTAGTTTAACAAGACTGTTTCTTCATCTGACACTTGTTTACAGACTCATGGTGAGTTTAGATAACTCTTTTGCTGTAGTATCTGCCACTAATCCTCCACAGCACAATCTTCTCTTTTGCTTAGAGGTTATTCTTACAGTTTTGTTTGTAATCCTGATCTTTGAGGGAAGGTACTGACTACCAAATTTCCATATGTCTTACTGCAAGATGAAATCTTCCTGTGTTCCCAATTCAGAACTCAAGGTTTAGTAGCCCATTCAGGCTACTAAAACTAAAGGTTCAAGACGCCCCTGATTTTAAACAGTTAAAAGAGTTCACTTTATAACTCTAGGTTGACCCTTCATGGCAAAAGTTACAATGACTGTCTGAGAACAAGAGAGGTAGTTGTTCACTCTGAAAGAATCAAAAGGGTTTTCTTTGCTGCTCCAGACTTGGAATTTGTTGCAAACTTTTCAGGGTGATGCCAGTAAGAGCCAATTTTCTGTAACTGCTGTTTCTGTGGAAAAATACTGTTTGTGGCAATCTTTAATCCAGATTGTTTCTTGATTTCAGGTTAAAAACCTGTTGTTAATGCCCCCTTTCACAGAATAGGCACATTACTTGTAGGCTGCAATAAATGCATAGAGCAAAGGTGGACCAGACTTAGCTTATATTTCAGACTGGGCAGAGCAGGGACTTGAAACTTCTATCCAAAGTTAAGAAACCCAGTCTGGATGTTTCGGTGTGTGTGGAAGACAGACACCATCTACTTAATGTTGACACTTCTGGTGACACTATATGGTAAAACCTGAAAAAAACACTTTCAAGGTGTTGTACTTAAATTTTCCAGGTACAGTAAAAACACTGGCATGTCCCCAGTTTGTTTATTTATTTATTTTCAAGAGGGAATGTCTGTAATTCTGACTTTCAGACTGGTACACTTAATAATTCTCTTCTTTTGTCAGGTTCTACTCATATTTTGACACCTAAAAGACTACTGGATGAAGTCAAGAGCCTTAGTAAACCCAAGGATATGGTCTGCATTAAGGATGAATAGAAGTGATGTTAACGATGCATTAGGAAAAGACAAATCATATGTACATATTATTATGGAACTGAGTGTTCTAAATACTGTATCAGGTCACTACACGGTTCTTACTAATGGAATGTCACTTTATAATTTAAATTTGCTGCTTTTTTTTGGGGTGGGGGAGAAGAAGGTAGACAGTAAAATCAACCTGTGTGTCTCTTAGGTTGTATTTTGTATAGTCAGTGTTACACTGTAAGTGGTTTTTCAAAAAGGCTTGTTCATTCCTAAGAAATGATGCTAAAAGTTACTGTGATTATATGTAGACTGGAATTGTCTGAGAACTGTGGAACCTTTCTGTTGTAGAGTGTATTTCTACAAATGACTGAATCAAGGGACTAGGCTCTTATGTAGAGGCTTTGGGAGAAAATTTGGCAATATGAGTTTATGATAAATATATTTCACAGTGTGGTGTCTCAAGCTGTAATATTTTCTGTTAAATAACTCACTGAATTCTTTAATATATGTAACTGTGAAAAATCAAGAGGTTTTTTTAGGTGGTGGTGGGTAAGGTACAAAGTTAATCATGGAAGTACTAAGCACCTCTAATTTCAATAAATAACTGGAGAAATGCTGTTGAACTGTGCACTGAAGTACACTTTAAATAATACAAGGATTATTACTAAAGCGTTTCAAAAAAACCTAGTTTCTTACCAACTTCCTTATAATTGTGTCTACATAGTCTGTCTTAGAAGTTGAATTGCTTGTAATATACAAGTTCCAGAATTTTTAGCATAAATCCAATGTCCGTCTGGAGACCAGTAACGAGTGGCATCCCTCAGGGATTGGTGTTGGGACCGGTCTGGTTCAACATCTTTGTTGCTGACATGGACAGTGGGATTGAGCGCGCCCTCAGCAAGTTTGCCGATGACACCAAGCTGTGCGGTTCAGTTGATACGCTGGAGGGAAGGAATGCCATCCAGAGGGACCTCGACACGCTTGTGAGGTGGGCTGATGCCAGCCTCATGAAGTTTAACCATGACAAGTGCAAGGTCCTACACCTGGGTCGGAGCAATCCCAGGCACAGCTACAGGTTGGGCAGAGAAGAGATTCAGAGCAGCCCTGCAGAGAAGGACTTGGGGGTGTTGGTTGATGAGAAACTGAACATGAGCCAGCTTCAGTGTGCGGTTGCAGCCCAGAAAGCCAGCCGTATCCTGGGCTGCATCAAAAGGAGCGTGACCAGCAGGTCGAAGGAGGTAATCCTGCCCCTCTACTCTGCTCTTGTGAGACCTCACCTGGAGTATTGTGTGCAGTTCTGGTGTCCTCAACATAAAAAGGACATGGAACTGCTGGAACAAGTCCAGAGAAGGACTACAAGGATGATCAGGGGACTGGAGCACCTCCCCTATGAAGACAGGCTGAGGAAGTTGGGGCTGTTCAGCCTGGAGAAGAGAAGGCTGCGTGGAGACCTCATAGCAGCCTTCCAGTATCTGAAGGGGGCCTATAGGGATGCTGGGGAGGGACTCTTCATTAGGGACTGTAGTGACAGGACAAGGGGTAACGGGTTCAAACTTAAACAGGGGAAGTTTAGATTGGATATAAGGAGGAAATTCTTTCCTGTTAGGGTGGTGAGGCACTGGAATAGGTTGCCCAGGGAGGTTGTGAATGCTCCATCCCTGGCAGTGTTCAAGACCAGGTTGGATGAGGCCTTGGGTGATATGATTTAGCGTAAGGTGTCCCTGCCCATGGCAAGGGGGTTGGAACTAGATGATCTTAAGGTCCTTTCCAACCCGAACTATTCTATGATTCTATAAATCCCTTTTTGAGGGAGTGGAGGCAGTGAAAAAGGAGAGTAAAAGAAGGGAAGTAGTTGAATTTTTCAAATGGCTTGATTCTTTAAGCAAAAATTAAACCAAACACCAAAAGTTTGATGCATTCAAGAGATTTACTGTATTCTTCTACTTCATTACATACTAAGAAAGAAATACATAAATTGTGTTGAAGGGGATCAGAGAAGTTCTAAATTATATTCTGTAATACTGGTAATACTTAGATTTGTCTTGGAAAATTACTTCAGTAATTAAATTATGGACCTTTTAAAGCGATGTTGTATTGATGTGCCTTGAAATGCTTGTTGTATGTAGAATCTGAGAGAAATGTTGTAATGAAAAAGATGAGATCACTCATGGCTTTCTATTTATGTTTTTGCCAACTGTAAGGATATTAACTTCTTGTTTTGCAGAAAGGTGGTTTTGTTTCTTTACCCTTAATTTTGCCCTCAGGTTAACTAGTAAGTTAAGAGAATATTTTGGATAGATAAATTCAGTCAAAGTTAATTAGAAGGTGGAAAAGGTCAAATTCCTTCCCTCTGCATCAGACAGGAATGAAATCAGATAATATTATGTAATGATTCTAGAATGTTGCAGGACATGGTGTGTGATAAGTGGCTGTAGCTTTCAAATGCATATACGTGAGTTAAATATGTATTCTGACTTTATTTTCAGTGGGAATACAGGAACGACACCTCCTTAACTGGTTCATTAAACGTCATGTGCATCGAAACATAAAAAAAAAAAAAAAAGAGATAACTTATGTTTATCTGAATTCTAGTTTCTAGCTCTAAATATCACAGTAAAAATCCAGAGTAGAAGTATGTGTTTAAGAGATGCAGTGCTCAACACTTTTTTACTGAAGATTCACACTTTGAAATCAGTATTAAAAAATTAAAGTTAGGAGTCCTTACACTTTGGCAAGAAGGATCCAAGTTCAGTGTAAAAGCAATATGTAATTGCATTTTGTTTTTGTACTCCAAAAACTTAAAAGCAATACAGAACATAATAACTGATATCAAAGTGTCCTACTTAAGGACTGAAATAATTGAAATACAGTTGTATATAGAATCTATTGTATTGATATTGAGAGTTGAAGAAATAACAGCTTGAAATGTTTGATTACTTTATGGATTTGGCAGCTAAGCTGAAAGCAGACACTTGATAGTCTAAGTGCTATCGCTAGCTCAAAATTTGATAGCTGATAAATACAAGAGTTAAGACTTTTGAACCCATCATCTGCTGTTTCCAGAAAGCAAAGCCAAGCCTTACTGCAAAGATGGATTAAGAGAGGTGCTTTAAGAAGAGAAATCTTGCAGAGATATGTAGCTGAAAACAGCTGGTTTGTTACAGGAGCTTGCGAAAGGGAGTGGTGGTGGTGATGGGAGCAGATTTCTTGTAAAGATACTTACTTGTTTTTCCCAAGGATCTTCTTGCTGCTTTTCTAGATCAAAAATTGTTTTATCAAGATCAAGAATGGGCAAGAGTTGTATCAAGATAAAAGTCTCCCCCCAACCCTAATATTTTAGAGTAAGTGTACAAGGTATATTATAATTTTGAAAGTTCCTGTTTTCATATTATGCATCTTAAAATAGCTTCCTGTCCCATAAATGTGAGCCCAGAATCACATAAGCACATGTTGGTCTGATTCGCCTAGATAAATTGCACTTGGAAATACCTTTAATATTTCTTAAGTTGAATCTAGAAATCTGGACAAGATGCAGAGATGATGAAGAGGAAAAGGTATGGAATAATTTCCATGTCAAGAATGGCTAGAATAGGATCCTTGATCAAGGAGAAAACAAGTGAGATATGGCACAGTAATATAACATGCTTTAAATTTTTTATCTGGGGGGGGAGTGGGGGTGGGTGGTTGGGAGGGAGGGAGGGGCAAAAACCTTGACACACATGGGAGAAAAATCTCTATGGGGCTATTAAAGATATTACTGTTGATGGTGAAGGACTCTGAGCTTTCAATTTCCAGAGAATGTTCTCAGTAAATGTCGCTATGTGCTTGTCTGCTGGTTTTTTATTCTTGGGCATTTGCTGTCACATCTGGGACAGCGGGTTCAGACAGTGACCCAGGATGAACAAAAGGTCTAGCTGTTCTTGGGGTGCAGGAAGATTTCTATGGTAGGGATTAATTTTTTTTTAATTGGATCTATGAAATCTATAGCAATTACTTTAACAATGAAGTTAATTTGTAAAGTACTAATAGGAACATTCCAAACATTAATCCAGCAACTTCAAAGGCTAGTGAGCCTTTCACCTGTGCTGTTGTCTTAAGCTAAATAAAGCAAAACCATGGATAATAAGCAGAGGCAAATCAAGTTATAAGGATATACAAAGAAAAGGAAGGTTAATAGTATTGTTGGCTGTCAGGTGTGGAAGAAGCCCTGATAAACAAAAAGCTGTTGACTCAGGCTAGTAAATCCAGTGGTACACAGCAGCAAGTTTAGCTGTCCCTGCTTGCATGAATAGTTATCTCTGTATCCATCAGCTGATGAAACCACTCCAGTTTCCCTGAAAATGACTGTCTATTTAAGCAATGCACAATCACTTCTAACTTGATTTCCATCAGTTCTTATATACTTGGGAATTGCTTCAGTGAATAACATCCCTGGTAATGTAAGGCTGTTAACCTGCTTGTAATAACTGCAGTTAAATGGATTTCAGAAGCAAGATAATATGACTCCTCTTGGCCCACTGTATTTCTACAGTATCTTAAAATTCTCCAACCTACTTACTAAAATGTAAATTCTCAAAGCCAAATATCTGACAGGGTAAGGACACTGCATTGAAGAAACAGAATACGGAGTTGTTCGGAGTCCTTACACAACAGATGGTAATACTCAAGTTACTGAGATGTGCAAGTAAGTCCTTTAAAAACAACTCCCAATGTAGGGCACTCTAAAAACAAAATAATTACAAATATTAATTACAACTTGGTATGTGAGCATAATGCTTATTGATGTCGCAGGTGCAGAGGCTATTTCCCTTTGTTGTGTTTAAGCAGCTGCTGTTAAGGTGTGGCAAGAAAATGTATGTAGTAATCATACTTGAGCTTTATTCTTAGCTTAATCTGAGTTTATCGAGGGATGGGAGGGGATAAAGTCAAAAAGTTACCTTTGCTTGTTTAAGCCAATTTTTATTACGCTATCTTAAATGAAAACTCAGAGAAGGTAGCTGTGCACAGTAATGGGGATGAGCCAACATCTTGAAGACTCTCAGTACATTTAGGAATTCTTTTGCCAGGTCAGAGACCGAGTGTGAACATACGTAATACCAATAAACTCTGGTTTGGTTTAGTACTGATAGCTACAGAACGACTAACAAAGCTGACTTTCTGATCTTTGTATTTATTATTTCATATTTGTAGAGATACTGATGCTTCAGTATCAACCAGCAAAACAATACAGCATTTGAAACTGGGTAATTAAAGCTGCTTCCTTTTAACTTCAGCCAGATCTTCTGAAACTGCTTGTACCATTCGTTCGGTAGCTTTCTTCAAAATGTTTGCTGTCTGTATGGCATGATCCAGAGCAGAATGTAAAATCTGCTGGGAAATAATAAAATATAGCATGTTAATACTAAAGGCAGATGTTTATATAGGTGTAGAATAGAAAATTAGGTTTGTTTAAGGTTCTGTGCAGTGTTTTCACTCTGAATACATGTTGAGAAGAAAATATTCTGAGGCATGTGAGACCATTCCAGGATTCAAGTTGGAAGTACCTGTTATTTCTTTCTTTGAGTAATCCTTTCAACTGAGAGATGTTTACACATTTGTAAAGTAGAAGCCCAGTGTGGTGCATGTTTGTGGCATTGGGAAGATTTTCTTTAGGCTTTGATAGTGGTTTGTATGACATGTTTTATTTCAGTATATGAAATATAATTCCAGAAATAAGAGCCAGTGATCCTTTTCTGTTCCTTTTCCCATTTATGCAGGGACTGAGTTGCATAACGAGTCTGTAACATATTTATACAAAACAACATACTAATACATAAGCTAAAATACTTGGGATTTTAACTCCCTCCTGTCTTATCCTCAAAAGGACTAGACATGCTTAGGTTGTAATAGACAACTTGCTAAGAATGGGATGTTCAACAGTGTCATCATGTGGGGATGAAAGCTTCCCAGGATAGCTGTGTGGCTTTTAATTTTCACTCTGAAGTCTTACATTTGCATTGGACTCATTAGCATTTCTGTATCTGATGTTGATTGCAGATTTGGTTTGGCCAGACTTCTTGCTGGGTAAGCAGTGATATGAAAGAATAATTTTATCATATGTGCTTGAATAGCAGGTTTTGGCAGCCTCTGAGTCTTGCCTAAAAATAGGATGCATAGCATAAATACGAACAATTTTAGTAAACAAAGAATTTCTAAAATATGAAATAAATATATAAATATCTTGACAGCATACTCAGTAGCAAGTTAATTTTACAGTGAGTAGAATTTTTCATTTAACTGTAAAACACAGTCCATTGTAATTTGTGTTACATCTGTATTGCAGTAAGATAGAAAACATGCAAGGATGCAGAGTCAGGAAATCACTCAAAATAGTATTGCATTCTTGGTGCTTTCTCTGAGTGGTCTGTGTGTTAATTCTCAAGTCCAGCTGCTGTGTTTCCAGGCAATTGCCTGGAAATGCCTGAGTAATGCTGTCAAAAACTATGGTGACAAAATTGCCTGAATTTCAGTCTAGTCTGTGCCTACAGTTAAGAATCCATTTTACTTCTCAGACTCCCTCTATAATTTAATGTTAACAATAGTTAAAATAGGACTATTACCTATAAAGAAATGGCAGCAAACAGAATTTAACAAATTTTAACTAATGCAGATCTGCTTTTTAATCTGTGAATGGGAGCATCCTCTTAATGAAGTGAAATATTTTTTTTTTTTACTACTAAATGTGTCAGTTGAAGAAGTTTGTATTTACTCTTCCTTAAATTAGAAACATTCAAGAACTACTCTTAACCTAATAGCAAGTGTAAATAATTCTTAAGTGTTTTCATTTCACTAATGACTAAAATTCTAATATACAGCATACACTGCAAAGATGAAACTTTCCTTCCGTTTGATACTGGTGAGTTGCTTTTTCCTTGCTGAATCTTCAATGATGGCATTTTCTGTTGTACTATATAGTTATTGCTGCAGCTTACCTTGCAGAAAGTCTGTTTACAAGTTCACGTGGCTGTTTATTTTTTTGAGCCTTTTGAGAGGAAAGTCTTTGCTGTGAATAAGCTGGAGTAGTTGAGGCCATGTTTAAAACAAAGACAAAAAAAGTAATTTGCTAGTTATTTATAATTTTTCTTCATTTGGCATTCATAAAAAATCAAGTAAATATCATTCCTGAATAAAACTTAAACATGGTTCTTTCTGTAAATGAGGACAGATTAACCTTTTTGTGTTTGCTATTGAATTTAGTTCTGTGGTAAACAGTATGAAGATTTATATTAATTTCATACAGTGAAAGACCACAGAGGCAAAATGTAATCAGACTCGTATAATCCTAATCATTAAATGAATACTTCTTTGATTTACAGGTTTATAGAATTTATACAAAGAAGTAACTAATTTGTACTTCCTTCCCACTGCTGAAAATTTGTATTTTTCTGTATGCAATTTTTTCTACAGTGTAGAGAGGAGTCTGAGGTAAGAGACTTTAAAAGCTACATGTTCAACGTTATAAATGTTGTTTATAAAATAAGGCTTTTCTTGACTTTGTGTGTCACACAATTTTGAGTGTGGAGATAGAATCTTCTTTAGTACTTGTTTACTTTAGGTAACAGCTAGCACTGAAAGTTGGCACAGTAATACCCAATTTTAAAAATTATTCTTTATGGCACTGCAAAATGAGATTTTCCTGTCATAAATGAACCATGGAAGGGACTCTTCTCATGAAGATCGGGTAAGGTGTGTATGGTGACTAAACTTGGCCAGGTGTGTAAAAGTTGGGTTCACTGATGTTGATATACAAGATCTGTACACGTCTATTGTTACTTCTGGTTGCTTATACCAAATTAAATTTGACCTGATAGTTGCAATGTGGCCTTCTGCCTCTTGAAATCTAAGCTGTGATAGGTAATTATTTCAGTACACATCATACTTATAAGATGAACCCCAACATTTATTTCTACATTTGGCACAAGACTCAACAGACTTTGTAATTCCTGAGTTGAAATTGATCTTTGCTTCCTGTAGGGCATCTGCATCTAAACCCTGAAAACAAAGACATGTTTAGAAAACCAAACACTATTAAAAATATTTTTGCATAGGTATTAATATTTTTGCGAATATTATACCTCTTCTCTCTCCATATGACCTTTTCTTGAATGTTTTGTATCTCCCATTTTCACAATTCATAAGTTCCTTGTTTGGTGAATCATTATAGGAATTGTAGGCAGAGATGTCTTCTGAATTGCTGCCTAAATCCCAAAAATAAATTAAAAAGGTCTGAAATAGTAGAAATTTTGGCCTGTGTACCTAGGTAATTATTTGTCTTTCAGCGCCATCATTTTTGAGCACTTTGCTGCTACTAACACTGCTGCAATTTGAAGTAGTACTTTTTTGTCCATCACAGGTGAGGACTGAATTTTAAAGACTGTCTCAAATGTAGATTTATTTTTTTTTTTTTTGTGGTGGTTATTTCTAGTCTGAGAACTGGTGTTTTGTGTGTTTGTTTGTTGTTTTGTTTTTTTTTTTTGTTGTTTGTTTTTGGTTTTCAGATTTTGTTGTTTTTTTTGTGTGTGTGTGTTTGGTGTTTTTGTTTGTTTTGTTTTTTTTTTAATTAAGCTCTCTCATCTCCATAGTTTTGTGAAAACAATGCAGCCTAAGAGGAATGTGACAGCAGAATTTGGGAGATCTAGTACAGTACTTTTTAGCTATTGCACAAATCAGTACTAACAATAATGGCCTCTAGTGTTTTACGTTAAAGTGAAAGGATATTGCAGAGAGGCCAAGGACAACAGGCAGACCAAAGGTCAGAATAACCTACATATTCAGACTTAAAACTGAATCTAGGACAGCCCATGCTATTATTTTTTTTTTTTAGTTTTGGGGTAGTAACTGCTTCGGAGTATTCTGCAGTGGAAAGACAAGATTGGGATGCCATAACAGAAACAAATGCCAGCTGATTCTCAGTGAACCTCCAAGACATGGAGTCTGGGATGGCTTGTCTACTGACGTAACCAGCTCAGCAGCCTGTGAGGGATCTATATTGGATTCAGTGAACTTATATTATTAGGGGCTGGACTAAGTAACCAAGAGTATTTTCAGCCTGTGTCAACCCTGAATAGGTCAAAGATTCAGGAAAACTTTTTTATCTTTGATTTTTTGCAGAATAAGAATGTTGAATCCAAAAACTAAACCTGGAAGTACTGATGTGAAATTTTTCAGTTGCCATGTTTTAAATCCCACTTTTAGGATATGAAATATATGTACATAATAATGAGAAAAAGCAAAATCAAAGCATTGTGTGCACACAACTTAGATGAAGTTGCTTTGGACCCTGTCCATTTGAGTTTTGAATATCTCTGAGAATAGAGGTATCCTGGCTTCTCTCGGGCAAACTGCTTTTTAGTGTTTGACTAGACCCAGAGTTAACACTTTTTTTTTTATTGCTGATATTTAACTGGAAATTCTGTTGCAGCACGTCTGTTGTCTCTTAGTCTGTCTCAGTGTCTTGTGCTGTGCTAAGCAGTAACATCTGTTAAAACCACAAAAAAAAATTCAAGCTGCTGAGATATGATAGGTATGCATTGAACATGATTCAGTAGTAGGCAGAAGCACAGTTCCGACCTTTGTATGCCATCACTACTTACTCAGGTTGCTGTCTGATAAATCAGTTGGTTTTCTCTGCATGAAGAGTGAACAAGTTCCGATTTTCTTTTCCTGTATGTGTGTGTTTCTTAGAGCATGAAAACAGAATATTAATTGTACCTTAACACCTTTATAACGAGCCTTATAAGCATATTATATTAATGTTTGATCACTTCTTACTTGAGGAGAAATCAGATTTACCCTTAGAAACAACTCTACCTGTATCAGTTATCTGAAAAAGTGCTAAGGAGAAGCTTAAATTAAAAATTAACCCATTGGGAAATTGTTACCCCTTTAGCTAAAGCACACATTCTGACAAAAGGACTCCACTACCAGAGCTGTTAAAAGTGCTTAAAAGTAGAGCTTTTAATAATCACATCTCTGAATAGCAAATTAGTATGAAAATCCTATGTATTTATATATGTTGCATCAAAATATTATCAATGGTAAGGATTATACAGTTTCTTGGTAGCTTTGAGCTATTAAGGCTTTAATTTTACTGCCTTCAGGTAATAAGAGGAATATTTGAGATGTACTTTCTCCCAGAACAAGAACCAAGTTCCTTGTTTGTGTTATTTTACATCTATTTTCAACTTAAGGCATACAGTATCATCATATTTACTTGGAAAATATTCTACTAATTCATGAAAATAATGATCAGAAATGGAGCTAACTTTCTTTAAATGACAGGTGGGGGGAAAAAAAAAAGGTGAATTCTACTACATAAAGATTAACATTTATATTTAGATTAATATTATTGTGTTCTACGCTGCATGTATGGTGAGATCTAGCTTTGGTTAGAGATTGGCCAAAATTTGAAACTCCAAAATAACACATGTAGATTTATTTCATCACACTGACATTTCTATAACTCAAACTTTTCAAATGTAAGGGTCACTCTGTAATACACGTAGAGGTAGCCATATGATCTCTTTCAAGGCCTACGAGGTAGTTGATGACAGTGATAACTTCAAACATTTTACGTTGCTGAACACTTTGTAGTCACCCCACAGTTTGGGATGCTGACATGAAGCAACAGAGAACCAAGACAAAGCCTCTTCTCTTAATACGCTATTAAAATAACTGTACCACTTAAGCACTCTAAACCTTATGGTGGTCCAATGGTCTACTGAGATGGGATACTTTATAATGTGAATGTAATCCTCTCTTTAATGGGAGCTCTGCCATTTCTCTGGTCATCTGGTTTACCACATACCTTATGTGATTATCTGCTGATAAACTTAAAAACAAGATTGTCATCTCATTTATCTGTATTAAAGATGTCATTCGGTGTTTCAGGCAGGGTCCAGTATAGAGACATATCAATGTACATGCATGTATCCATTCACTTAGCTGCAGGAAACCAAATATATGGCAAGGCAAAATACATGATACACTTACCCATTCATACTTGAATCTTCATCAGCATTAAATTTTTTACTTGATGTATCCTGACTGTGGCATGCAAGGCCCTCAGCAGGATATTTCTGCTCAGGTGAAAGGCATCTCTGTTGCACACAGAAGGCAAACCAAATGTATATATGATTGTTTATATTACTGTGTATCTGTAACTGTATGACATATCAAACAGGATAGTACAAACAATCACAGTGTTTGCACATCAGTTCTGTATTGCTTTTAGTTACCATCAAGTCTACAATTTGATTTATATTTTCACAATTCTGTCTGTAGAGCAGACTGGGAAGAATATGACCACTTTATTGTCTGAGCAGTTGGAATTCAAGACAGGTTTCATGTTGCTTTTAGAAAGATTAGTATATATGAATGAATCTTTCTGTGTTTTAAATATGTTTAAAGGCAAGCAATTGTTTGAAGGTTTTTGCTCTCTGAACAAATAATAAAGTCAGGCTAATAAACACAGTTAAGGCTTTCCCGAGGGACACCAATTTTATCACAGATCTCTAAAATATTTGAGAGTCCTTTAAATTTCTCCTTTGGAAACCAATTCAGCAATGTTTTGTTTTCACTATTCTATGATTCTAATGTTACAATATGCTGTAATACCCCCAAAGATGAGCTATCATGCTGTGCAACTACTGAAGAGAAAAATGTGTTATCTCAAAGCTGGATAAGATAATGTAAGTTAAAAAAAAAGTGAGGATGGAAACACTCAATGGAATCGCATACCATTACGTTGGAAGAATGCTTATTTGCTAGCAGACCTTTTCTCAGAGGCTCTCTTTGTCTTCTGGAAGCTGATTCACCTCTCTTTTGTAACCTCAGTTGGTTAAGGGAAAAACATTAATTTTATTTTTCTAATCTCACAGAGATATGATTAATACCCCAGATGAAACTCCCCAGAAGGGCAGAGATGGTACGTAAAATTGCTTCACAAAGGTTTGATGGCAAATTAGGTCAATATCTGCATCCCTCCCTTTTCTTATTTAATTAAAAAGCCCACACAAATATTGCCAAGTAACTTTTACTGGCAGTGTCATTCTCAGTGCCAGTGAATTTTGCATGATGCAGTGCATTTGGTAGGATTTAGCTCCTAGTGAAACTGATGGTAGTGTTTTGGCTTCAGGAAATAGTTTGAGGTCCATAAAACCCAGAAAGGTAGCAATGCCAGGCTGGAAGGAATTCTTGGGTATGTAGTTACAGAATTATAGAATCATAGAATCGTTAGGGTTGGAAAGGACCTTAAGATCATCTAGTTCCAACACCCCTGCCATGGGCAGGGACACCTCACACTAAACCATATCACCCAAGGCCTCATCCAACCTGGTCTTGAACACTGCCAGGGATGGAGCATTCACAACCTCCCTGGGCAACCCATTCTAGTGCCTCACCACCCTAACAGGAAAGAATTTCCTCCTTATATCCAATCTAAGCTTCCCCTGTTTAAGTTTGAACCCATTACCCCTTGTCCTGTCATTACAGTCCCTAATGAAGAGTCCCTCCCCAGCATCCCTATAAGCCCCCTTCAGATACTGGAACGCTGCTATGAGCTCTGGAAGTATCCCTGTTGATTTCAGAAACTCCAGACATGCTGAATTTTCTATATTCAGCAAATAATTTTAGATAAACTTTTATAAAAACAGATAGATATTTCAAAGTTTTCACTTACATGTGAAGGCAGAGATTGCACTTGCCACCTTCTGAAGAAAACTGATTTGTCTGTGGGATTACATCAATTGTCTGACTTTTTTTTCCCTCATTGTTGGAAAGAAATAAGTTTTCAATGCTGCTTCTTTCTGGAGGATCAGCAGTGCTTGAAACTACTGAGCTCTGTACAAAGTAAGCATAGCATAGAGGGGTAGTATGTGGTTGTTGCATTGCAAGTATGTGACTTCTACCAGCTAGCATTTTCAGTGTCCCTAACTTGGGATTCAGGGAAAAATGTTTTCTGAAACATTGGCTATGACAACATTTGCTGATATTTGTCTACGGATGCGTAGAAGGCCGTAAGATTACTTTCTGTGCATTTATGATCTAGGACAAAATACTGCCAACCTTGGCAGTAAACTTAGTTTTCTACAGCATAATAATGTTAGATCTTCCAGTAATTTTGCAGTTCAGAATCTTGGACAAATGAAGTACTATTTCTTTCAACTAAATGATGGTGAGTAGTTTCCCAAAGCAAAGACAGCTTTGTAAAAGTTTAAAATAGCTGCTTGTATTTTCTTACTTAAAATAGAGTAACTGTAGATTTGAAATAGTAAGAATTACCTCACAAAGGGAATATGGTGAATGGGCAAATTCATCGGAAGTAAGCAAAGAAGACGAGTTGCATTTGCTGTCATCAGTTTGTTCTTGGATGTCTTCAAGCAGCATGCCAAGTCTAAATATTTCCCCTTCCAACTTTCTAAACTCAATTGCAATACACAGTTAGTGAAATATGTATAAACTGATACTTTATTTATTACTATAATAACCATATTGGGCATTGCAATACACTTCCCATAGGATATGAAATAAACTGGAATTCATTGAGCCCTTCTGAGGTATTTGAATTAATCAATTAGCCTACTGATTACTAGGATATGTAAAGCCCAAGCTAAATATTGGCCAATCACTTTTAGTTTACTGCATATAGTATTAAGATAATGTTTGCACTTAAAATTGTAATGGATAAATGAAGTACTGGTTGTAAAACACTCAAAATGCAGAAAATAGACTGAGGTACTAATTATCACTTCTGACCTTTCAGGATCAAACTCTCCAACGTTGATAGACTTGTCCTTGTAGTTCTGCAGCTGCAAATTATGGTGCTCTTCTCTAGCTGTTAAGTAATTCCTTTCCAAGGCATCAAGGTATCTTTTCAATTGATTTAATGCCTTCACCAATAAGAAATAATTCAATAGCAATTGTCATGATTTAGCACACCATAGTGATAGCTACTTGTGCTAGGTAAGCTAGATGCTGTTGACAGTGAAGTTGTTAAGAATTCTGGTACTGCTGTGGATTGGAACAGGACTGCGTCTTGTATATCCACTTAGTACTCTGTGCTGCTCTGTTGTGTATGACTAAAATACTAACCCATGACTTATGAATGGACACCTTGCATGTCAAAATTAGTAACTTATATGGAAACTTAATGCCTTTTGCTAATAGTTTTGAATTGTAATGCTTAAAGAGATCTAAAAATTCAGCCACCTACTGAAGACTTTGATTATTGCCTTTTAAACTCATAATTTGTGTGAGATGAAGAAAAAAAGTATTTTTAAACACCTCTGATGAAAAGATGGAGTATATTGCCTGCACATTGAGTCTACAGCCATTTAAAGTGCATTTCGGATAAGTGAAAATACATAAATTACCAGACAGTTGTCTTGTAAAAGTAATGTCTCTTGGGTCATATGCTTAGAGAAGTCTTCCACCTTCAAGATAAAATATTAGAATTTTATTAAGGATTTTAAAAATGAATATGACAAATGAGTATAAAATCTGAGCATCAATAGAAGGTATATATTGAAACAGAGCCCCTTACTTTCTTTATCACTTCATCTGTCTGATCCTTTAGTATTTGAGTCATCTTTTCTCCTAGTGTTAGTTCTGGCAGTAAATTAGAAGGATTTGGACAGTATGCTTCTACTGTCCCAACTGCTGGTAATGCTGATGCTGTAGTTCCATACTGTAATCCTACAGAATACAAGGGAAGATTAATCAATTGGAACTTCTGCCCAAAGAGTCTGCCCATAAATGCTAATAAATTACATAAAGTAGTAATTTGCATACGGTAATTATTTACTTGCTTGAGACAAACCACGTGTAGATTGTATAGGGATTGGAGCATGTAATGTAAAGACTTCAGAGGGCATTCCGGTGTCTCCTGAGTAAACAGCAATGCTAGCATTTGGACAATCTGACTGAGTAAGTACCTGTTAAAACGAGAAATTTGGTTGTAAAAATATAAAGAACACTTATGGACATAAACAAGAAATTTAGAAATAAAACACAATGCAAGTTATTAATATTAATGAAATGTTTATTATAATAATCCCATATAATTTATGTTTATAGTTTGATATATGTATAGTGTCTTACTGTTTAAATACTTAAACTCTATGTTGTGAAAATCTAAAGAGGATTTGTATAAATGGGATGTATAATATGAAGGTGACAAGATAGTTTTGAGAACTATTTATAGTTCTAGAGATCAAGGAGAAGGAAACAAAAAATCTATTTGAGAGATTTTTACCTTAGGATTCAATCTCAGATGGTCGATATGATTTTGGGTATCAAGGTGCTGTGTCAGCATCTTGTTTGCAGCCAGAAAATAATAGGGAAAAGTATTAAAACTTGTTACAACTCAAATGATTCACTGAGAGAGCAATCTAGGAATGGACTTAAGCATCTGTATAGCTCTGTCAGTCAACTCCATGGCATGAAACGGAGAAGAGATTATCAAATTATTAACAAACTTTAAAAGAAATTTACTACAATAAATGTTGTCAAATTAATTATTTAAAAAGAATTGGCTTGTCAGTTAATACAGCTGAAACAGTTTAAGAGTATAAAGATGTTCAAGGGCAGGTTGGACAGAGCCTTGGGCGATATGGTCTAGTGTGAGGCATCCCTTTTCACGGCAGGGGGGATTGGAACTGGATGATTTTAAGGTCCTTTTCAACCCTAACTATTCTATGATTCTATGTGAAAAAGGCAAGGATGCCTATCAAACACAGGTACAGTATAAGAATGTAGTTTTAAGAATAATCTTTAAAGTACTTACATGTAGATGTTCAAATTCACCAAAATACTGGAAATAACAATTTATTGTGATTATCCTAATGGTTTGATGGGATGCTTTATAATTGCAAATAACACTCCAGAGCATCACTAAATATTTGGTAATCTAAATTTCATATAAATTCAATCCCACAATATTTGATTTGGTTTGTGGACTGTGGTGACATACTTGCTGATACCTATAGGCTGCCTGCATGAACTAGTCACGGTAGTTGGACACAGTATCTTCTAATGGTAAAGCAATCTTTACCAAATATTAAGAATTAAAGCATTTTAATTACCTCCAGCTGTTGCAGCCGTTCTGGAATGCCTGATTCTTCACTATTCCCTACTGCAGCAGAATTGAAATAGTTCTTATTTTCTATAACTTTCACAGTTACTGGTTTACATAGTGAAATAGGGAAGGATTTTGCTGTTTCAGTTGTTGGAACTGAGTTAATGTTGTCACTTCTTGTTGGCACTTTAACTTCTGAAGCAACTTGGAAGAAGTCAGGAAGGCAGTAGTGAGCTTGACCTTGCTCATATTTGAGCTGATGAGGTGGAACTGTTCTCTTAAACAGGGTGCTCTCTTCTTTCATGTTTTGAAATATGTGTGTGGTATTGTTCTCATTAATTGATTGTAAATTTTCTTGCTTGTACCCACACTTAGCAGTAGAAGAAATAGGTTTCTTTGAAACAGGTCTGTTCTCATTGAGCAAATTTTTATTTTTATCACCAGTATTTACTTCCTCGTGCTTTTCCAAGTGATATTCTGCAGAGTTAGTTGCCCACTGTTCATGTGCCAAAAGGCCTTTGACATGTTCTGAAGGCTCAGGTTTGCTTACGGTGTCATTGATACTTTCCGTAAGAGATGTCTCTGGTATCGTCTCGCATTCAATTAACCGACATGTGCTTGTTAACTCTCCTTTAGAAAAATGACGCAGGAGGACATTGGACATTTTTGAGTGAGTTAGATGTTCTTTGCTATCTGCTTTACTATAACTACTAATAGGTAGTTCTTTCTTAAAGGGAGCTTGACTTCCAGGCATTTCAGCTGAAATTCCCATTGTTCCTACGGCACCTCTGCAGTGGTGACTGGAGAATTCTTCAGGTTGTGAATGAGTTTTGTAATTTGCTGCTGTTTTTATGTTTTTGTTATCTTCAGAACAGACTAAGTTTAAAATACCAGAAATCTCTCTTGTACAAGTACAGTCATTCAAATTACCTGAATCATCATTGTATTTACAGTTTACTCCTGCATCTCCATCGTATGGTAAGTCATCTTGTTCCTCATCAGTTGCATCTGTGATACAACCTCTATCATCTGAAAATAAACTATTCATTTGAGTTTTCATCCAGTCTGATGGTTTGCACTTCTTTGTAGTCTCCATGTCCAGTTTACATAAAATATACATGCCATTGCTTCTCCACTTCTGGGTAGAGCTTTTATTAATGCATTGATCAAAATCTGTAACGTATGAGTAATAATTATTTTATACTTAAATACATCTGAGAATAAAATGTGCTTGTGTCTGCTACCTACTGTAGGCTTTTTAGGACTATCCACCTGACTTGGATGTTTTCTTATTTACACTAGGAAAGTCTGGCTTAATGACTGGAGGAGTAGACACAAATGCCAAAAGCATTGTCAAAAAGAGAACTGAGCTTAGCACCAGGTATTTGTCCTTGTTCTTAATCTTTCTGTAGTATTATACAGTAAAACCCTATGTGATGGAGCTAACAACGGTAGTAGAATTTAACCTCAGTTTTAAAAAAAGTAATACACTTTCTCTTAGCTTTTGTGTCCCCACTATATTGCATTTCTTCAGCTTCTGCACCAGAGAAAACCCCCTGAACTTGTTTTTAATTTCATTGTTACCCCTTTCTTTATTTCATCAGATAAAATGCACAGAATTAGTACGACACTAAAGTCATGGCCAGTCTTGTCAGCTTCCTGAACCTGCCTAGTTTCACACACACCGCAGCCGCTAAAAGTGGAAAGAAGGCACTTACAGCACTAGTGTCCTGCAAGCAGCTGTGTGGCTGAGCTGTTCCGTTCTCTGTGAGCTATGAAGCTGTAGAGGTGAGTGTGTTACGGCGGAGGCTGTGGGCCCGGCAGCAGTTCGGTTCCAGTTGCACCGTACGGCGCTGCGGGGGGCACCAGGTGCGCGGCGCCCGCCGACACGCCCGCAAGCCCAGCCAGGCGGCGGGCCCTGCCGGGTTCGAAGAGCGGCTGCGCGTGGCGGGCACCGCCCCGCCCCGCCCTCCCCGCCGCGCTGTGGGGGACGCTCCGGCAGCGGGGCCGTGGCAGCCCCTCAGCGAGCGGTCGTGCCGGCACCAGGTGAGCGCAGGCCCGGAAGCTGGCGGGGGGCGCGCCGTGGTCGCCGGGTGCCGGGAGGGAAGTGTTGCGGCGGGCAGTTGGCGTCCCGACGGGTCGCGCTGCCTGTCAGCATCTGCTCCGTCGGCAGCTCCTTCGGTCCCGGCTTCACAGGGCTGCGGGGCCTGTATCGGCGAGCCGCTTCTGAGCGGCCTGACGTGTTGGCGAAGAAACTTGGTCAGCTTCAGAAAGCTGGTGTTTGTACGTGGAGTGCGGTGTTGTGACTGGAAGTGGTGCTTCTGGTAGTCGTGGAACTTGCTCCTTTGGAAGCTAAAGCCAGACATAGCGATCCCACCAGCTTTTACTGACTCTATAGCCCTGCGAGGTCACCCGTGTGCCTCTGAAGTGTAATGTGTAGCAAAAGAGCATTGCATCAGATATCTTTAATCGGTTGTGTTATCCTTAACAAAATAGATAAGGATGATAAATAGCAATGAAATTTTAAAGGAGGAGTGAAACAGTCTTAATATAGCAGGAACCAAAGGACCTGCAGCATCCTGTGTACAGGGAGGAAGCTGTAAACTCTGTAAGAATTTGAATTAGACATAATGTTGTGGCATAGCTAAACTGAAGTTATACCACACCTCAACCTATTTATCCACTAGACTGTAGTCTTGCTAGTCGAGTTACTCCCCTTCTTGTGCTTATTCAGTTTTTCAACAGAGGAGCATAGTTAATCAGGAATTCTTTATTAACCCTTTATTGACCTGACTGCAGATACAAATTTTACCCACCTTTAAGTTGTGGCCTTCCAGCAGTGAATACACTGCTTTAGAAGCCTTTTTAGCCTCATGTGCTGTTCCTGTTAAATTTTTGCCAGCAGGCTGCAGGACACACGCATCCTGGGTTGCCGTGGAGAGCTGTGCAGTCATCTTGGAAATTTAAGAGAGCATGCAAAGTCTTGCATCTCAAAAAGATTAGTGAAGAAATTGCAGTCCTTCTTTAAATTTGGTCTGAAAACTATGCTTTCTGTTTAAGTCATATTATCGTTAGTGTTGAAAACGTCAGAAAAAAAGGTCGTCATTACAGTGCAATCCTTGTGAATTCTTTGCTAATGTATTTTTATTGTGTAAAATACATTACACTCTACGAGTGTTCCTTCTTACTAATTAATGATTACCTAGAATTCTGATCTGTAGGTATGTATCCCTCTTCAGCAGGAAGCACTTTATACTTTTAGTTACTTCCATATAAAGCTGAGACAAAACTTAACTGAAACTTAAGACCACCAATAACTTATTGGACTCGAAGAAACCTGTATGGGTGTTGTCTGTTGCTTTATTTAAAATGCTGATAGTTAGATGTTCTTGAAACTCTTTCAAGTGTCTTAAAACTACTTGGAATTATACATTCCTACTGGTCTTCTGGAGTGTAACTGTAGAATTTGATCACAGAATCATAGGATGGTTTGGGTTGGAAGCGTCATTAAAGCTCCTGCAGTTCCAACCCTCTGCCATAGGCAGGAACACTTTCCACTAGACCAGGTACTCCATGCTCCATCCAGCCTGTCCTCTAACACTGTCAGGGATGGTGCAGCCACAGCTTCTCTCTGCAACTTGTGCCAGTGTCTCACCACCCTAACTATAAAGATTTTCTTCCTAATATCTAATCTAAGTCTGCCTTCTGTAAGTTTTAAAGATAGGTAGAAGGTCAGCTTTGGTTAATAGGTCAAAGTAATTCTTGAAAAGTTATTGATAGACATAATTTTGTTCTTGTTCTCTTGTTGCCACTTGGCTTTAAATTGTTAATATTTTATGTTTTTTTTTGTTTGTTTGTTTGTTTTTTTTAGTATTTAGAGAGAACAATTATTTCTCCGCTTACACCTTCCTTTGGGAGTCAGCAAGCCTGGCTGATTCTACTGTGCATGTTGAGTAAAAGCATTGCAAAAACATAAAAATCTATTTCTTTTGGGATGTTGTAGAAGAGAAGACCACAATTTTCAAAATAAGTCTTACCTCTTGTACCTTGTCAAATGGGTGTTTATTCTTATTTTGCTAGAACTGTTTCTAATTGCAATTCTTGGCCTTTTCATGTCAACAAATCACAACAGACAAGTTTTCTAAACCAGTGTTCTTCAGGTCCCCATGCACAGTATGATGCAGGGAGCAGCTTGCCTCCCTGCTGGTTAGGGAGGAAATGTTTTAGTAAGCCATGGGTGGTTTATTCTAAAAATAAACGTGATCTGTCCATAGTTTTAACTATAGTTTTAAGGAACATATGGGGAGTTTTTCTTGGTTTATACAGTTTATCTGGATTGTTCTGTTTTGCTTTAAATAGGATCACTTTTAGTTTCTGCTAATTTTCTACTTTTTTGATTTAATAGGACAGATATTTGTATTTTTCCTCTTCATGTCATTCATTTTTTTTGTACCAGTTGTGCGGTCAGTTTCACTTTCCATAATTTAGTCATTCCTGCCCAGGTCTGGTAACTATGATCTTGGGTTTAGAAGTTTTTAAGGTTAATATCTAGATGAAATTGTTTGTTTAAGGAGGAAATATTGATCTGAAGACTTTCTGAAAAATTAAGCTGTAATTGCTATTATTATTGCTGAGAATGAAAGAATGGAGAGATACCAGGTGAAGAAAACAAACCCTTAACTTTTGTTTAGCCATTTAACAGCAAGCCAGCTATAGAACTGATTGGGGGGGGATTATTTTGTTTAAGACCACAATAATAGGAATGTAAAATATAGGAAAAATGGAAGTGGAAAACTGGTAAGAAATGGTCTGACACATATGTAGCACTTGACCAGATGAATAATGTTAAGCTGCATCTTCGAACTCAAATTTGGCAGTGTTTGGAGATTATCGTTCTTGTCATATAATAAACCTTTTGTGTTAACTTTTTGTGAATAGGAGGGAAAAGCTTACATGCAGCTGAGTTGCATGGAATATAAATCATATGATCTACAAAGAAGCCTCTATAAATACTTTCTATTTCTTCACTGTTTGTTTACTATGTTTCCCCACCATTGCACTGCTAGTATACTGTGTGGAACTATGTTCCCTGTGTGCATTACTTTGGAGCCTGTACCTTACCTAGCGGTTGACAGTTTATTAGAGGACAGGATACGCTATTGTGACCAATTGTGTTTGTGTGATAATGTGTATATATAGTGGATAAATCGGGGGCAGTGGGGCAAAATGGAATCCAGTTCAGTATTCATCACACAGAATAAAAAAGAAAATTCATTGACTAGTTTCTGAATAGGTGTGCATCTGCATCCCAAAATATTAAATATGCAAAGCATTTTACCACTTGGCATCTCAACAAATAGTGTTTTCCTTAAATCTACATAGGTGATGTGCCATAAATAAACCGTACCTGTGTCTATGGGAAGCAAGCAATAAGAAAAGACCAGCACATGTTCTTCTTGCTATAGTACATGTTCATCCTGCACTTCTGCAGTTTTCACAGGTTTTAGCTGTATGTTGGCCAGCTGTAGACTCATAATTGAGAAGACAGTTAATACTTGCTGTTAATACCTGTGAATCGAGGGTGATGAAGCAAGCAATGCTGCTGGCATTAGTGTATCATGGATCATTTCAGTAGTGCATTATGGTTATTATGAGAGCTACATCTGCTTCTTGCAAGATAAAAACTTGCTGGAATAGTAATGAGTTCTTTATGCTGTATGTCTGCTTAATCTCTCAGTGAGCATCACAGTGTGAAATAGGAAATTTGAAATGGCAGCTATATTACTTCACTTAAATTGCTGTTGTGTTTTAGTACTGGTGATTCTAAAGATTTTTTTAATTTACTTTTTTTAAATTTGTGGAAATTTAAGAATTTTCCCCTTTCTCTGTAAGATGACTGTGCAATCTGGCTGTTATCTTTTACTTTACCAGGATATCTTTTTAATAAAAGTTACAGATAGGCCAGGAAGGAGCTGAGCTAGGAGGAACATTTTATTGGAGAGATTTGTGATCGACTTGCTCTATCAGCTGAAGTGCAAATAGTCAGGATTTTGTGCTGAACTTTTCACATCTGGTGTTTTTTCACATCATAGAACATACTTCGTTTCCCAGACTGAAGGTACTGGAGTAAATATCTTGTTGGCTGGGAGATGCCTGGTATGTGTTAATTTGCATGATGAGGTCTGAGTCCCTAATAAGCAGAAGGAGCAATGTACAAATTTATGTTCAGAACTTGGTAACAAAACACTCACTGATTTTATGGTAATATGATTTCAACTTTGCTAAGAATAAAAGGATCACAAGTTATTACTTTGCTGTGAGCTGTCATTGAAGGCTATTGTGGCATATAAACTCTTTAAAATTGCAGATCTCATCTCCAGTTTTGGGATGCTAGGAAAGAAGGCAGCACAGTATTTGTTTTCAGTCTATGAATGAGAGTTAAGTAAAATCTTGGAACTTGTTCTGAATTAAGGAAAGAAAAAAGAAGGAATCGTAATGTCTTGGTATATGGAATATGTGAAAAAACTGACTTTGCTCTTTTTTTGAAGGCAAAAGGGGGGATATTATTCTACTGTCTTGTATCTGAAATCTTAACTTGTGTATTTAGAATTGGTTTTCAGTTGGCTGGTGAGGTTTATTATGGGGATATTAGTTCTATTTTGGTGGTATTCCGTGTTCTCTTCCTTTCTTATTTTGTCGTAGTGTGGGACTGCCATACTTAAAGATTTAAATAGACAGCTTACATAAACTATCTGCAGAAATATCCTTCTAATAACGATGCTTGTGGTTACTTATGTTAGCTACACCCAGTTCTTTAACTTGCGTGCTAGACAGTATATGTACATTAAGTGGCAAGCTGATTTCTAGCTAAATACCAAGTTTCTTAGGAAAAGGATGGTTTATTCTGGAAAGATACTCTGTGATAGAGGCCCTTAAAGGTCCACTTCTGCATCACTGAACACTGTTGTCAGCCTAATATAGGCATCTGATGCTTCTATGTTTTATTCAGTGTAATGATATGCGGTAGCTTTTTGGTTTTGTCTACAGTAGTTTCTAAGATCGCAAGTCACTATGCGACCTGCATCATTGCTAGATGTTCCAGCAATATATTTCTGTTTACAAACCTATGCTATACCTTTACTGTGCCTAATAGAGCACCTTCACATTTACTAAAGCTAATAAAGTTGGCCTGGAACTGTGACTGAATATACTAGCAATGAGGATGTATGTTGTTTGTCTTTACGTATTGCATCATTCTCCTAAGTTTCTGGCATGCATCTCTTTCTGCTCTTAACTGTTCCATTTTAAGGGATGTATTTCCATTTCAGTCTGATTGCTGGGTGAAAATACAGAGTTTAGTGTGAGTAGAAGTACCAAGTTCTGACTAGCAATTTGAGTGTTCCTTAATGGAAAGTGTTAATTTTCTTTAGTTTTTGGTATGATACACATTTCTTTTGTTGCATAGTGTTTATGCAGTTTTTATCTGCTACTTGGGTGTTTCTCATAAAAGGAAATGAAAATAACCCGTGAGAATGCAGGCAAGCTGCTTTCTGACTCAGAGAATGAAGATGCTTCTGCAATCAGTTGTCATGGTGGTTTGGATTAGGTTTGTGGTTTTTTTTTTTTTTTTTTAAGATCTGGCAGAAATAGCTTGTGTCATTAGGTCTCCTTGTGTTTCAAGGTTGGTGATTGTGGGTAATACTGAAAAAAGTGCTAGGCAATGCTTGTTAAAGGAGGAGTTTGCACAACCCTCTAAAAGCAGGAGGGAGGGATGAACAAAAAGGGTATACAGAGTTTAAAAGGTTTGCCATGTTACAGATTTTTAGCATTACTTAAAGGCCCATATGAAATGCTCCTAGACTTTTTTTGCCTTTAATCCAATATTGTATAAACCAGGTTATCTAGTCTGCTTTGCCAAAGAGAGATGTGAGTGGAGGGAGAATCAAGAGGAATTAACCTACATGAAAGGGCACAGAGGAGGCGAACCTTCTCTTGCCTTTATCTAGACCCCCCCATCAACAGGATTCATGTGGTTTAAGTAACCTAAGAACTAAAGGAAACCATGAACAGACAGCATTTTTAGAAATAGCATGATAAGTATCTCCACTGTTACCGTGCCTGTTGTAATGCAGGACCTTGATTAGCAATTAGATAAAAAAATGTTGGTCTCTTTTCCTTTAGTGTTGAATTCCAGTCTATGCTTTCACTTTGAGCTGTGGCTGCTGATCCTTACTTTGTTTTGATCAGAATTTGTTGCCACCTATTGTTTTTGGTTTTCGAAAATAATCTCCCAGTTTAGAAGGATTTCCCTGCTAGGACCTTGTAAAAACTTATTTTAAAAATATAAATAGATTTTAATAAACTATTATGGTTTATGATTACATCTTTAAGCTTGTGAGTTAGTTGTGGGTTTTTATGCAATATTTCCATTACTTTGATATAGTTGTTAATATTTTCAGTGCAGTTCTTTTACAGTCCTATTTTGGGCTCTTCTGGGCATACTTGTGCTCTTTTTTCACTGGGGGGATTCTCATTCTGCAGTCATTTTGATTACAAGTAAAGAAAATTGGTGAGTAAATTAAAACACTTGGACAAAAATCCGTTTCTTCCATTTGGGTAAATGTAGTGCTAGAAATGGTATAGAGAGGGAAGTGAAGAATAGAATCAGTTTGATCACTCAGGATGTTGTGGCAGATAATGATGTATTTGCATAATTTTTCATTTAGCACTTAATTTTTGAGGGGATGAATGTAATGAGTGTCAAAGTTCCTATTATTAGTATTTTTCTACTCCCTTATAATCTCTGTGCTTCTGTTAACTGTTTGGAAAAGACTGCTGGTTATACTGAGGTAATTAAGTCTTGGGTATTAACTGGCCAAGAAGAGAGATGGAATAGTTTCATAGATAACAGAATCAACTTTCAATACCTTGCTATAGTAATTCTGTTCTTTTGATTCATAAAGGTAGTTAGCTGTGCATTGGTTTCATATGTAAAAGACAGTCCTGTCTGCATGATTTGGGGAGAGGAAACTTCATGTTTCTTTCTCTATTAGTATGCTGTAAGTGAAAATCCCGACTTGCAGAGCAGTGGCTGGTAGGATTCCCATTTTGTTGAAAGAACATCACAAGTGGCCCAAAACCAGTACAGTACCCACCCATACCCTTGTTTTAGGGTTGTCTGCAATATTCAGTAATGTGTCTTAGTTTCATACTGGCCCATATTTTTAAGTCAGCATGGCAAATATAATTGGGGTGGAGGAGGAAGCATCTGAATCAAGAACATTAGATAGTGGTATTAATTTATTTGCAGCTTGTCTGATTAGACTGATAGCATAGGATGTGTTAGGTTGGGTCTTTCCCATGATATATAGTGATTACAAGCTCTGCAGAATCTGCTTTATCAGACTCACACCTAGGAGGAGTGTCTGAGGTGGTTGTTTACAAACCTCAGTTTTCCTGTTCTGTCCTTTAGATGCAACCTGTTAATGTCTAATGTGAGCTGCACTTGGATTGTGCGTTGGAAAGTATGATTGTGTGCTGCTTGTATTGTATGTTACTAAGCCAGTTCTTTCAAAGAAGTGGTTTATTCTGTGATTCTGTGAAAAAGTGTTTATTCTGCTCCATATATCAATCCACAAGGAGAACAAGGCAGTAATTCAGAGCAGGTATTGCTCCACATCAGCACTGATTCTGAATAAAACCTCAAATTCACTTCATCAGTGAAGGCAGGTTCTGTGTACTGTTGAAGTTCTTGCAAAAGTGGTGCAGAGAGGAATTTAAAATTAAGTTTTAAACAGTAACTACACTGGTGTTAGTGCCGTGTTTCTGGTATCTGCATGATCTACTCTCATGACTAGTCACTTGTACTGGAAAAAAATACTTTTTTTCCAAATGTGCCACAGAGTTACCTTAAGGTTCATCTACAGAGAAATACATATAACTACAGAAATGCCAGTGATGCTGCTATTTACCCCAGATTTCCAATTATGGTGAATTATAAAAAAAAAAAACTTTTTTGGACAGCACTGAAGACTAAAATTACAGCTTGTCTAGTTCTGAGTGTTTCTGGTTGTACTGTTTGTGTTTATATTCTGTTTCATATTTTGAAGGTCTGGAACCAAGCTAATCTCAATATTTCAGTAATAGCAGTACTAGATCTGTCAGTGTATTTTTATTGCCATTTAGCCTGTCTCTCCACTGGGCATGCAAAGCTCTGTTTTGTTTTTACAGAATCCTGTTCAAGTTTCTTTTTTCCTCTTTTTCTGCCCATGCTGTAGCCTCTTCCTGAAAAGAAGTTCAAACTTAGTTCCCCATTGGAAAATTCTCCTTAATCTTGAAGCAGTGGATCTCTGTAACTGTTTGGTTTCTTTAGTGCAATTGGTCTACCTTAGCGTGTATTTTCCTGTAATAGCTTGTGAATCTGTCAGTCAGTGATGACTTTATTTGGCAGATGCTCCATTCCTATAGCTTTGTGTAAAATAGCAGATGCGTAGAGAAGGCATTACTTGGTTGTCTCCTGTAGGGACAGGCAGAAAGACTCGTTTGTCAGACCTCAAGTGACCAGTCAGTGCGTGTCAGCTGTGAAACTGTAGGTAAGCAAAGCAACTTCTGATCTTCTGACAAACTCCACAAAGGAAGGTATGGCTTGGGGGAAGGAGCCAGTGAAGCAGCAGCAATGTACTGTTTTAAGGAGGTGCAGGGGAAAAAAAACATCTCCCTCCCCAACTGTATTGTGATTATTGGTTTTATATACTGCTGATAAAGAGCAGTATTGGTTTTCTGTGGCTTGCCAATTCATTTTCACTTGTGTGAAATACTGTGTTCTATCAAAAGTTAATACGAAGGCATGTACCACAGATGTTCAGCCTAAATAAGAATTGCAAACTGATTAAAGTGATTATTTACCGTTGTGATAAAATCCTTTGTAGGTAGTCATATCTTTTCTGAATGGGAAATGCCTTAAAAAGTGAAATGTTTGTCTGGCAGTTGTAAGACCTAGGACAATTAGCTTGCAAAACAGGCTTCTGAGAAAGAAATTACAGCTCTTGTTTTATTGCTGTCAGGGCCTTGAAACACACTGATCAGAATGGAAGATGGGGAACTCTTGGTTTCTTTTGTAATTTCAGTGAGAATGAGGCTCATTCAGGTCTTAATAGATGCATCACTGATTCAGGTCAGTAATGTTAAGGGAAGGCTGACATGTACCTTCTTTGAGTATCTGCCATTGGGCCTTGGTTCCCTTTCTGAGAGCACTGATAGTGATTTTATGAAAAATGCTGAAAAAGTGCAAGCATGATGGGATTTCACTTCTTAAAGCACTCTTGCGTGGGATTCCTTTCAGTAGGTAACACTAATATTTTACCATGATTTTTTATTTCATTGTAAAATTTTTACAAAATAATAGATTTTAAGCGGAATTTTAGTTTTAGATAATCAAAAATAGATTCATAGAGTTTAGTAAAGAAATGTCTTATAACCTCATGTGATGCAAACCCCAAGCTTCTTTATCAGTAAAGCTTCTAAAGAAATCTGTGGTTTAATCAAAAAGAATGAAAAGTGACTTTTTAAGAGTGGTAAGTATGGGCTTTTTTTAGATAAAGCATTGCATGGAGTCAAAGTTATCTTTTTACTAATGGTTTGATTGAAGATACTTCAGCTGCTTATAGCCAGGATGGATGTATATAGCAATGGCTCACCTTATTCTCCTAAAAAAGAGTTGATAAAGCACATGATTTGTCTATTGTGGGGTATAAGCTGGGTGTCACATTGGATTGCCTAACTTCTGCCTTGCTTTATTTGTTTTTGGGAGGTGGTGGTGTTGGTTTTGGTGTCATACTGCTGTGTAATTTAGTAATACCAGTTTAATTTTCCACTTCTGAAGGAGGCCCAGTTTTCTCTTGTGTGCTTTTTTCCCCACTATTTTGAACTTGCAATAAAGCTAGGACTATTGCAGCATTTGACAGCTGGAATGGTAAAATCATGCATTTTCAAGTTGTATATACAACTTCAATTTTCTATTTTTTCTTCCCTGAAAGGCAGCTCTCTGACATTGGTATGGATTTCGTATTGCTTAGAGGTGTTAAGAGAATAAATGTAAAGCACTAAAGCAGCTGCTTTGCATTAAAGCAGATTCTTTCCTAGTAATCAACAAGTGCTTTTTTTTTATGCTGCATGAAATTTTAATGAAAAATGGCAGTTCAGGTGAAAGCCATTTCACTGTTGCGCATGCCAGTAGAGTAGAACTTCTGATTTTTTTACTAATCCACTGGGCTTTTCTGCTGAAGTACTGTGTCCTCTGAGTCAATTCCATGTTGATCACCAGTTCAGGAAAAGCTTGGTTGCAGAGAGTCTGTATACTTACTGTACATCAATTGCAAGAGCAAAGTGCTTAGTTTGCTATAAGATAATCCTCCCAAGGCCAGTTTACACCTGAGAGATGGTATCTGTGGAATTGTTCATTGATTTCCACCTCTGAGTTTTGAATCCACCACTCTAATTAATATGTTTTAAGGTTGCTTACTGATTACCTGTTTGGTGAAGGCATAATTTGACATCCTAATGGGTTACGGGAGAAGGAAGTGAAATAGGAAGACCAGACCCAGTAACTTTTGTTGGATCTGAGATCATGATGCGTTGGCCAACTTTGGTGTGTCCATATCACCTTTCTGAGACCAGGAATGTGCCATATGGCCAGAAAGGAGGGAAGAAAGCAGGAGCAGTGGTTCCAGCTGATGGGAGGTGGTGGCATCAGTCAGAGGATGAGGCTAAGGACGAATACAGAAGCCTGGCTCAGGTAAATGGAGTTATAAACAGCTGATGTGAAATGTTCTGCAAAAAATAATTGGTATTTAAATAAATACAGGCATTCTGATGTATTTTTAAATAGAACTTTTTATAAAGCCTTAAATAGGCTTTTTATTTTTTAAAAAAGCTTCTTCAATTATTCAGTTAATAACAAGTACAGGATAAATACACAAATTACCACAGTAAATTGTCTCATGATCTGTGGCAATTGCCAAAGTACACACTTTTTAGTTTGTGGCATGTGGCATTTTGCATGAGTGCATCTGTGTGGAAGAGAAATTTGAATTCCGTGCATTTGGTGAGCAGCAGGAGTGCTGGTGAGTGACTGCTGTAGATGAGGTGGCTCAGAGCTCCCTGATTGTGTGAGTTATCTAATTTGATGTTTGGACAAGCTTCCAGAGAGTAAATACCTGTAACACAGTCCTCCCAGTGTGTAGGCTGCAATGGGATTGTAAACTGTGTGTGTCACACTTTGTAATTGTAAAAATATACCCACACCCACTTGTTGATGCCACATAATTCCAATGATGACCATGGAAGGGCAGAGTAGTTTTTTAACAGGGAGAATGTGGATGGCCTGTTTGAGAGGTGCTGTCAAGGTAGAGCATGATGGGAAGCATGAGTCTTCGCTGCTGGTACTTGATAAAACTCGTGAGAGGAAAGGCATGGCTTACATTGACAGGTAAAAATAGAGGGTTGTTTTCTTCTGGTGACAGCTTTAAATCTGAGCTCTGTTCTTTTGGTATTTTGGAGTGTCTGGATGGAACATGCATTTGTGAATTACTCAATTATAGGTTTACTTACAAGGGAAGGTAATATTAGTACTGAACAATAAATGTCATCTCCTCAACCAAAAATATACTTAAAAGTGGGTAAACTTTTTAACACAGAGTTTCTTTTCTGGTCATCTTTTCCCTGACAGCCTAAACATATCTGATGTTTAAGTACTGGCTGCTGCAGTCCCTTTGGAGCAGACTCTGGAGCTCATATGACAATGCTGCAGCAACTTGGAAAGTGAAGCCAGTGTAAAAAAATCCAACCAACCAACCCCACACCCAAACTTCCCCCTCTATTTTTGGGAGTGGGGAGGGGAAAGGGGAATGGAGCTTAAACCTATCCTTACTTCTGTGCTTGTGATGTTCTAGGTGGGATGATCTCCAGAAGGGATGATCTCCATATGGGATAGTGCCAGCCAGTTCAGACTGCTGTAGGAGTTCAGCTAGCTATCGGGGCTTAAGCAGTACTGTTTACGTGTAAAGCATTTTGAAATTTATTTTATGTTATGCCTCTCATTCTGTAGCTTTTGTTCTTTAAACTTCTTGCTTGGAATGTCACAAGGCCAAAGAATACGAACAAGGGTAAATTACTCCAAATTTCCAACTGAAGAGAAAGCGTTTTTGTTAAACCCTTTTTGCTTCCTTGCTTGCCTACAGGAATTGATATATGTATGTAGAAGGCTTTGGCTCTGGTGTTAAGTTCTTGATTGACATTTCCTGCTTGGTGGGAGTAGTGTTATGCTTTTACATCAGCTGCAAATGATTATGAGTTATTAACTGACTATGAGACTTCAAGCCAAGCATCTTGTGTTCCCTTTGCAGAAACGCAGCTGAGTGGAGCTTAAAGGGCTACAGATGAAAGAACTTGAACACGTTTCTGAAGGTTTAAGATGTGTCTGACAGTGACCTCGTTACCTTACTAATAAAGAAGAGGTTTTCAGCAGGAGCTTAGGATATCTTTGCTCCAACTTCTTAATGTACTAACTGGAATGCTGTTCTGGCAACATTTCTCCATAGTAAACTACTTACCCTATTACAGAACACTAACATTTTCTCTACTGATAATGCAACTCAATGGAGGAAAATAATGTTTTGATAAGCATGCGTGAAGATCGTTCCTTTCATGTTCGTTACAGGTAAGACTGTTAATTTTAGTACGGATGAGTAAGTATAGTTAATAATAGAAAACTAAACCACTTGCAACAAATAGTTTGGTGTTTCTGTTACTAATGTTATTGACACTGAAAGCTAGAATAACTTTTCTTTTTCTTGGATTTTGAACTATGAAAAATCAGTTTTGTAATGGATTATATTAGCATAATTACATGGTTGTATAGTGTTGGAACTGTGTGTGGTTTCAGAATAACACCATTGTCTGTATTTCTTTCTATTTCTGATGGAATGATATGAGGTATGATTCCTGCATGGTAATAGCAGCTCTCTCTCCTTTTAGCTTCTGGTCTGCATTTGCCAGTTGTTGAGTTTTGTGTGCTCAAGTTCTTTGTACTTGTCCCATTATTGCTTCTGTGAACAATGAATTTTTAGGTGCACCATCAGCTACAGCAGTATTTTTCTTGCTTATGATGAAGAAATGAGATTGATAGATAGAAACTTGATATCGTGGTCTAAAAAAGTACTGTTGCTGCAAGTCAAGAGGATATGTGGTTTCTCTTCTGAGAGCTTTTGCCATTTTTCGTCTGGAATCCCCTTTACGGATGTGGGAGGACATGTTAGCACTTCAGACTTGCTCTAATGAACCTGAGCAACAGAAGCGTTGTGTAGTGCATGGTATTTGGATGGCTGGTGTTTGGAATGGTAAATCTTGCAGTTCATTCAGTATGAAGGGACACTGGGACACTGACATGATTGTTCTAAGAATAATATGAAGTGTCATTCTTGTGTGTTCCCCTCTATCCTGGTCATTCTGGCTTTGGAGGCCTTGTCCTTGCTAGCTAACAGGAACTAAGCGCTATCCTTATTTGAAAGACAGTACATGTGAAAACATTTTCTCAGTGTTAGATTGCTATTAGACTAGTCCTCTAATCCACTGAGCAGAAGTACAGTTCTGGTGAGCAGTGCAGTCAGCAGGAGTTTTTTCATGGTCAGGGAGGATATTAGCAATTAAACTCTGCTCTCTTTATTTTGCTGAAATCTTTATAAGGTGGCTTTGAGAGCAGAAATCCCAAAGTGTGTGAGCATGTTATTTTCTCTGTGCTCTGTGCTCAGTGTATCTTGTCCCAGCATTCCTGTACCATGTTTATCTTTGCTGTTGTTGATGCTCTTGGTCCTCCCCAGGTGACTATGGAAGATCCTTGCTCACCCGCTGATAAAAGCAGGAGCTGTTCAGGGTACTATTATAGAAGTAAATGGCAGAAGAAAGTGGCACAACCAATTGTCTGGTTTAAACTGACAAGCCAAAAATAACTGCAGAAAAATTGGCAAGCACAGTCAGGGCAAAACGTCTTACTGCTTTGTCCTCTATTTCAGTACAGGCTTGAATGATACTGATTAACAGTATCATTAAATGGCCTTATTAAACCTTTCCTTAAGAACTGTGATTGGATGAATATTTAAAAAACATGGAGGCATAATCCTTTTAATTTTTTTAAAAATACAAAAGTTTTCTAAAACTTAGAGGAGCTGCACATTCATTTAGTATATTGAACTGGAATTTTATGATGATTTAATTTAATAGCTGTAATTTGGAAAGATTGTACTTGGTTGTAGTTTAAAATTTAATGCAGGAAAGAATAGGTCATAAATTACTGAGGGGAGGGGGGATATTACTTAATGCATTTGTAATATTTTTTTTTTTTTTACCTGCTGGTCATGTCCCAGGCTCGTTTGGGTTTGACTGCTTTTCCCTTCTTTCTGGTATTCCAATAGAACTGACTTTAAAAAGAAGTCGGTGGCCCACTCCTAAGAAGAGGCTTTATTGTGGATGTTTTTCATACTGTGCAAGCTGTTTCTCCCCACTCTAGTTGACCACTGTCGCTGTAGCAGCCATAAAAATGCTTATGCTGGTGGGGGGAAGCTGGCTTTTTTTTGTTGTTTAGTGACTGAAAACGCTGAAGTTAAAAAATGGGGCTAAGAAGTCATCTATAGAGTAACTGTAAAACTCGCTTGTCTTGGCCTGCTGAATGCATACATGAGAAACTTGTAACTGTTTTTATCTTGACCGGAATTAAAAAAAAAAAAAAGCCTGATTCAGCTGTGTGGTTTCTTTGTTGTATGCATGTGGTGCTTGTGTGTTGTTTTGTTTCTAAGTCTCCTGTCAAACCTGGTTTGATTAAAGACAGTGCTGCAGTGGAGGTATAGTTAAGGTGTTCGTAGGGGTCAGTGTGGTATGCTTCTGCGATGTGTACAGAAACCAGGACTAAGGGTAGGAGTTGTGAGAGTATAAGATATTTGTTAGTGTGGCATCAAGAAATTTATGCATCTGTGTTGGAGAGATACAATAGGATTTTCTTGTTTAGTCTCTAGGTATGTTACATGTATCATAGGCAGGGGGAAGAAAAGAGAAAAGGGAGCCAGGCGAGATGAAAAGCTTAGAGGGACAGATAAGGATGGGATAGTTTTACAAATGAGAAATTATTCAGGAGATGCCAACCTTTCAGAGAACAGGCCAGGCAACAACAGAGTAACAAAACAAAGCCCTGTGTGACTATTTCCACCGTAATATCTGGAAGAACATTAGCCAGTTTAGCAGGAACAGAATTTTATTGCAAGCGCACAGATGAATGGGCCTTATTCTCTTCTCGTCTCTGCAGATTCAGTGTATCTTTTGTTTAGCCACTGGGTGTTGAATAAATAAGTAATTGAATTCAGCTCTGGGAACAGAGGGAGTAATGTCATATTCTCCTTGTAACTATTTAATGACTTCCTAAAATATTGATAACCTAACACAGTCCAGTCTGTCAGTATGCTGTTTAACTATTAGTAGGGGTAGTTTAAATGTTCCAAAGGGGTGATGGTTTTAAGACTGGAGAAGACCTAAGGAAATCTTAGGGAGGAAGAAAAAAAAAAAGGTTAATTTTAATAGCAGAAATAACTTCATAAATAATGGAGGGGAAAAAAAAAAATCTAAAACCCAAACCTCTTTTGAGTCTGGTTTTGGCACTTGATGGATAAGCCTGCAAACTTTTAAAATAACTGGATGATTTCACAGCTCTTCCATAATGTGAATAAAATACTAATATTGGATACATGCAATTGGAAATAAATATCTTGTTTTCTTCATTATTTTTTTAATGGCTTATTTAGACTTTGAAATTGTAGAAGGTCAGTAAGAATCCAAATGGATCCAAATAGAATCATAGCTTTAACTAGCTGTACATATTCTGGCAACCTATTAATGCAGCCTTTCTAGAGTTGCGTTTGAGTAGTATTAAAGAGTGGGATTGTTTTACACAAACAATTCCTAATTCCCATTCTTATTTACTTCCTGTACTTCTGGTTGAATTAAAGACTCATAACTTTCGTCAGCCTGAGTCTAAGCCTTCGTAGATGTTGGTTGATGAGAAACTGAACATGAGCCGGCAGTGTGCGCTTGCAGCCCAGAAGGCCAACCATATCCTGGGCTGCATCAAAAGGAGCATGACCAGCAGGTCGAAGGAGGTGATCCTCCCCCTTTACTCTGCTCTCGTGAGACCTCACCTGGAGTATTGTGTGCAGTTCTGGTGTCCTCAACATAAAAAGGACATGGAACTGTTGGAACAAGTCCAGAGAAGGGCCACGAGGATGATCAGGGGACTGGAGCACCTCCTGTATGAAGACAGGCTGAGGAAGTTGGGGCTGTTCAGCCTGGAGAAGAGAAGGCTGCGTGGAGACCTCATTGCAACCTTCCAGTATCTGAAGGGGGCCTATAGGGATGCTGGGGAGGGACTCTTCATTCAGGACTGTAGTGATAGGACAAGGGGTAACGGGTTCAAACTTAAACGGGGGAAGTTTAGATTGGATATAAGGAGGAAATTCTTTCCTGTTAGGGTGGTGAGGCACTGGAATAGATTGCCCAGGGAGGTTGTGAATGCTCCATCCCTGGCAGTGTTCAAGGCCAGGTTGGATGAGGCCTTGGGTGATACGATTTAGCGTAAGGTGTCCCTGCCCACGGCAGGGGGGTTGGAACTAGATGATCTTAGGGTCCTTTCCAACCCTAACCATTCTATGATTCTGTGTTCTGTATGAGAAGTCAAATCTTTGATTTTCTAAGTTATATTATTTGTAGGTTTCCGAAGTCAAATATTGTTTCACGTTCTTTGATGAAAGGATAATGCTGCCATGGCATTTGTCAGTCTTTGGTGTAGTGTGAGATTAGTTGAATGTAGTATATCAGGAAAATTACCAGTCCACAGTGTTCTCTGATACTGTCTGTGTACCTTTTTAAACTGTGCCTTTTTTTCATTGATAGGTGGCAGATGTATCATAGTTGCAAATCCAAGCATGATTTTTTTCTTAGTGGGACAAATTTACTTACAGACCAGAGTGCAGTATAACATTTTGACTATTATGTCATGTTCAGATTTTGCTGAAAGCTCTACTCCTTTTAGCTGTTCAAGCTAAAAATCTAAAGAAATGAATGTGATTATGTAATGGTCTAAATCCTTCACACTAAGGAGTGCCATATTTTCTAGCTGTCACTTTAATTGGACGTGTCAGTTAACATGAGGTGCCCGGAGAGAACCTCTTTGGATAGGATTAAGATTACCCAATGAAGTGTTTTAAGTCTTAAACCTTCAGTTGCTGATGGTGTAATCATTTCTGCCTTGTACTTAACTGTACCTAATCATTTCTGCCTTTTTCTGTCTGACGTTCAACACATGCACAGTGTAACAAAACCCAGGTTGTGCATTCTAGCAAACAGGAATACTTTCACTTCTCTGAGAAGAGCTTCCAAACCTAAAAATACTGCATGTGTTACGGATATCCAACATGAGAAGTTGGGCCTGGGAAGAACTTCATTCCTGACTTACCAGTTTCTGTCTGCATCTTCAACAGCTACCATGTGGTTTTAGTTTAAATAGTTAAATATGTCTGCCATCTCGTTGTGCTTAAATTGTGGAATGTCGAAGACCAGCAGGTATGGTACGATTTTGTGTTGGTAACTTATTTTACTTATGATCCAGAATCTTCTAATTCTCTTGAAAGTCATTGGATATTTCCAAAATATTTCCTTCCCATTCGGATTAGAGTAGACTATCATATAACCTAGTTTTTTCCAAATTAGAAAAATAATGAAATGTCAACAGTGCAAGTAGGTTAAATATCTATCACTGTGTCTTGTCAAAACAGCTCTTTTCTGGTGTTGCCATTAAAAAAGCTTTTGGAAAAGTCAGCATTTATTGCTATTATTGATCTGTGTGTACAAAGGGAAACAGTTTTAGGAATAGAATTTTAAAGTTTTATTCTTGCAAGCAGGTAAATATCAAATCATGGCATAATGAGGAAATCTTTAACAACATCAAATGTTCTTGTTTGGAGTGCAAGCCTTGATACATACTGTATAAACCCCTTGAAAGAAATAAGAAAAATTCAAAACAATGGACAGATTTACAAAGTTGATGTCCCCTTCTTGGCAGTATCAGCACACCCTTTTTGAACGCTTACAGAAAGGCTCTGACTGAATTTCCTTTTTTAAAAACATTGTGAAAGTAGAAGGATGATAGTTTTGTGAGCTTTTTAAAATGCACATATCTTGAAAATACACTGCAAGATGAAGACCTAAAGTCATCTTCTCATTCCTCTCTTTCGCTCACCTCCCTCGCATTAGGAAATGTTTGTATATAATCACTAACACTTACTGAAATGTTACCTTTTGCACACCTGAATTCCCAGCAGCAAAACCACATACGAATGTGTTCTGACAGCTGCAGTTCTGTAACAGCTGCTTTTGTATTATTCAAAATATAATCTTCTACAAATTATATAAATTAATTCATAACTTCCTTCTTTACTGCTTGGTGTATTTTCTACAATTATTTGCTTACAGTAATAAAAAGTATTCCATAGAGTCCTGCATGATGGCATCTCAGTTAAATAACTTGCCTTGACATAGGTTTTGTCATTAATTCAGTGTAGATCTGTTTTCTTTACACTCAGAGAATTTACATAGCAGTGCCACTATAGGAAATGATGAGGAGTACTGAATTGCATAGGAAACAACTTCAGGAAAAACAGTCACGGTCTTTGATACACAGGAAAAATTGGCTTTGTGTTATTTTTTTTTCATGGAACATTTTGCAGGTAACTGTGATATGAGCCTAAAAATAAAAGAGCTTATGTTTGTCAAAACTGATATTTGCCAATAATAGCTTCTTTTCTAAGTCACTTCTCTGAGATCACGTAGATGGTGAAAACTGCATTTTTGAATCCTAAAGGTGCTGTGTATGGACAAAACACTGTTTGGATTTCCTCCTGAGACTTAAAAGGAAAGAAGAATAAAAAAAAAATAATGGTGAAGCTGCTCTAATGTTATGTTTGCTCACCACCTTTGAAGTTGCATCTTCCATTTCAGCATTAGTGTCAGTAATATTACAGTACAAAGCTCATTGCTTGTGCTGTGGTGCTGAGTCCCTGTCCTAAACAAATGGAGACCCTCCTGACTAAAATAACCGTTTCAGAACCCTGGTTACTGGACTAAGTTCTGCATTTAGAGTGACCATGTTTTTTTTTTTTTGCTTATGTTGCGCAGGATGGAGGCTTCCTGCCTGGAGCTGGCTTTGGAAGGTGAGCGCCTGTGTAAAGCAGGAGATTGCCGAGCTGGTGTGTCTTTCTTTGAAGCAGCTGTTCAGGTTGGAACTGAAGATTTAAAAACACTCAGTGCTATTTACAGCCAGTTAGGCAATGCCTATTTCTACTTGCATGAATATGCAAAGGCCTTGGAATACCATCACCATGATTTAACTCTTGCAAGGTAATCTTGTCTTTCTTTAACCATGTTCTCCGTGTCATCCCATCCTGGTAGAGATGAGCAGTTGACTGTTCATTTTTTTTACCAAACCCTACTATTAATATTCTTAGTGAGGGAATGTGGTGACAGCAGAGGGACAGGGGTTCTGTTAGGTAGCTTGATTGCCCTTTAACCTGGAGCTAATACTCGGTCTCATGCAATAATCCTAGTACTGACTGAGACCTCGCCAGGTTTGTGGATACTTAAATGGCTTCTTTAAATCCACCCTTCCTTCACCCTTTCCTGTTTTTTAATTGTTTGCCTGGCTCTCTTGTTTACTAGGCAGAACTCATTCATGTTTCTCTTTGTAAAACGTAATGCTGTGAAATCTAAACAGTGCTTTGCATATGCCATTTATGCATCTGTTTTTTAATGACTGGCTATAGATCCAGTAAAAGACAGAGGCACATAATGCACTTGACCTCAATTTAGGCACGTATCTCCTGTTCTCCCTGCCTTAACCTGCTCAAGTGCTGCAACCTTTTGGGAACTTGGTTTTTTTTGTGTTATTCCTGAAGTATCACATTCTCAGTGGTTCAGTGGCAGTCTTTTGGCTTAAGTCTCGTTTAGAATCTAGGAATGTGGCTTTACCTTAGATCCTTCTAGGAGACAAGTATGTCTTGGGAATAATGTAAGACTTTGATAGTCCAGTAAAATGCAGCAGTAGTTAAACCTCTCATTCTAATTCTTGGACTGCCTTTTACATAACCATTAAAAAATTCTCTTTATTCCCTTCCTAAAAGAAATTAATGTTATGTAGATGAATCTAGTTGAATGCCGTGAACTAGCTGTTGCACAGACAGCACCAACAAAATGAAATGTCTGTAACCAAAGACTGAACAAAGTTTATGTGAGTGCAGTTTAGATATAAAATTGAATACATACACATTTGCATGGTTTTAATATTTTTTTTCTTCTAATTGTCTACATTGATTATCTTGGTTTCAAGTTGTACACTCATTCACTGAGTGCTTTATTTGTGCAATTGTAGAACAATTGGAGATCTACTGGGTGAAGCTAAAGCTAGTGGGAATCTGGGCAACACCTTAAAGGTACTTGGGAATTTTGAAGAAGCTATTGTTTGTTGTCAGAGACATCTGGATATTTCCAGAGAGCTAAACGATAAGGTAAGAATTGCTCAGGCACCAGGAAGTAAACTGCTAATATATGCTAGTGAACCCTGTTGTACTGGTGATGTGTGCCACCTTTCAGAGGGAAGTAAATACTGCATATTGAATAAACACTGCATTATTTCTTCAAGACAGTAAGAATCTGTTACTTGCAAGATAATTGTTTGCACCTGGAAGATTATAGATCCAGGATAACAAATACTATCCCATTTTGTGGTGGTGGTTTTTTGTTTTGGATTGTTTTTTTTTTTGTTTTTTTTTTGTTTGTTTGTTTTAATTGATTTATTTAATTTTTAATTATAATTGGCCTCAAGAATTATTATGTGTATGGCATCTCAAAAGGAAGTGATGTAACTGAGTGGGAGAAGGTAGATGTCAAGAACAAGTTAAGAATGGACAGAGCATATTTTGACAACTAGTTAACAAACTTCTTTTCCTATCTGTGGGTGGTACTGTTAGTTGTGATGGAAGACTCTGAAGCATAAAATTGTAATGCTGCCTTTTGGTTTAGGTTGGAGAAGCAAGAGCACTGTATAATCTGGGAAACGTATATCACTCTAAAGGGAAAAGTGTAGCCAGTGTTGGGACTCATGACCCAGGGGAACTTCCAGATGATGTGAAAAATGCTTTACAAAAAGCTGCAACTTATTATGAGTAAGTAGTAGCTTTAAATGTTGGGGAATGAGAGGATGTGATAATCTACTTCATTAGAGTACTGGCAGAGTTGTGAAATCATGAACTGACTGTGGCATGCTTCTGTTTAGAACAGTGGTACCTGTGATTTTTTTCCCTTTTAAACTGGGGAGTGCACTATTTTTTTCTTATGCCCTTCCTTTTATTGTACCTCTTACTACCTGGTAAGTCCTTCCCTTATGTTAGAATCCAGCATTATTCTTCAAACCAGACTGAGTCAGTGATAGGACCTTGGTGTATTTGTATCTATGGTAGCTCTGCGATTAGAAGCGAGCAAACCATCTTGAGAAAAGGTGCAGTTAAGTTCAGGATCTCACAGGAAATGTTTCGTGCTCAGTGGAAGATTTATGGTTGCATAAAGGCCTTTAAAATAAGCCAAAGTAGAAAACAGATCAGATTAAATAGAACTTTTCCTCTTATAGATGGAAAGATTAAAACAAAAATAAATATTTAAATTACTGCGAGGGTTAAAAAAACCCTGTTTAAAAGTCACTATTCTTCCCCTTCTCCCTTCCCCTGAAACAGGGAAAATCTGTCAATAGTAACAGAGCTGGGTGATAGAGCAGCACAAGGACGTGCCTTTGGAAACCTGGGAAACACACACTATCTTCTGGGCAACTTCAGGAGTGCGGTTTTAGCCCATGAACAGGTACAGCAATGTGCTAGTAAGGAATTCTGTTCTAGGACATGTCTTGTGTTGGATCTTGCTGCAAGGTTTCCAATGCAAGTGTTAAATCTTCATGGCACAACTTCAAGATGATTGGCTGTTCTTTTGAAGCACTGTGGCCTGGAGAACAATATAGAGGCATGGGAGAAAAACTATGAGTGTGCATTTCTGTATTCAAATGTGTAAGAAAAGACAAAATAGAGCAAATAACACAATTATTCTATGTTTTTTTCTTAAGCGTCTCCTAATTGCAAAAGAGTTTGGCGATAGATCAGCGGAAAGAAGAGCATACAGCAATCTTGGAAACGCCTACATCTTCCTGGGTGAATTTGAAACCGCTTCAGAATACTACAAGTCAGTTGACTGCTTAGAATTTATACCTCTTCCTGTACAGTTTGCTTCTGTTGTGTGTGGTACTTTAGTTCACTGTAGAGTAGCCTTTTCTCCAGCATATCCTTAGAGGAGAACTGAATATGTTTTTAGCAAAAGATCATGTTTTTCTGTAGTTGTTTAATTTTAAGGGAGGGGCAGCACTAATTTTTTTTTCACTTTTTATGTTACTTTAAGTAGATTCTTTTCAGCATTGTAGATAAGAAACCTTTCTGTTGATAGGCATTTATTCCCTTTATTCTAGAATCAAAGCATTAATGTCTTTGCTCTTAGCAAGTTCTGAAATAACTTCAGTACACCTGAGATGGGGAGCTGTCAGGCTGATAGGTGGTGCATATCAGAATGATTTTACATACCTAGTCTGTATTCTCAATCAAGACTTCTTTTCTTGATCTCTGTACCACTAAGCAGTAGCTACTGTAACTTGGGAAAATACAAGCTTGATGAAGAGACAGGCTAAGTCTTACATGAATTTCAGAGCCTACTTGTTCTTTCTGAAAGGGGAAAAAGCTTCAGTACTGAGAAGATTCCTCTTAGTACTCACATTTTTCTTGCCCAGCAGTGGCAGTCTGGATCGGCAGTTACAGGTCTGTCTTGCTCATTTTGATGGAGAATAAACAATATACCAAGCTGTTTCAAGTGCATAACTGTCAGGAAACTGCTATAAATTATTGATGAAGCAATAAATTAAAATTTGAAGATGCTGTTTAAGGGTTCAGTCTGTTCTAATAAAGTAAATGGAAATAGGTTGCTGTGGAGGGGAGTGGAAGACAAAATCTTGTAAGAGTGTACATGATAGTGATTGAATAGCAGCCCATTTGCTAGCATGGTGTCCTAATTTGTATAAATAACTTTTTTTAGTTGCACAAGTGTACTTCTATAAACTTCTTGCAGTGATTTTTGAGGTGACTAACCCCTTATTTTCAGGAGGACGCTCCAGCTGGCTCGACAGCTTAAAGACAGAGCTGTGGAAGCACAGGCCTGCTACAGCCTTGGGAACACATACACTTTGCTTCAAGACTATGAAAAAGCAATTGATTATCATTTGAAACACCTTGTGATTGCTCAGGAATTAAATGACAAGTAAGCCCTAAGAGATTGTTTAATGTGTGCGTGACATACCAAATCCTGTTAGCTCTTACCTCTGCTGTCACTGTTCTTTTAAGACAGCTGAAGTAATGTGTTTTCCCTGCTATGCTGGGCTCCAGTTTTCATTTGGAAAAAAATATTTACTCGTGGAGGTATTGCAGCTAATGAGTCTGAGGTGAAAGACGGAAGCAATGAATGACTGACTCCACATCATCATCTTCTGTCAGCATCTCCTTTTGTAAATTAAGGAGAAGAAAAGCAGCTCTCTTTTTCATGACTTCATTGTAATAGTTTTGCATACCTTCACAAGAATACACCTCCTGCTTTTCCACAGATTAAAAATATGGGAAGGGATGAGGAAAGGAGAATAATACAGTAGCAACTAGTGCTTATTTTATAATCATAATTTATAATGCCTTTTTTGTGATGTTGGGTGCACGTAAAATTTTTTGCAACATTTAAATGTACTTCTAACTCAATAAACAGTATGTGAAGAATAATAAGGCATGCAATCTGAGGAAAAGCAAAGTAGGTTGTAAAATGTTTCATGCTTGCAGAATTGAATTAATTATATTTCCTGTGAGCTTAAAAATTAGTATTGTTATTAGATTTGCTCATATTTATGGTTATACCTAGATCACATTCCTTTAAACACAAAAACTTCTTGGTGTTCGAAGACGATAGCCTTAATTTTTGGCACAGCAATCTTATTTTGGCAATATTATGGAAACCTGACCCCTAGTGTTCAGCAAGGAATGGTATAATTGAAAGTTTTAATTTTTTTCTGCAGAATTGGTGAAGGAAGAGCATGCTGGAGTTTAGGGAATGCTTACACTGCCCTGGGAAATCACGACCAAGCTATGCATTTTGCAGAAAGGCACTTGGAAATCTCACGAGAGGTATGAGTTTCATGTTGCCTGTAAGTTGGTAGTTTTGCTCTCACACAGTGATTTTTTTGGAGCTGATCCATGCATGTGACTTTAAATAATGAACTGGATTTTGACTGATTTCTGAGATATTTGATTCCAAATTATTTCAGCCCTATCTCCCTTAGTTCTAGTGCCACATTTGACAGCATCATGATGGAATCCAAGATAACAGCCTAGCAGAGGTGTTCTAGGCTTTATGTACCTTTTAGTTGTCATTTTTTTCATTAAAGGATGACTCAGGTTTTTCAACCAGGAAAACTTTTTCAGCCTTTTTCTCTCAGAACTCTAGGGGACAAGGTTAGCTTTCTATTTACATATGTGTATACTTTATTACAATAATAGAACTACTTATTTTTTTTTGTTTTCAGGTAGGAGATAAAAGTGGAGAACTCACTGCGAGACTTAATCTCTCAGATCTTCAAATGGTTCTTGGATTAAGCTACAGCACAAACAACTCCATGATGGCAGAAAGCCATGCAGTAGATACCAGTCTGAATGGTAAATACATGCCTATTTCTGCAGTACTTGCTAACAGTGAACTTAAACAATCTGTTGTTTTCTGATTACAGAGGGTTGAGTTGAGCAGGCTGTGGGTTTGTTTCCCTTACTCCCCTCTCCCCCCCCCCGCCAAAAAGAAAAATAAGTTGTTTCTGCATTATTGGACCCCTTCAGCTCCTCCTTTTTCAGGGGTTACAGTAGAAATGAATTCTGGTCAGAGACCCATCATCCTTCTCCTGTGTCCCATGAAAGCAACTTAAGTAGCTTATAGCAGTGTGGTTCTGAAAGCTGCTTTTATTAGTGGTTATTTATTCCCTGCTGATATATTTACCTGCATTGTTTTGGAACTCAGAATTGCTGTATCCTGCACCATAAATGAGTACAGCCACAGCTTTGAAGGTGACACTATAAATCTTAATGATGCAAAGATGAACTTGATTCTTTCTCGAAGGTACCAGACCAAGAGTAGGACGCCGTCACAGTATGGAGAACATGGAACTTATGAAATTAACTCCAGAAAAGGTTGGCGCGTCCCTTGTTTCTGATCTGCTGGTGAGATTGCAGTGATTTCAGCAGTTATCAATAGTCATAAATTTTTTACTTAACAACTTCGAAAGAAGTCAGCAGAATGTTAAGTCATTTGCCATATCCTTTTTAATTTAGCTCTTTTTAGGTGTTAAGTAAAAGCAGGTCTAACAAATAATACTTTTGCAACGTGGGCAACAGCCAGCATCTTGCATATGTTGGTTGGAATGGCTTGTGGAAGCTTGCTTTATTTCCTTCACAGGAAAGAATCAATGAGGTCCTGAAGTGGTGCATCAAAGCATGCTCTTTCATCCTTTCCTTAAAAGTGGCTTGAGATTGCAGCATGCAAGTGATTCAGCATAAAATGCCTAAGCTTTAGCTCAGATCTTCTGAACATTTTTTCTTTGGGTACAGTCATAGGCACTTAAAACACATGTGTTTTTCACTTTGGGATTTAAACCAACTTGCAAACCATTAGGAGTTTCAATGTCTATCCTGAGAAAGGACGCTATTTCAGAAATGATGAAACAGAGTCACAGATCAGTAAACTAACTTTTCCCCAAGCTCAAGAGAAATCTCTAGGAGCTCCTGATTAAAACCCTTTTGTCAGTCTTCAAGAGATGTTCTTCAAATGCCGTCTGCCTTCAAGTGGTAGGTTGGCAGTTCTCCATAAATGACTCCAGTGGCAGACTGAAATGGCTTTTTCCCACCATACTGGGATTTAATTCTCATCTCTTCAAAGAAATGCAAAGCCTGCCCTCGTGTTTATCAAATAGGAAATTCAATGTACAGCTGAAGTCAGCAAGGATACTTACGAGCCTCTTTGTGTAGAAATTTTAAAAGGTTGTGTGTTTAGCCCAGGGTGAGTCCTTGGCCAGGACCTCTAAGCTTTTGGCTACTATCTGTCTGTGAGCTTTTTTAAAGTACACAGCCTATGACAGTCTGTGCCCTAAATCTATTAAAATGTTTCACACAGATTTTTGAAATAAGGTTATTAACCTAGTATTGCAGCTTAGCTCTTCTAAAAGAGCCTTTTTCAAGATACTCATTGAGTAGATTCTGAAAAATAATTCCATAAAAGTCTTCAATATACAGAGCAGTGCATGACAGTGGCAGTATGGTTGTACAGGATGCCATCTGCTTGGTGCTGAAATCTATGTGCAGATTATAAATAAGCCTTCAGAAAGCAATGCTTTTGGTTAGGCAGTGCTGCTGCAGGATTTGTGACTGTGTTCACAATTTCTGATGTTGAATCAAGAAAAGAAAAGGGGGTTTTATGCAGTCATTCTGAGAGTCACCTGCAGATAAACCTGTCAATTTTGTGGATAATTCTGTTTATGTTAGAAGAGAATTTAGGGAAAATGTGTTAGATCAGTAAAGCTCTATTTTTTGCTGTGGTGAAACAAGATAGTTATTCCTCTTTGTTCTTGTGCTGGCATTCTCCTCCCTCTTTCTTTTCAATCTTTACTAGGAATTTTGTGCATATCAAGGATCTCACTGAAGGGTGGTTGAATATCTGGGTTTGTGTTGCTCTAACACTTCATAATACAATGGATTTGTAATTTTTTTTCCTTCCCAATTCCAAGAATGCCAGATGGGAGATGCCACCTGTATCTGCATTTTAGCATTGCCATTAGCTATGTTTCGTGCACCATAGTCAGCAAGGAAAACTTCAGCATGTTTGGTTAACTACATTATTTGACCACATTTTAATCCATTGGGTATCACACTCCGGTTCAGTTGTAAGAATCACCAATAACAATATTAACCTGCTTCAGGTAACAAAAGCTCAGTAGTCACAAGTCAAGTAATAAAAAACAAAACCTAAGTTTTCATGTCATTGTGCTTGGATAAACTGAACTATGTCAAACTGCTTCATTTCAGGGAGGAAAAGCAGCAGCAGGTGCAAGGTAACAGTCTAGGTAATTAAAATCAGAAGGCTTCATTTCCTGACTCTTGTTTTCTTAGGTTCAGAACTGGAACAGTGAGATTCTTGCTAAACAGAAACCACTGGTTGCCAAATCTTCAGCAAAACTGCATTTTGTAAATCGACTAAAAGGCAAAAAGTACAAAACCGGCACCACTTCAAAAGTTTTGCAGGATGCCAGTAATTCTATTGATCATCGACTTCCAAACTCACAGAGGGTAGGTTTGGTGAGCTGTGAAGACCATCGCCTTTACTCACCTTTGTTTGGTCAGAATTACAGAAATTACATTCTGGCAGCTGTCCATTTCAGTGGTACTCAGTTTAAACACTGGCTTTGTAAAAGGATGCCCAATCTGCCACTCTCCAGCTGTCTCATAGGTGGTGCCAGCTTTAAGCCTTTGTTACTATTAGAACACTTTCTTTCCTGGTGGTTTTTCTAAAGTTACAGCTCAGCATGAAGGTACATTTTATTTCTAAGTCTCTCCTAGACCCTGCTTCTCTAAACTTAAAATAGTTTCTCTGATTCAGACAGCAGAGCGTATATTTGACATATTCTTAGGGTTATTGCACTCTTGACAGAAGTCAGTTAAAACTAAAAGAACAGAGTCATTTGATCTAATATGAGAAGACTGCTTTTGGCCACAGACCTGAGGAGCCAGTGGAAAGTGCTCAGTGCTGGTTTAGGGTTGTAGGTGGGTTAATGGCTTGAGGGGGTATAACTCCAGCTGTGCTGATCAGAGTACTGTTTCTTTGTGTTTCAGAGAACAAAATGTTTCTAATGTATTTTACCTTCCAAAAATGCTTGCCATATAATTAGCGTTTTCTCTGACAATAAATGTGTCTACAGGAATGGATGACTAAAAAAATTCATTTAATGCATTTCAGATATGCAAACATCAAACCTATTACTGGACTGAAACTGTGATGCAGTTGTCCCAGTTTTAGGTACTTGAGTTCAAAATACCTCTAACTCTACTTTTCTCTTCAGAAAAACAGTCGAGAGGCAATGGCAGATGAAGGGTTCTTTGATCTGCTGAGTCGTTTCCAGAGCAACAGGATGGATGATCAGAGATGCTACTTTCAGGAGAAGAACAGGTTCTCAGCTGCTTCAGTGGCAACATCCTCTACTCCACCTAAAACAATGCGAAAATGTAAATTTTTAAAAGTAAAATTCGTATCTGACTCTACTTCCTACCAAACACTATTTTAAAAAAGCATTTGAATACAAAACTTACTATGGAAAGGAAATTATTTCTAGGCTTACTTGTTTTCTTCCTTCCCCACAGCCTTTTCTACATCTCTAGTTTCACCCCACACAGATGAGTTTCTAGACCTACTCGCCAGCTCGCAGAGCCGCCGGCTCGATGACCAACGTGCCAGCTTTAGCAATCTACCTGGACTTCGTCTTAACCAGCAGAACAGTCACTCAGTCCTGGGTCATCTCATGGCTCGTAACAACAACAGGGACCTAGATGATGAGTTCTTTGATATACTGATAAAATGTCAGGTGAGGATTTGTTTTTACAATTATTTAGAATATGAGGTTTTAGAGATTTGATTTATGCATCCTGCTGTTTGGTTTCTTCACATAAGCACCTTTATTATCACATATATTATGATAATAATTGATTTGGCAGAGGAAGAACATAGATGACTAAAAATTAGGATTTTTTTTAAGTTGTTGTTTGTGTTGCTTCTTGTTGTTGTTGTGGGTTTGTTTGGTGGGATATTTTGTTTTCACATTTCCTCCCCCTTGTTTTGATTTACTAATTGTGTGTCCAGTAAGTGTAATTTTAGTATTGGTACCATGTTAATCATTTACAGTAACAAATGCTGAAAAAGTGAAGGAGCACAAGCGAGACTATTAGAACAAATATATAAAATGATTTTAAGAGGAAGTGTTTAGATCTGGCTTGTCAGGAGGGCACCTGATACTCTGGGAATCCTGGATTCTCAAAGAATTCAATATCAAAGTTTAGTGGTAATAGTGATTCTCATTCCAGTTATGTTCAGTTTAAATAACAGTTCATAGCAACTGACAAAAGTGTTGCTGTGTTTTACTTCCTGTAGAAGGAAAGGAAGACAACCATATTTTCTGTTATAGGAAACCAGAAATACCATATACCTACGCTTAAAATTATTCTTTAGGGCAAAGGATGCTTAAATCTCATTCTACACTATGACAAAGAACTAAACTGGGGGATTTATTTTCAGACAGATGGAGACAAATGGTTTGGAAGAACCACTTTACCTACACTTACACTCCTAACTTGGTAATTTCATTTGAAAAGTTTAACCTGGAAACAAAAGTTACAAAATAAATCTTTCTAATAGCCTTAAATCTGAAACCAAAAGCTTTTAGTATTTTTTCACTTACTTTTTCACTTATTTTATATATTCCTGTAACGTGTAGCTTTACTGCTTGGCCTATCTGTAGGGTTCCAGACTGGATGATCAAAGATGTGCTCCTCCCTCATCTGCAAAAGGACCAACTGTACCAGATGAGGATTTTTTCAGCCTGATTTTACGGTCACAAGCTAAGAGAATGGATGAACAAAGAGTCCATTTACCCTCAACTATAAAGGGACCAAGTTCTAGCTGAAGAAACAAACAGGCATGTACTGTACAGTAGTGTCTTAGGTATCATTTTGTTTGCTGGAAAAACATAATGTCTTCTTACAGAAGATGCAGTTAGTAGTTTTGCCCCCTTTCTAAAAATTTTTTTCGGTGAATAGCAGCAGTATCACATTTGTGACCAGTCATTGCTGCTGCTGCTTTTTAGCTGTGTCCGAGACACTGATTACTGTGTCCCTCTTGACTGCCTCTAGTCTATGAACATTATACAAATTTTCCCATCAAGGTACTGTCATTGCTGAGGTGTGGATTCTACGACTGTCTCAATCCAGTGTAAGACCTAAATTTGTCTATTCTTTTTAAAGAACACTTGATTTCTTTTTCTTTGTACCTCCCTGGAAAGAAGTCCCGTTTTCTTTTGTACTTTTTTTAAAAGATAAAAAAAATAATTGAGAAATAGCTTCAGTACTTAAATCTGTCTTTGCAAAAACAGAGTTTGGAAGAAACAATCATTTTTTATTAAATAAAAAATATTAAATCAAACTCTAGTTTTGATTGTTTAATACAAAAGGAATCTTTTCAAAACATACTGTTTTTTTGATTACATGTGGTTGTTTCCTGTATTACTAAGCTCAGTTTTACAATCAGAAGGATTTTTTAAGATATACTGAAGCAAGTACTGTTCCATCCTTTGTGTGGTACAGGCTCATCACCAGCGGCAGCCCAAGAAGTATCAGGGAATCACAGGGGTGGGAGGTGCTTGGCATTAAGTAATTGACTTTAAAATGCTACAAAGAGGAAATCTATGTATGCTGCTTTTTACTTCACCTCAGCTACTTCTACTCTCAGTAAGGATTGACCCCTTGCTGGGGCAGTTCAAGTATAGGGATTGTCAGTTACAAATCAGTGATTTTAACACCAACAGTGGCTAACTGTTCACTTCAGGTATTTTTTATTGAACTATTATACACTTGAACAAGTATCTATTGTTACTTTTAGCTTCAGAGTAAAATGTCATCCTAGGAATAGTTAAACAGATGGACTCCAGATAATGCAAACTATGTCACAATTACTGGAAGTTTTACAAACATGCTCTTGCAGCTTTTGTAGCACTAAAATTGAATCCTACTGAAACTAACACTCATGCTCCTGCTTTTAAGGAGAATTGCCAGAATATTCTTAAAAACATATGTTACCATTAGCTTATTATGCTAATCTTTGGTACTTATCTTCTAATAAACATCTGCTACAACATCACTTCTCTGCAGCTAGAAGATAATCATTAAATTGTCCTAAAACTGAGCTGACTCATTTTAAAGAATATAAAACAAAAGATAGTCCTGAGACATTTGAGCTGTGATTTGTCTTATGTGAGTTACATAAATATCAGCAGCTTCCTTCAGATCATGTGACAGTAACCTGATGAGACTTACGGTTGCTAGACCACAATATCAGTGCTTTTCCACCACTGTCTGGTTTTCCTCAAAACTTATTAACACAGATTTCATTTCAAACAATCAGCAACACTCCACAAGCCTGTTTTCTTGGCCATTTAAAGTTGTATTATCTTATTTAATGCATGTATTCCAAATTACAGAAGCAGGACCTATACTCAGTCTCTGTTTTTAACCCCTCACCTTAGAGCTGTGCATACCAATACTCTGACCAACAAGAAGGTCCCATCAGCATACTGATGTTCTTTTCTACTTTTGAGAACTCCAGAAGAACAAACAGAAGTTTCTGACAACTAAAGATTAGAGAAAACTTACAGCAGAGCTCAGGCTTCCTCAGTCTCCCTCCTGTGAGTCACGTGAGCTGCTCTTTGTCTTCTCTTCACACAGTTCCATTGCAGAATTCCTTTGTTTGAGGTTTCTACTAGGATCACAGTTTTCTCCCACCTCTTGCTGTGCTTTAGCTGGCTCCTGTTTCTGCTGCTCAGGTGCAGGTTCTTCAGTGTGGTTTTCAGCTGTGGTAGTTTCTAGTCTACAAACTTCAGACTCCGTGCACAATCTATTCTGTAAAAATTAATAGTAAGCTATTAATCAAGTAATCCAAAGCGACAGCATCTATCGTTTCAGGTGCAGCTTGGCTCAAGGGGCAGAAATCCCCCAAAAGGTGTCTGGTCTTGTTATTTCCTGGGGAACAGTACATGTAAATAAGCACCATTTAGAGCACAAGGCTGGCTTTAATTTTCTGTAGTGTACAGAACAGTCAGCAGTGCCTTTTTTCCACCACCTTTCTTCTGTGGGGAATCATTATTGCCCCTAAGTACCAATCTCTCAAACAGAAGTTACTTCTTTAAAGAAATCTTAATTCAGTAGTTTCCTGCCATGGTTAGCCATTGCAGGGTATTTTTCCAGAAAAAAACATGCCCAATACACCTCCACCAAACAGTTCTATGGGGGTACAGGCACGATTTGGGTGTTAAGCTTGTTGCTTAAACGTTCTAACAGATGACACTGAAATCTATTAAATTACATCCAGGTCAAAGAACACCAGGCCTAACATACATGAGGTTCTGGTTTGTGAGACTCTTCTACTTGCATATGTTGCTTATTGCCTGTATGCACAACATCAGGACTTCTTCCATTTTCTGGTCTCAGAGAAGTGTCTTCCCTGTCACAAGGTCCTCTAGAAACATAAAGAGGCTTCTTCGAATAACAGCCATCTCCTTTGCTCCCATCGTACTGCCCAAAGTCTATCTTGTCCTGTTGATGGTCAGGTGGAAGAGGACTTCTCTTCTGAGAAGATGTTAAGTATCTTAACATAGATACTGATGATCCTGCGCCATAGCAGAAAACCTGGGGGAGGGAAGAAGAGGAATAAAATGTCAAAGATTTGCAGCTTCCAGTTGGAAGGAAATTCCAAGTCAAATATGCTGCACAGTAGAGACAAGCTTGCTGCAGTCTGAGCACACTCAGACACTGAGTTCATCCCCAGTGTTACACTAAAGATGCTGAAAGCTCTAACTTGATGCTTTTTATGTACAAAGCACCAATTACATACATCACTGTTTAATGACACGAAGAAACAGGAACTAAGCTGCAATGAACTGTCATAGAGTCTTAAGATTTTAAGCAGTTTAATGCTATTTTATCCCATTTGGGGAGTGGAGGAGAGATGTGGTTTTTAAATACAAACTTACCTATTCTAATTGCTAAACCAACTGTACTAGAAAGACTTTGTCAAGAAACAGTTCCCCTGTAGAAATTATTTTATGTGTGCTATAAAATATCTTAGTAGTACAAGTAAGAAATAATATAAAATTATACTTAATATATAAAAAATAAAACTTTAAAATATTAGATAAATGTATACAAACCAGGACAGCCAGAGCCATAATAATTAGCACTGGAATCTGCAGGAAAAAAGGGATCTCCTTCATAACTGCTTTGATGAATTCACCAATACCTTGTCCTACGTGCTTCAAAGGCTCTGTTACAAAGTTGGTGAAAGTAATTGCCAGTGCCTACAAAAACACAGACAAAACAGCCATTGTTGACACCGAGGACAAACAGGAAGGTAAACAGTCTCTATGGGCTGGGCATACACCATACCTTGGTGGGTGGAACCAGCAAAACGGGATTGACGAGTAGAGTTTCATAGTACTTCTGACAAGGATCGTCCTGAAAGGTCCATTTACTTCTGAGCCATTCTGTAGCCAAAGCAGAGACTTGGTTTTACTACTTCAAACAGTAATTTTTTATGACAGAGCCATAATACAGAAAGTAGCATTTCAATTACAGATGAAAGGAAATCCCTCCTCTAGATATCGTTCAAAGCTTGGGTTTGTTTTTAAAAGTCTCTGATTAACACTGCAGTGCAGTTTATCCAGTCATGAGGATGCGGGCAGGAGAGGAAAGGCTGGAAAGAAAGAGAAGAGACTTAATTTTCTTGACTAAGACATGGGAGAGCCTTTCTTAATTAGAGGAAATCAGTCCTAGAAGCTTCAGAATAAACATGTCTTGTCTGTGGGAACTATTATCGAGCACATCTTGTCCACAGCCACTGCAACAGAAGTGCCAAGCTGCACATAGATCAAAATGTGTATTTTGCTTGCAAGATTTCAAGGGACTATTTTAGTTATAAGCATAAAGTCTTACTCCTTAAGGGAACTTCTAAGGTAAAAAACGGTAATTTATGACATCAGTGTTTCTGTAGTTTGATTTCAGTGCAGTCTGACCATAAGCCACTGAAATTTGACATAAACAGAATGATCATTGGCAATAAGTTATAGAGGGAAGACCATAACAAGCGCTCATTAAGAGTTCCCATCACTAACTTACCTGCTATAGCACTGGTAACAAATAATGGCTAACAAAATACTCAGCTTTCTTTTAAATTAACACCACCAGAGTACATTGTTACAGGTCCATTGTACACGCCTGGCAGGTGAAGAATCAAAATCTTTTTCTTCAATTCTGCCCTTCTCTCTCTTGAGTAAATGGCACTGGGTGGTCCTGGGGGAGGGGAGCTCGGAAATACGGTCTAAGTTATAAGGAAAAGAAGTAACACCATGACATGCTCCTAGCACAGTTTTGTGATCAGGTCTCCTCCAAAGGCCTAGAAAAGAAAGTCTTGTGGAATGGAAAAATGGAAAAGCCATGTACTAATCATAGACTGGTTTGGGTTGGAAAGGACCTTAAAGATCATCTAGTTCCACCCCCCTTGTCATGGCAAGGACTCAGACTAGGCTAGGCTGCTCAAAGCCCCATCCAACATGGCCCTGAACATTTCCAGGAATGGAGCAGCCAATACCTTCCTGGTCAACCTGTGCCAGTGCCTCACCACCCTCAGAGGGTAGAATCGCTTCCTTATATCTAATCTAAACCTATCCTCTGTCAGTTTAGATCATGTATCACTGAAAAAAATTCAATGTCCTACCCATGAAGAAATTGTGAGTATTCTTGGATACTGTTACCAAATATTTCACAATCTTAAATACAATTACAAAACACTGAAGCAAGTATTTACCAATCAGACTTTCCTTCCAGTTGAGCTTCTCAGCACAGACATTATCAAACTGCCCCATTTTTGCGATTTCTGCTTGGTGTTGTGCAAAGGCCAGCTGTGGGAGAACAGGAATTGCTTATGAAACAACACGCAATGGTGCGGGGTGCAGCACTGCTCCTGAGCTAGTGACCTTTGTGGTAATCACCCAGGTCAATCTGTGTGAAGAAAAGCCTGCTACCTAAACAATTTTAGAGAGTTAAAAACTAAGTACTTCCTGGAAATGGATACAAAATAACAGGATGGCTACTTCCAAGTTACCCTCCAAATGGAGGCTGAATTACCAAAAGACCGAACTCCAGTATTCAAAGATACCAGTTCAGGGCAAAAGTAATCATACAGTGGTTTGGGTTGGGAAGGGCCTTAAGATCATGTAGTTCCAACCCCCCTGCTATGGGCAGGGACGCCTCACACTAGACCACGTCACCCAAGGCTTTGTCCAACCTGGCAAATCTGACAACATCTTGATTCCTTCAGATGTTTTTGAATTAAAAGCAGAAAACCCTCCCTGCAATTACCAATTAAAACATCAGGACAGCCCGTTTTTGTTTTTAAAGTAATTCCTGTTAACAGATACCTCTAGTCATTATTTTTCTGCCTTACAGTTTGCAACTGATAATCAAATAGAAAAAATTAAATCATCTGTTCAAAATCTCAGACATTCTTCATCAACTCATTCCGCCTGTGTTCAAGAGCCATCCCACCCTCGGGCACCCACTGCTCCTGGGCCTGACAGGCTGCAGTTACATCCTGATGGCAGAATACGAGGACCAAGATTTTGTGGCTGGACTACAACCTCATAGCACAAATTCTGCCTCATCAAAACCACCAGACAGTAAGCCACCTGATCATCAGTAATGAAACATTTATCTCTGGCCTGTCACACGTTAAATACAGTTTCAGCCAGAGGGTCTTTAGAAAGATACACAACCCCACAACCTATTTCTGTAAGACTTTTCTACCAAGCTGTGTTAGCCGAGTTCAGTCTCCCCTGCCCACACAGCAGTCACAGAAGCACCACTGTACGAGTTCTCTGCCCCCCTGTGGCAGGATGAAAGCCAGCAGCGTTTCATTTGTTTAAGCCCAATATACCTGGAAATATCCAAGATCCCTCTATCTATTTTGCTGTCAATTACTGCTTTATATAAACTAACTCAAGGAACTAAATAACCTTAACTCCCTCATAACTGTAACATTTTAAGCCTAAAAGCCATTCAGATTTCAAACAACTTACCTTATACAAATAAAGCCAATTCCATGCAAAACTGATGAGGAAACTTATTAATAGTACTCGTTTCAGCTGAACAAACCAATGAATACGTGTCCAGAGCTCTGTAGCTATTACAGTCACAATACACACTAAGCACAACAGTATCTGAAAAATAAAAGATGAAGAAAAATTCTGATGTGGGGCTGGAATTTTCCAAGCTTACTGCCAGTACACAGGAGGGATCTTCCAGCTTTTGCTTTACCAGCATCATTTCATGGAACAACTGACACACAGTTTTTCCATGCTTTCACAGCAGACCAGCAGCAGTACAAGGCAGAAATGTTCCATGGTGTTACTGGCAGTCATTCCTACCAAGGCCTGATGGTGCAGTTGCTCATTTCTTTCTTGTGGTATTTAGTTATTTCTTCCTTACAGTATTTATCATGTTACCTACCATACTTAAACTATAGCATTGGCATAATTCAGTATTGAGTAGTATGTGCCTGGTATGAACCACAGAACCACTGCTGCCAGCTCCTGCAGTCTGGTTAAGAGCAAACCGGTTAACAGCAGCAGGACTTCAGTGGAGCCCTTCAGTCCCCTTCCATCTGAGGAGCCCCAACAGCGAGGTTATGCTACTCACAGCTTGCTTTCTTCATTTGGCTTCCGTGGACCTCCCTCAGAACTAGACAGGCTACTGTCAAGATTACATGGGCATCAAGCGTTAGCACATTCTGCACTGTAAAGATTTATTCAGAGAGCTTCAGCTTATTGGGGATCCTCAGCCCAGCACTCTAAATCCATTTTAGAGAATACAGCATCACACAGAGCCATGCTCTTCTCCTCTCCAACACTATATAATTTTTTCCCCCCAGAATTCAAAAAACCCCATGACCTTTAATACCTCAAATACGTACTTCTCTCAATATAAATATATTCCCACTCCTGCAGAGGCCAACAACTTCAGCATCTATTTGAACAGGAGACAAATCAGGGAAATTTATAATGCATGAGTTGCAGTCTAAGTGCTAAGAAAGCACTGGAGTCTACTCGAGCACCACAGACTCCCAGAGTCTAATGAGTCTTACAAAGGGATACAAAAGGCATACAAAAGGTGACTACCTCACATCTACCTTCAGCAACCATGAAACAAGAGTGACGCATTCAAAGTACGGTGGGAAGAACCACTGCAGCTGTCAATATTCATTGACCAGACTTGCACAAAGAAACCAGTAATTTAAAAACCCACAAAACAAAAATCTTTTTCTCTTACCAGAAACATATTATATAGCTCTATTCCAAAAGTGTCTTCAAATCTCCAGTGCCAAGCTTTATAATCATGGTTCTTAAAATTGATCAAAATGTCACTAAGTGCATCATCTACAGCACCCGACTGCCACGTTTCCTCCTGCAGAAACCGGAGGATCTCCAAATACGTCTGTTTTGTAAGGATGATCTCAGCATCATAATGGACATGGTCCACGTTTTCCTCAGGCTGAATTAAAAGCAAAGCAAAACAGTGTTTAAAAGCTACTAGAAATACAGATGAAAGCCTGCATCCCTAGGCAAAAACCTGCTTAGGTGCCCTTCGCTCTGCACCAGCACCTTTTTGAAATAGACTGCAGGATGAAGACATGGGACAGGGAGCACACTGTTTCCAGAACTTAATTGTTCATTGTTCTAAAGTACATAGAGCACAAATTCCGCTGCTTTGTGTCCTTTCAACTCGACAGCAAAAACCCAAAAAATTCAGTGAGATCTCACCTGTTATTACAATTTTAGAACTACTGCTCATGAACAAGTGGTAACTATGAATGTGCCGTGTGTGCCCCCATCATGGCTGGGCAACACACATAGAAGCTATTAAATACTGAAATAACAAGTTTTATACTGCCAAGTAGCATGTTCTTTGTTAAATGCTAATTTTGCTATTGCCAAAAATATATTCCTGCACCTCTGAATAGAAGAAAAAAAAAACAACAGAAAAAAAACAAAAAAAAAGTAAAAAAAAAAAAAGAAGAAAAAAAAAAAAAAGTACAGAATGGTTTGGGTTGGAAAGGACCTTAAGTTTACCCAGGTACAACCCCCTGCCATAGGCAGGAATGCCTCACACTACACCAGGTTGCTCCAAGCCCCATCCAACCTGGCCTTCAACACTGCCAAGGATGGGGCAGCCACAGCTTCTCTGTGCAAAAGAGACTATTATATTGTCTTCAATTATATAGTCTGTCTTTATTATATTATTTCCTTATTATATTATTGTCTGTCTTAATTATATTGTCTTTTATTTTATTAAGGCAGACATACAATAATGTAACCATATAATAGACTGTATAATCAAAGACAATATAAGAAGGTAGTAACATGATTCTTCTACGCCAACTCTAGTAAGCTGCTATTCCAAGATGCTTAATGAGGTAGAGTCTGAAACCAAGGTCACCTAAAGGGTCTACAAACAAACAAGACCTGTCTCTTCCCAGTTTAACAACCATTAATGTGAACTGAACAGGGTATGACCAGAGCTGCATCACAGGAACAGACTGAGATACAAGACTGAATTCCTATAGTCTTCCTCTGGATGTTTTTTGTATCAAACCAACTGTGTCTTCTGAGCAAACACCGCTAACTCCCAGCAACATGGATGCACACACTTTTATCCTCTCTTCCTCTGCAATTCAGTTCCCTTCATTCTCATTTAAAGTACGCCAGAATAATGCATCAATACTTGGCAACTGTGAGAAACACATAAAGCAGCAATATGAACCCTAGTTAATTTTTTAATGCCAGTTCCAGTACTCACCAGGCCAAGTTTTCCAGCTTCATTTAAAATCTTATTTAAGTACCGCTTAAAAATATAAAAGCTTCTGCTTTCATGGGATTTGGCAATCCTCTTCTCACAGTCTGCAACCTGCAACGGGAAGACACTTTACTCATTTCTTCCTCAAACCAGCTTGTTCATAGGAGAAAAGAAACCCCAACCAACACATGTAACTCAGGATTAAGTGAGGCACATTAATTTAGCACTAATCCTGTGATTAGTACACCAGATAAAGAGTGCATGCAGTTATTGAAATACCACTTCCCATGGGTCTGGCCAGTACTAGAGATTTCAGCTCTGCTAACAACTGGGTTTGAATACCAACCTCAGTGAGACTAGGGGGAAAAAAAATAAATCTGGATTTCTTTAAGTTTTACGTTTACAACAGAAAAAAAAAAGAAAATTGAAAATATACTAACAACATTAAAATTACATATCCCATTGGGTCTCCAAATGGCTGAGGGAAGTGAGAGCCCCCGGTAGCTACTCAAGGATCACGGCATCCCCTTGATGTCAGAGGACAAAGCAGCATTGGGCGTCTTACAGCAGCCTCTCAGAACTGCAGTGCTGCACAAAGTGTCAGCCACAAACGTGTCTCTGTGCTCACAACCCACCCCCTAAAACACGACAGAACTGAACAACTTGGAAACAAAAAGCCAGCTTTCTTCACTTTTGGCAGCACAGGGTGACATCAACACCAGGGGACAGAGGCACATAGCTCCTATCAGCCTCTGTTACACTACACATCATTTTGGGTAACAGACATCAGTAGGCAGAGCAACAATTTAGAATTAAGTTCAAACCACCCCTAGTCTCTCCTATGATTGAAGAGAGTTCCCTTACATAATGCATGTTATTTTACAAATCACACCAGCAATTCAGCTGTTCTATACTATCCAGAGAAGCATCATCAGAAATCACAAAGTATAAAAGGCTCAAAAATACTCACAAGTTCCATACTAACCTTCTGTTGCAAAGAGTCTACTGCCCTGGAGCAACTCGATATCTCAGTACTGACTGAATTGCCAGTCTCATCCTCAGAGTTGTGGTAGTTTGCCTTAAATTACATTAGAAAAAAACGTATTTTGAGAATCGCATAACTTGATCGAAGCCCCATGTTGTGCTTCTATGGTCAGATAGATCACTTTAACAGGAGCAAAGAAGCTAAAAACTGAGCATTGGCCTTTGCTGCCAATACTGTCCCCGCAATACTCCAGCTGCCTCTACTGTTACTTCAGGCCCCTGAAGGAAAACTGCTTTATCTAAATGCACGCTGCCTGCAAAAAGTGAGGTCTTGCCCTGTCCTCCCCCACCTGCCCTTTCCCCTCCCGTGAGGGCCTCAGATTAGATAATCCCACTGGCTATAACTGACTCAGCAAGCAAAGGGGCAGCAGACACAGCCCTGGTCCAGCCAGCAAGCAAACACAAGCCCCACTCTAGGTCACGTATTCCCTTTCATGTTCCCTCTTCACCATGAAACAACCCTTTTCTTCTGTTAATTGCTCAGATTTAGCATCAGCTGAGCTGCTTCTACACAGCCAGGTATGCTCAGTGAGGAAGGGCTCCAAAGGAAGCACAACATCACACAGACCAGTGAACTCATACTGATAAAAAAACGTGGTTCTCAGGACTGGAGTGGCCACACACCCTGACTACCTGCAATCTTGCACTGCAGAACAGAAAAGAATCCTGACAAGATGCATTAACCCAAAGCAGTCATTTTCAAAACACAGTTCTATTTCTGTGGGAGACAACAGTAAAACTCCCAATACTGTTTCTTCAAACCTGAAGCAGTTGGGAACCATGTTTAAAGATGCCAAAGCTTGCTTAGTTTTGGGGATGCAAGTGACCAGCAGGTGGACTCCTCCCAAGGGGGGAGCTCTGTGCATCAAAATAACGCAGATTTGTTTTTTAAGCTTCAGAAAATTGCACCTGAAGCATCAAAATGGTATTATTCAAAACCACAAAACCTAATTTGAAAGCTGAAAAGTGACAACAATCAAGGGTGTCTGTACAACCAACCACAGGTCACAGTGTGTGCACACAGATACTGGATAAACAACACGCATCTTACATACATCCCTCATACAAGACAACCAAGACAGCTCTCCTTGTTAAAACTAGCTTTTCATACTTCATCATCTCCTCAATGTTCATGAATTATTAACAACATAGCACTTAGTCTCTGTTTTGACATTCCTTCTGAAAGCTCTGATGCCCAGCATCACAAACCACCACTGACCACAATAGTCTCATAAAATAAACCAGGTTTATTCCCATACTGCTGGCAAACTGGATAATTCAAGTGAAATATAATCATTAACCTTGACTCCCCCGATTTTATCAGCTAGAAACTTAATTTTCCAGATATTTAACATTCTACTTGAGAAACAACAACAGCTGCTTAACCAAGTCCTTTGCACAAGAAATAACTTGCTCCAGAAATCAACTGCCAACTGTGAAGACAAAAGACCCAGCCCTGTGGCTTCATCAGTGCCACAGCAACTCCTCAGGAGAAGAGCTCATGATCCACAATAACAGAGATATCTAGTTTTCAACCTTTCAATTTAAACAATGGGAACACAACACTCTTCTGCATGAAAGTTCAGATGCAATCTTGTAAGACTTCAAAAAGGCCATGATTCTACTGATTTCTAATGCCATGATTTAAGGCCAATCTTCCAACAGCGTGTGGCTGAAGGACTGTTTGGCAGAGACAGACACATATGTACTCATGCACCCTTTCTTTTTCTACCTTGTAAGGTCTCATTTTTCCTGATGCTGCATCGTAGTTGAGCATATCCGTGGGGTCAATCCATTCATCGTCTTGAACTTTACTGCTCCCTGCTAGCACAACTGCACACAGCACCAAGGCAAACAGCATCCTGTATCACTAAACAGAACACGAGAATCAGGGTGTTACGTGCTATACAAACACCTGAAACAAACTTGCAACCCAAACCCAGCATTCTCCAGTGTTGTTTAAGCAAGTTGTCCATCGAGCTTGCTAAACGTCAACTTACACGTTGCTCTTCCCCAAAGAAAACGGTCAGGAACGTGCAGCAATGGAGCTGTACCGTATGACTGCATCAATACCGCTGTCTGCAGCGCTGCTAAGCACGATAAACCCGCGCAGAGCTCCTCCGGGCTTCCCGACGAGGCTGCAGCTCCGCTGTCACTGCATGTTCCCCGGCAGGACTCGCAGGGGACATGAGAGCATTCCTGCCCTGCCCGCTCGGCGCTGCTCCCGCAGGCCCGAGGCCGCCCTCAAGGCGGGGAAGCCGCGAAGGGCCGTAAGCGCTGACACAGCTTAAACAGGGACCCCCCGTACTCCTTCCTCTCCTTCGCTTCGGCCTCGTCTCCCCGGTTCACCACCGCCGCGGCCTGAGCAGCCACCGGCCCTGTCCCCGGCTCCGCCCCGCCCGCTCACCGCCACAACCGCGCCGCTCCAGGCCGCTGCTGCCGGGGAGGGGCCCCGCGCTACTCCCGGCCCCTTCCGCCTGCGTGCCCGCGGCAGCCGCCGCTCTCCTCAGCCCCGGCACCGCCCCGAGGCTCCGGGGGGCGCCGCTGTCGAGGTAGCGGGGCCTTCGCGACGCTCCGGCCCTCAGGCGTTCGGAGGGACGGCCCCGCCTCACCGCAGGCCGGGCGGGCAGCAGCTGCGCGGGTGCGAGCGGGAGCTGTTTGGAGATAACAATTATCAACGGGAGGAGCCGCAGCCGCGGGCGGGAGGGAAGAGCCGCTGCAGGGGGGGAAGGCAGAGCGGACCGGGCCCAGAACCACACATGGGAGAGGCGGGCACAGAACGGCAGCGAGCACAGCTCAGCACCGCCCCTGCTCCCCCTGTACGGGGTTGGGTTTCGGTGCCCACGCAGCAAGTCACCCCTTCGGTGAACACAGGCAAGGGCGGCGAGTTCCCACCGAAGCACAGCCCAGACCCAGCGCAAGAGGCGGGGACAGAAAGCGCACAAACGAGATCTGCTCCGTAAAGACCCGAGGGACAATAAAATTCATCTAAGGAAATGAGTATTTAAATATTTGTAGCGCTCATTAGAAACAGTCTGCCAGCTTTGGCCACAGTGGACAGCTGGAGGAATACAAGTCAGACACAGCATCTCCCTCCAAAGCATCATTAACACCTTAAAAGTGTCCAGTACACAGAAATACACATTTTCAGCTCTGTGCTACTGTATCATTACTAACCACAGTTCAAAGTCATGTACTTTGACGCAGGATCCATGACCTGAAGTCTTCTCTACTTCCCTGCATAAACCATACCTAAAAAAAACCATTTTAAGTATCACAGCTACACTGAGGAATTACAAACCAACAACCCGAAACAGCAGAGGAGGCAACTGCAGGTGTTGGAGGTCTTTATTGAGATTATAGCACAGATACACTTCTATAGTTACCTTTCCACTTTTATACGATAGTTAAAAATGCTTGCTACAGTGCACATATAACTTAGTAACCAAGAGAACCCAAAACTTAACTGCAGGTCAAATAAATAAATAACCTAAGGTTGAAGTTTATATTTTTAAAAGTAAAAGGAACTGTACAATATGAAAATATAACAAAACATAAACATTAGAATCTAAAGTTTTGTAGAAATAAAACCACCATTTCCCATACATAAACAGTGCAAGAAATAAAATTCAGATAAGCTTCTGAACTGGGAATTTAAACAAGTCTTAAATTATCATGCAGACATAGCATTTTAAGCCATGCTGGTTTCTATTATAGCATTAATGGTATCCCTTTTACTTGAAAAACTGATAGCCATTAAGCTCACTGTGACAACTGCTGCCAATTCACTCTTTTCTACAGTACATTATACACAGAGGTATTCTGTTGCATTCAAAAAGTAAAATATATGTTTCTAAAGAAACAAATAGGAAAACCCCCAAATTGATATTTTACTTTTCCCAACACATTAGCTTGCTCAGAACAATGTCATGTAGTAAAAACAGCAACATTTCCCCCAGTCTAGACGAAAAGAAAGTAAACCCCCACACTATGTACCAGACCGTCATCAAGATGCAGTTACTGCCTAGTCACTGTTGAAGTTCAGAATTCATCACTAAAAACGTTGAAGTTGTGGAGATGTTATAAAGTTTGAATCTTGAGGAGTGCTGAATACAATAAATCTGAAAAAACAGTGGTAGCAATTCATGTTTTACGTGTGTGTGTGTGTGTGTAACTAGTTACATACAGACTTAAGTGTTGTCCAACGCCAGTTTCTATATAAAACTCTCATCGAGGCAAAGACCAAGGAATGCAATTAATACCAAACTGTAAACACATCATTCAGGTTAGAGTGCACATCGACAACGGAAGAGTTCTCCTCATAGACTTTGGCAACAAGACTACAATAGGTCACAGCAGCATGAGTTCACATGGAAGACTGAAAGCACTGCAAAAGAATATACAAAAAACACCAAGACCTCCTAGAAACCAGAGAAATCTGTGACAAGCACCCCTCCTCTCGGTAAGACACTCTCCTGCTCAACTGCTGCTCTCCCAATGCCTAATTATTATTACTTGGTTTTTACAGTTCTGTAGTCTCAGGTCTCTGTGCTTTAGCTGCATAGGTTGCCTTTGCACTCTAGCCATTGTAGGTCCAAAGGGTTACAGTTCTGTCTGCAGAGGATGACAAGAAAGAGAGATCTTGCGTATGCCACCTGCACTGAATAACTTTGTCCTTGTGCTCTCCTACCACCATCAGAGGAAGCTGCTTCGTGAGGTCTCCTGTAGCAGAGGAACATCAATCATTAGTCATGTCATGAATTTATATCCCAGCTCTCTGTTGATGTGCCCCTCCCTTTTTGTTTTCTTTCTCCCCTCCCATTTGTTTACTAAACTGTAATATATATTTCATCTTATAAAGCATACTTTGACCCCTTTCTCTCTCTCTCACTCACACACAGAGCATAATACAAGGCCCCAGTGTTCCAGTTTTTAGGCATTACTGGACACTATATATTTAAAATACAGGAATTCACAATTTTCATACCATGTGATTAAAATCTAATGGTCCAAACCCATCAAGTTGCTAAGATGTACCCAACATCCCCTCTCTTCTCAGCTCTTCCCCCAAAAATAAGCATTATCATTCCGTTTTTCTTTTATAAAAGGTCCATTTTATGACTGCTGCCTGAAAGCAATGGCCACTTCATCAGCAAACAGTGGCAATTAGTTCTTCTCCAATATTCAAACCCCCTCCCCAAAGCAAGATTTAGCTCATAGCCCACATTCTTAGAAACACAACTTTCCAAATACCAACAGACACAATCGCATTTATATACATTTCAAACCCTTCAAAGCTCTACTCTCCTGTCCTGTTTTTACCAAAAACCTGGTATTTGAACCCAGTTCTCCTACAGCTTCAATATTAAAAATACCAAATCAGAAACTGCCCTTATGCTCTTTGCAGTACATTACCTTGCAAGTCTGTCACCTTTATTTTCATATCATACGATCCTGTGAGCAGGTAGTGTGCCCCCGGGGAGAAGCGAACAGACCGGACATCGCTGGTGTGCGGGTGGTAGCTCTGCACCATCCGTCCTCCACGAATATCATACAGCATGCAGCTGGAGTCCTCCTGCCCCGTAGCCAGGAGACGGCCACTGGGATCAACTGCTACTGAGGCTACAGCGCTTCCTATAGGAGAAAACACACATGTACAGTTGTGCAGATAGCCCTTTTCTAGTAACAATGCATTGTGAATAATTGTGTAATACTTTGTGTAGGAATACCAAATGCTGGCCTTAACCTTAAGGTGACCCTACCTATCTACTGCTATCTTAAAGTAAGACAATTTATTATGTTCTAGCACTTAAAACTCTGAAGCCATAGGTCACACCAGAAGGTAGCAAAGCCACCATTAAGTAACTGTTTTGTCAGAGGAAATATGAAATAATGTAGAAATAATGCAAGGAACTCCACATCCTCCCTCCCCCTTCCCCCAGGCCCCTGATTCCAAAAACCAAAACTGAACCCAAGTAGTTCTTAACAATCCTTTTGCAGGTTTCTAGAGAGTATGAGTAACCAGAGTAAAACTGCAGAAATGGCTGCTTCTTCTCACCCTTGCCTTTGATTCCAAAACAGTTCTGTTTTTTTTTTTTTAATGTTAATGTACTTGGAAGTGGCTGTTTTGAGTCAAGACAAAGGAAATGTGACTTAAAAGAAACAGTCACCAAACAACACAGAGTTAAAGATCTCCTCACAACTGTCTCTTAAAGCCAAACCCCCATTATGCGATGCAAAAAGCCTTCCATTCACTCTATACTACTTAGACATCTTGAAATGTATTTTTATGCAAGAATGGTCAGAAGCAGGATAGCAAAGCCTTACCTGTTCCATGAAATGTTGTTCCCACAACACGAACACAGCTTGGCACTCTCAGATCCCAGAATCTTACAGTCTTGTCTTGGGATCCAGATGCAATCATCCAGCCGCTCCACGTATAAAGTGCTAAAATATGACCTGTGAACAAGAACTTGTTTATTTCATCAAGTATCAGTAATCAAACAATGAAATATTACAGTTCTGATTCTATTTTTGCATTCAGAGATTTAACAGTGCTGTGGGAAACCTGCCTGCTGCACGACCTAAAATGCCAACAGTATAGGCAATACCCAGCTCTGCATCTTCTCTGGAATGAAGCATGTGCTCCCTCCATTAAATTAACAGCCAACATATCCAAAAACAAACACTCCCCACCTCCCCTCTAAATACTTTAAGAGCTATCTGGAGAGGGAAAAATATAGTCTTGCTAGAAAGAAAAAAAAAAAGACATAAACCCCACCAACAACAAACCAACCAACAACTTCATTATAATGTAATACAGACTTTCAAAGTGCTCAAGAGAAGTGACAACATACATACCAGTGTGGCCACTTAGAGCATGTAGGCCCTGTCCTCGCTGACAGTCTGTTGTGTAAATATTACAGTCTCCTGCTCCAGCACTTATTAAAATAGCACCACCGCTTTCTGGGCCTTCCATAAAAGCAAGGTCTCTGATTGTCCCATCATGCATGCTGAACTCCAAATCTGGTCCTAAACTCATTTAAAAAGCAAGGAACAAAATGTTTATCACTGTTGGTGCTGCAATCTTTAAAGTAGCTACAAAGGTAATGCAAACTGTTTTAGGCAGGGGTGGGTATACTACCAAGTAAAAATATTGTTGCGTACTTTCCATACAATACTAGAGTTTTATACACTTTCCATAGTTACTAGAGTTCAAATAAAATGTTTCAGGATCTTATTTCCAAGTGTTGCTTGAGCTTCCTACAGTTCTTAAAGCTCAAGCAAAATGTACATAGGCTGTCTCCACAGCCAATTCCAGCCATGGTTTACATTTATTTCTTTCTCTAAGCAGCGGTAAACTAAAAGGGCTTTCTCTACCATGAGGGAAGGAGCATTGAGAACCCTGAACCACATGGGACAAGACAGCTTCAATTCACAACATTAAAGATAAGAGCCATATTCAGCATATTCATTAGGAGGGTTGGGCAAAGAAAATAGTATTTGCTGGGAGAGAAGTCTTCAACTTTCAAGATGGGGGAAAAGATGACAGAACCAGGCAAGAAAAAGGGGAATTGGAAATAAATTTCTACTAACAATCAAGAACTAGAGTTGGGCAAGAACACCCGCTGGTTTTACCGTGTCTAGGGGGACAGAAGGTACCAGAAGACAGCACCACACCAGGGAGACTCGCAAAACAAACCCAAAATGCCAGAACTGAAACTGACCAAATCCAAAATATAATCCTCAACCACCTAGCGGCTCTTTGCTGGACAGACTACAGTCATGGTGGAAGAGACTATGGTGATGGTGAAGAGGAAAACAGACTAAGCTAAAAACCTATGAACTACATAATCAATGTCTTTTGAAAAGCTTTGTCAAACACTGTACAAATGATTAAAAATTGTTTTTTTTTACATTAGACACACACAGTACCTGTTGCATTACAGGTTTCTGCATTAAAAGGCAGTACTTTCACATATTTATCATTAGAACCAGTAGCTAGCAGCTGTCCACAGGGACTCCAGGCTACACAGTAGATTGATCCTTTATGATGCTTGTTCCTTTTGAAGCGAACTACAGGTTGTTTAGGAGTGTTGTAAGCACTAGGAAAAAAATAAAATAGTAAAAAAAAATATATAGAATTTCCTGTTATTTTTTGAGGAAAAGAAAGTATTCTAAAATAAAAATACCATTTTTGGATAACATGAAATACATTCTATGGTTCGCATTGAAACATACATGTGATCTAAGACAAAACAAAAGAACCTTCTCCATTCCATTTTCTCAGTTTTTCCTAATGTTCCCACTGTATTTGTGATTGGACATGCAAAAGAACTTACACAGTTCCTTCATCTATAAAAGGTTAATACAGATAAAATACAGTAATTATTAGCTACATAAAAATGAAACCTTATCCCCCAAGATCTAAATTGCCAGCATTTTTCTTTACACCCTTCATGCTTTAGTCTTGATCCCACGGCCATCTTTGAACGTGTTTGAGTTCCATTAAGTAACAGTAGGCGAAGAAAGCTCGTAAGACACACACCACCTATAGTGGTAGCCCATGCAGCTCCTATGGCTAAAGGCTGTGTCTGGGACTAAACCATTAGGATACAGCCTGGAAAATCCAAATTCTTGAAAGCAGAAATCAGAAGCCTGTGTAACCTCTATGTGTGTACAGATAGGTGTTTCTCTTGCCATTTCCCACCCACCAGACATGATGATCCCTAACTGGGGATTGTGTTTGGTATGACAGCATAATTATGGCTGGGCTCCATATACTCGTGTTTGGGGCTGTTGTTGTGCCTAGCAGTACTGTAACTATCAAAACTGAGGCCTGCTGTTTTATCCAAAAAGCTGTTGTCTATGCCATCCTTTCTGACAGGATGAGTGAGACTAGTCAAGCACTTAGAGTGGTTGAAGGATCAAAAAAATACTTCTGTGTTAACCCTACCTGGGAGGACAGAGAATAATGTTACCCTAAGTCAAATACTGTCTCTTCTTTGACCACTAAATAACAGAAAACCATACAACAAAGTAACGCACTCATACATGTCCATCATTATGAGCTGTGCACTGAATATTACTTGCTGTACAACATAACTCTCAAAGCTTCACCCATCTATTAGAAAATCTAATAGAGCAGTCTGTGCAAGGAACACACATCACAATTATATGTTAATGCAGGAATCTTCACAGCATCTAAATATAATCTACATTCTTATTTCTGAAGCCAGATCAGCTTTACACATAGCTATAATGAAAGGAACAGTCCCACTAATACACATTTCCTCTATTTCAACTGATTAACTTCCTATAATGTTATTTCTCTGTTCCTATAGCAGAACGTAGTCAAGTGATTAAGATGAAATACTGCTGTATCTAACTTGATACATTCACTCCAGTAACATCAACAAAGTCAACAAATTCAACTGCTATTGAAAAATTCAGAAACCTACTGTAAATACTTGAACAGAAGAGGCAGAGACAAAACAGAAGACAATCATCTAAGCCTGTTTGAAAACTTTTGAGAAACATGGCTTTAGTAAAGAATACAAAAATAAATTTACATGGAAGTTAATTTTATTTGTTGCCAAAGAGAAAATCCATGATAGATTTTCTACACTGGGACTACCATTCAGCACACACTGCAGAGCTTTCTAAATGGCCTAATGCCTTCTATGTCACACAGAATCTGGATTCACTACATGTAAGAGGTAGAGGCAGCAGCTGAGAATCACTGCCTTTGTCAGGACATGGGAGCACCTACCTAGCACAGAGACCACATACTGCCAACCAGCTGCATAGAAGCACTGTGATTATTTAAGCAAAAACTGCCAAACTGTTGTGTATATCTATCAGTGTTTAATCTCAAACCTATGGAAAAAAGCACACTACTCTTGTACCTTTAAAGAAAAAAAAAAACAAAACAAACAAGGAAACCCCACCAAAACCAAGTGGTTCTGAACCATACAGCAGTTTGACAGACAATTAAAAAAAAGCTTTAAGAAATCCCAACAAAACTTTGCTGTACAACTAAGCAACTATTTACCAGAGAGGGTACACAATTATAGCTTTTTGAAAACCATGAAACATCCTGAAGGCATGTCTAGACTCTGGTTGTTCCAAAGATTAGAGTATCTTTAAGATAATGTAATCTGTCTGTTGACTTGTAAATCCCATGATGAAATGTTTTTGGCAGACTCTAAGCTTAAGAGAAAAAAAAAACAAACCACTAAGAAGTACAAGTTCAGAACTGAGGAAATCTCAGTATTTCTTTCATATCCAGATGCAGTATGTCACTTGTCACATTAGGTCATGCACTGTAACTTGGTGACTAAGGCTGCAGAATCAATCTAACCTTCCCCAATGGTTACAATAACAAGCTGTGTGAGAGTAGACCACGGTAAATACAGAAGCATCCATTCTACTGGGAGAGTTTTGCACTGCTTACCATCCAAGAGGAGGTTTTCTGGGCTTGAAGCCCAGCAAGTCAGCTTGCACCCACTATTGGAGAAGTCAACATGGATTTTTTATCAGGCAATGGCAAAAAATAATTTGCAGTTAAACTTGAAAAGCCACCTTACTATAGTATTTAAGGAGAAAAAGAAAAAAACAACATCAGATTACTGTTTGAACCTTTTGGAAGCCTAAACATGAGTCATAAACTTGGAAGCTGTCCCTGGTATGTCACTGTGCATGCTTGTAACTCCTCCTAAAATTGTGAGATTTTAGATGCCTGCATTTCTTCCCCACTCCAAGATCACCTAACTGGAACACAGACAAAACTGAGACAGAAATATTTATTTACAAGTGGAAAAAAAAAATCCCTTCCTCTCCCCAGTAATAAATGAATGAAAATAAACCAGAAAAACACAGGCACACAGTAAACCACAAAAGAAGCTTTTCCTGTCAAGGAACCTAAGTATCAGGACAACAATGTTTATAGTAACAATGAGCCAACAGACATGCTCTGGCAAATTTAGCCATGGAAGCTGAGGAAGATACTGCTTTCTCTACTGTTAAGTCTCTCCTCCTGCCAGAAACTGTATCTCCCAAAGCCCAACTTGTGCTGGCTTGAGAACTGACATGCTTTCTCCCGCTTTTACAGCTGGAGTATCAAAACCAGAAGGCATGACAGTGAAATCATAAAGGCCTATCTGCTGAGACAAAAATAACACTTTTATAAGGAGAGGTGTAGTACTGTGCTGGCATCTTGCCTGTAATTGGAGACCAAAACTGTAACCTACAAATACACACGTCCTTAAGCGCATCTTTTTGTTTGGCAGCTCGTGTTTCTAACGAGAGCACTGCGTTATTACAAAATCAAAATAAAGGTGTGAAATGTACAGGTATCAGCAGCTACAGGAGAAACAGGTGCTATGATACAGAAAAACAAATGATTCCACAAGATTTCTTACCTTGGGTCAATTACTTCTGGATAGGCACAAACTCTCAAAGTTTTCGAGTTGGAGCCAACAGCATATAAACTCCCACTGGGATGAAAGGCTACAGCTCTGACAGCTTGTGTGTCTTCTAGAGTATTAATGCAAATGAACTGCTTTTTTGATTTGTCATCCTGTGTAAAAGGACAACAGTCAAATTAGGTTCTCCATCATAAAATTGGACATTTAAAAGTGGATGCAACTGTTTTGTAGATTAATATAAGTCTATTGTACCAAAATAGCACCACCAGCCTCAACGCAATTGTCTACTCCAGGTCAAGGAATAGCACACCAAAAATCAGCTCACTAACATTAGATTAACATTTATCATTGTCTTCCAGGCTTCCAACAGCTTTTGTTCTTCTAAACAGCCCATCTCAGACACATGATATTAAAGTTTACTTCTGCGTAAACATGTTTGATTTGCAAGGGGAACAAAGCTCCATTTTTACTGAAAACAGTCCAAGTCACAAACACAGTTCATAAAACAAATGTAATACTAAACGTAAGAATCCGTTTTTCATCGTGTAGATACCAGAAAGCCATCTTTATCACATCATCCTCCTGACAACTTCATCACCACCTTTATCAATTTATTTCTTTTATTTATCTGATGCAGAAATTTTGGAATGTATTCACTGCAAAGTTACTTCTCTAACGTTGGACCACACTGACTGCAGTCCAGTACTCAAAGTTTTAACCTGGAAAACATAAAACAATGGACATAAAAGACATCCATTGGAATCTCTGTTGTACAAGAAGTTGAGAGCTGGGACTGTTTAGCCTTGAGACCAGAAGGGCTTATCATGGGAATTGTGTGTGTAAATCTCATCAGTTTATGTAAGTACCTGACAGGAGGAGTGAAGAAGAAAGGAGCAAAACTATTCTCATTGGTACTCAGTAAAAAGACAAGAGGCAATGGACACAAACTGAAATACAGGAAATTTCATTTAAACTTTGTCATTGTAGAACCACTATGAGGGTGGTCAGATACAGGTTCTCCACAGAGATTATGGAGTCTCCATCTTTGGAGATACTCAGAACTTTGGGCGCAGCCCCAAGCAACATGCTCTCACTGAGCCTTCTTTGGGCAGTAGGTTTGGACCCAAAATCTAGATGTCCCTTCTCAACGGTTCTGTGATTCTGAAGGTTATGCATCAACCAAAATTCATTCTAAATACCTATTAATGATGAGGGGATGTCACATGGTCAGGTTTAAATACTGAATCTTGTGAAAACACAAGTTGTGAAGAAAACTCACCTCATCTCCTCTTGTCCTTGTTAAATTCCCTGAAGAGTCTTCCAAATGGGGCTGAGTGGCAGCATGTTCTGATACGCTGTTTTAATTTGGAGAGTTTAAATTCACAAGAAGACAGGGAAAAAAAACCTAACCCCAAACTAAGAGCAGAGACAGATTTGTTTTTAAGTAATTTTTGGACTGAATTACAGTTTCAGTCATTCTCACAAGTAATTTATGTGGACACAGGTTATTAATGTTTGATTCTTTATCATTAAACTATTATATTTACAAGGGGCTGCTCTTTTAGCAGCAGCTCTGGGCATTGAACAGTGAATGCAAGTTAAAGATATTTGTTTTCACCCTATGACATACATATATACATATACATACACACAGGGAAAAAATGGTTGCTGCTTTCAGGTCAGCACTAGTTAACAGAAAGTCATTCCCACTCTGCCCTGCCTCTCTCTCCACCTAGCTTTTACTTCATAAAAAAAGCTTCTAGAAACTTAGTAGAACACAAAATGACAAGAACTATAAGATGGAATAAAAGTGAGAAATAAAAAATGAGCATAAAATGTAAACCATAACAAAGAAACCACTATTTTTTATTGTCCTGGGTTTACCAGTAGCAGTCATTTTTTCTCCTTCTTAGTAGCTGATGCAGCACTGTGTTTTTGACTTTTGGCCTGGGAACAGAGCTGGTAACACTGATGTTTTAGTTTGACCAAGGACTTTGTGAGCCTCATGCTCTGCCAGGGAGAAGGGGAAGCCAGGAGGAAGTAGAGACAGGACACCTGACCCAAACTGACCAAAGAGGTATTCCATACCACAGCATGTCATGCCCAGGATGTAACTGGGAGTTACCCGGAAGGGCACTCTCTGCTCGGTTGGGCTCGTTTCGGCGAGTGGTGTTATATTCTCTTCACAGTATCACACAGTATGCTAGAGATTGGAAGGGACCTCAAAAGATCATCTAGTCCAATCCCCCTGCCGGAGCAGGAACACCCTTGTTATTTCCCTTATCATTATTATTATTGGTGGTAGCAGTAGTGATTTGTGTTATACCTTAGTTACTGGACTGTTCTTATTTCAACCCACGGGAGTCACATTCTTTCGATTCTCCTCCCCATCTCTCTGGGAGCAGGGAGGTTGGGGGGGGGGGGAAGGGAAGAAAGGCGGAGGGAGTAGAAACTGCATGGCTCACTTGCCAACAGGGCTTAAACCACGACACTTATGTGTACTGTTAAAACCAAAACAATTTATAAACCCTATAAAAATATTGCAAACACTGATCATGAGCTAATATCCCTAATCAATGACAAATTCATTTGATAACTAAAACTAAACCCTGACAGCTACTCCCACAGTGTTAACAGATGGGTATTTCTAGTCCTGAACAGCCTCATATAACTTACGTCTGACTCCCCTGAACAGGTGACTCTTCAGGAAAGGGTATCTGGTTAGCTGCTCCACACTTCCGAGGAGTGCTTGTACTAACATTTTGGCTACCAGTTGTCCTGGGACTACCATCTGAAGGTGGCGTTGTGAAGTTACTTGCTGGATGGGTAGATGCATTCCCTTTGCTCCCATTACATTGCTGGCTAAGTGTTTGTACATCATTTCCAAGATTGTCCATACCTATATTTAATTCTCCTAGTTTCTGGATAGACCTAAGAATTAATGACAGGAAAAATAAAGTTCACCAAAACAGGTTATTATGAGAACTTGAGGAGGGACAGGAGTAGATGGAGGGACAATCAACAAAAAGCTCCAACCTGTTAAGAAATTGTTCAGTAAGGTTCTGTTGCTGGTCAGCTCCATCTTCTTGATTTACACCTCCTTCCAACAACATTTGCTGGTATAGCTGTCGTTGCTGCTCCTTCTGTTCTAAATGCTGCTGGTAACGTAGTCTTTGTCTGTAGTATTCCTGAAATTGCTCTGTCGAATCACGAAGCTAAAAAGAAATGAGAATTACTGATGAAAACTCGATACTTAATTGCAGAATTTAACCTAAATACTCACTTTCTGGTTCATTATTTCAGCATAGGCATCAAAAGGCCCAGCAAATTCTCCTCTGAGCAGCAATGTTGTCATTCTTACTAAAAAGGTAAATCACTGCCAGCCTGCGCTATATTTACTGTTGAATTCGTTCTGCCATAATTCAGGAGGAGACTTCTCTTTCCTACAAGACTTAAGTACTAAAGATCAAAACAAACAAGAGACTGGAAACTGATAATAAAAACGAGAAAACAGTGTAAACTACATTCCAAATTCCGTTTTCACTACAAATTTAGTATTTTCTGCCACAGAAACCTCCCTGCCATCAGCAAGCAGAACTGATTTATCTCTCCCAATAGCCAGCCTTGAAGTAGTCTATCCAAGCGTTACAACTTACTTTTGAAATTGGTGCCTTGTTCTAATTCCTCACTTTCTGAACCAGACACAAACACCTGAGCTGTCTTTCTCACAGCCTCTTTCCTCTCATGTACTATCTTTAGCTTCCCACATCACCACCGCCCCAGGACTCAGGGCCTTCTGCATTCCCCAATCCTCACTTCTTTTTTTTGCCACTAGTTCCAAACACCACCATCATAAAACAGTTGATAACGAGGTAAGAAATGAACAGAAACACCCTACAAAAGAACAAAAGCCCTTTAGTCCAACGCTAAACTATCAACACTGAAGTACAATACATTTTATAAAAAACCCAGTCAAACTGCAGATTTACCAACCAGTAGGAAAAAAGTAGTAAAAGGAAAAACATTGGTGGGTTGGGTTTTTTTGTTTTTCCATTTTCAAAAGTGACATCTTTGTCATCTAATGATTCTAAGTGGCATAAAGACACCCTGGTAACTTTGCATTAGTTCAACCAATTCATGCAGAAGATCCTTCTTTGTAACTACAAGCCTTCTCATTTCTTGTAAATAAAATCTCTTGCATGATGATTCTGTCTTTTCTGACACATTGATTTTGGTTTATGTTGGATTTTCTGGCCCTGTTGCATTTGAAAACATTTACAGTTTTCTGTTTCCCAAGATGAACACTTGCAATTGACTAACTCAGAAGTTACCTCCAGAAATCTAGAAAGCATTAATTCTCTGTATTTTGAATATGTAAAATATTCCCCAGTCACTGAGTTATAATCCTTCTGAACAACAGGTATATTCTTTTCTATACTTCTTTCCATGACCAATATGTGTTTGTTGCAATTAGATTCAACCCTTTGATGCTCTGGATTGTGTGTCATTATTACCGAAACTAGCACCTAAATCTAAGGTATGTTGCCTAGATGTTCTCTTTAAAATCTGGCTTCTAACTCAATCCCTTCAAGAACAGTGCAAAAATAAAGCTGTTCAAGAAATTTAAGTTAATTTCTTACTTTCACAGTATACCTATATACCACTACAATGTGGAAAACAGAACAAGGTAAAATTGGATGGGTATTATCTTCTTTTCTACTTCTGTGGAATAGTCTGGCCAACATCTTCACCTACAGCACAGCATCTCCTGTCTTCATTGTCCTACAAATTCTGCATCTGGATTTTTGCCTTTTGAAGCCTGATCTATTACACCTCTAGCTAAGCAATCTCCACCTTCCACTTATTCCCAATGCGCATACACAATACTCCTGCAGCAGAGAAGTTGCTCAGCAGAGTCCTTGAGTGGCGTGAAGTCCTCAAGTTTGGAGGACTTGTCTAATCCTCCAGTAGACCCCATTGCCTCACTCAAGTATCCAGAGTCTACAAGAATACAGCCCTGTGAAGACTAAACTGGTTTTCATTACCATATAGATGTCATAAACTAAGGCAAAGTCTTATTAAGAAAATCAAACTGGAGTCTGGAAAGACCGATTGCATACTCGATGTTTTTCATCATTCCTGAATCAAGAAACAGATATTTAAAGCTGTGGAAAAAGACAGGTAACTTTATCCTATTGAACTGTTCTTTCACTGTCACCATATCGCTGTTAAGGAGAAAAAACAAAAAACAAAAAAGGATAGTCAAGGCACAAGCCTTCAAACATGAACCCAAAAAAAAGGTTATGATATTGGATTCTGAGTAGCAAAGACAAAATTGGATAATTCCCTACAAAATGTAACTTCTGTGTCCCAGACAGAAAATTATGCAAGATGACCTTTGGAATTTGGTATTAACACCAAAAATGACAGGCTACACATCAAACTCCTCACTAAAACACTAAGAAGATTCTCAAGCACTGTTGAATGTAACACTGCAAGCTTGCATTAGACTCAAATGACAGCAGATATTTCTACATAAAATAGTAGATTCTTATAGCTTTCCTACTATAGTAAAAACAGGATTCAAAGCAATCCATTGTCACGCATGAAATTCTTAATACAAAGGCAAATTCTTATGAAGTAATCAGAACCCAGCTCCAAGCGCCTTATTATTTTTAAGCTAACAATCACTACCTCATTTTTCTCTTGTTTGGCTGATCCCTGACTCTGTGCTCCATTAAGTGGTTCATTTTCTGGAACTGAACTCTGGCACGAAGTTTCACTGCCGATGGGATGCTGTTGTTCCACAGGAGTATCGCTTATTACAGCAACATGGAAAAGAAGAGAAGCTTAGTTGAGAAAATATAAGAGTAGAAAATCCCCTAGTAAGTACAGAAATATAACATTCTAGAGTAAAACCTGATTAACACAAGTGTGCAAACTACTTATGTCACAACACAGAAGATTCATATGTAAGTGCAAGAGGCACTTTTTCCCTAAGAAATGGCTTGCACCAAATTAAATAAACCCCTAACAAACAAAAAGCACAGCCAGCCAATGTGCTTTGTTCCCACATTTTCCAAAAAGCTGTACCACCATGGGGTAAACAAATTCCTTCGTTTCTACCCTTTCAGTTGATTTATATACCCTGTAACGAACAACTTATTCAAGATCCTCTATTGTCAAACAATTACATGCATGGAACACAGGCTATGTGACTAATGTCTTCTACAAGGTAATAGTTTAATTACCACTACCAATCTAAATTTAAGGTCCACCTAAACTGAACTCCACCTAAATTTAAGCTCACTCTAAACTGACCTTCATTGAACATTCCTGGAAGTGCTACGAAGGAAAATGTTTATGCAAGTTTTGCTATTCGCTCATTATACAAGTATTTCTGCATGGAACAACCAGTAAGTGTGCAGAACACATTACAAGTCTTGTATTCCCATCTTAATGTTTGTCAACTTAAAGCCCTCTTCACTGACTTGGAGCAAAGCTCTTTATGAATTTATTTTAAACTTTCTGGGTATCTCTGTATAAACAACAGTAACTTAGCTGACTAAAAGACAAGTAATTACTTGCTGAATACGACTTATAAGAGAAATACCATGTGCATGAGCATGATGAAGCAAGGCCTAGATTTATGTATCACTCAGCTTCTGAGCATCTACCCTTGCAAATATTGCCATTTAAGTTGGACACTTAATCTGAAATTGGATTTTCTGCTGAAAAATGTAATGCATTTTTTAAAACTATGAACCCCTTAAGCTAATTCTAATCTTCAGGAGATGTGTTAATAAAAAAACGTGTTAAGAACAATAAATGTCACTTAACATTGCATGAAAACGCTTACACAAAGAAGAGCTGTGGCAAGTTACCACTTTATTTTGCTCACAAGATAACTCTGAGCAGAATTATTCTAATACTGACACGGGAAACATACATTAGTGTAAAAATTTCCATTATCATTGGTGAACTGACATAAGCACACTGTTGTTGGTTTTTTTCATCGAGTTTAATTACAGCTGCTGTCAACCTTAACACAAGATTATTACTGTAAAGCAAAACTACTAGACAATTTCACCAACTGGAGCCAGAATTAAGCACCACAACTCTAAGAGCATCCTCTGCTGGCCAGTGCACCCAAGTGCAGAGCTAGGTACCCCTAATTGCCCCAGAGCTAAAAAATCTGCCAGCTGCTTTCTAGAGAAGTATGGATATAACATTTAGAAATGGACTAACAGCTGATCTAGACAAAGGCCAAGCAAAACCATGATGGTAAGTTCTTAATTTACAAGTACCATTTCTTTTATTTACCTGGACTTTGCTCTCAGAGCGTTAAAAGCACAAAGTTTTGATACAGACTTCAGTTCTTAAGGAGAGATGTCAGTTTTACTGTCTACATTGCATTTATAATGATATTAATAGCATTCAACACTATCATAACACAACTATTTCCAAGACAAATATAAAACCATTATATATTCAGCTGCCTTATTCAGACTTGTTTTGGAAAATAAGTAAATATTTAAGCTGAACTACTACTGTAACAATTTAAGTGATGGAGAAATGCTGCCAAAATGGCATATAGTCATTTCCACTGACTTCAGTGGGACTATTTCCATATGTAAATTTCTGAAGTATACTTAATCATTTAGACTGTCAGGACCAAAATTTAGAGGCACTTGAAGTCATAATGAGATAGAGAAAGAAGACAAAAGTCACAGCTATTCCATTGTTTCCCTTTAGTTATCTGGGATGAAAGAATTGAGTAATACTGAACACAAATCTTAGCTAGGCTTTATTACATAATTCAAGCTGATCTGTGCTCTGCGCTAGGATTTCAACTTTAATAAAGTCCAGATTGAACCCATAAGGCTCAAGATAAAATATAGAAACCTACTTTGATCATAAGAGCATAAGGAAGAAAACTCCTCATATTCATAGTTTTGATTACAACAGATTTTTAACAATCAAATCATGTTTCAATGTTACAATCATGTTCAAAGTTACAGTGAAGGCAATAACCCACTAATACAAAATGCAACATAAGCCAAAGTGAAACTATAGCTTCAATTGTGCTTACCGCTCAGGTGACTCCTCAAAAATGCTGTGACATTCTGTATTCTCAAGCATGAGACTTCGGCTGAGGTTCTGTACTCCTGGGTAGTGGAAATTAGCAAAGGAGTGCGACATTGGAGAAGTTTTGGTCCCAAGGTCTGTGACTCGCTTATCATGACTTGTTAATCCACATGACAGCCCATCTAAGGCAGGGTTTAAGGAGCGGGTCATGTAAGCATCTGCTGACTGAGGCCGTCTCATTGGGGATGATGGGTATGGAGAAAGTTTGCTGATAAGAGGTGTCAGAAGATCAGCATAGGCAGCTTTTGTAGGCTTGAGGAGTTTATCAACATGAATATTAAGCATCTTCTGTTCAAAAGCGCAAGAAAAAACAGTTGCTGGCAGATTCTGAAGCCATGATAATAAGCTAAGGTCCAAGTCATCACACCCATTACCACACAAGAGATCAATGCCCAACAACACTTCACTTTCTGTGATTTCTTCTCCTGTTGCTTTACTCTGACAGAATTCCACACAACATTCATAAAGCAATCCCTTCATTACAAGCTGAAATAAACGATTGTTACTTGCTTTGAAACCAGCCTCGCTCAGTTTCCTATCAGCAGGAATAAACTCTGCCACCATGATGCAGGCTTCTTCAAAGCAGTGAACCCGTGCTGTGCTGGGATTCCAGTCCTTGAATTCTGCGTGGTTGGTCAAGCGAGGCAGGGTCAGTAGCAAGCAGAGTTTACTGTAGTCTTCCTTAGAGGGACAATATTCTTCCAACGCATGTAGGCACTGTACAGCCTCTCGCATTGTAAATTCCAGCTACAGAAACATTAACAGAGTAGTTTGTAGTACATGTTACAATAAAACAGTTGCAGAAGAAGCTGTAGCAGAAATTCTCCACTATCATTCCTTTATTACTGTTTATATTTTAATTAAAACAGCATACTGAGTCTGGAATTGCTGATGCAAATGTTACAACACAGACAAATTTCAGAGTGCTTTAACTTCCCACCCAGCCCCATTTTCTTCATGTCACTCCAGGTTTGACAGGCTTGAAATGGTAAACCTGTACTTACACACATTCAATTATTCTATAGTACAAAAAGTTACTTCCAGTCTCAAAGCCAACTGACTTATTTTCCCATTCCTCCTTTTTTTATTTATTTTATAGAAAGCTATTGGAATGAGTGATAAATGGCTTCAAGACTTGTCTATTTTCCAGTGATTAGCAACTCTGAGTTGGCTTTTATATTGAGATTTTCTATTCTTCAATCAAAAAAATGTTAAAAAAGTTCTCAGACGATAAGACCTGCAAAATGAACAGAAGGCTTTCAAGTACAAAGCTTGCTGACAGCTAAAAGCCAAGACCATGTTAAGTACACGGAACTTGGCAATTTTAGTTACAAAGATTTAAAAAAATAATAAAACTCCCACTTAACCATGTTACTTAGCATCTGCTTGACACAGCAGCCTTTCATCCACAACATGCCAACAGATGTGGTAACACTCAAAACAAAAAATAAAGGACATAAATCTGAACTCCCCTCCCCTCTGCTGCTATCTAGTAACAGGACGCAGATTAAGCGGTTAGAATACACATTCCCTTTACAACTACAAAGCTAGACTTACTTTCAGCTTTCTCTACTCCATCAGGAGAAAACCCTGCAGTACAATATATGTATAATGGGACAGAATTACAAACAACTGAGTTTGTAAAATGAAATCAATTGTCTTAAGACTACTGGAATTTTTATTTTCTATTTAATAACTTTTCTGCCAGAAATTTGCTATTAATCTATTACCAACATATATGAAAAACTAATTTCGCAATCTGCACATCTTCTTTGCCAACTTGGGTTGACATCTCTTTCCACATTGAAAGACTAAGTTCATAACTCCTGCTGATTGCACATCTAATTGAATCAGCCCTTTGTGAACCCATCTGTTCCCTCCAAATAAACAGCTGTGTCTTTTCTCTCTAAAAGCAATGGAAATTAAGTTTAAGATGAATTCTAATTGAAATTTTTCACCACTTGTAACAATACATTTCTGTGATTCTGATGTTTGCTTCAGAATACTTTTGAAAAAAGAACGCTGTACTTCAGCATAATGGCCTAAAGGACATGTGAGGATCAGGACCACAAACAAACACAGTGTATGCTGCTAAGTTTGAAGTAACTCTTGTATATACAATTGTATTTGAGAGCTGGGAACCACATTCATTTCCAAAGGATATGATTTTTTTTCCTCATTGTTCATAAAACCATTTGCTAACAGCTAAAATGTATGTATTCAGAGCTAGGAGCTTCTGCTGTGCCTTTAACCAGAATCTCCCAAGAGGTTTCCTTACAACAAAAATCCTAAACAAGAGACAATTCTTACATGCTGAGGCTCATCTTCTGCTGACATCGCATTGTTTACACATAAGGCTTCCAAAAACTTCTGCTTCATTATGATGTAACGAAATCTGCAGGTGAGAAATGAGATATATATGTCTCAATAAAGTAGCTGAACATTCTTTTAGAGACAAGCAAGGTATTTTACAGCATATTTTTGAGTTAGGCACAGAAATTGCAGTGACAATGAATTCTGATCTCAAATTCTAACAAACTGGTAACCACAAAATTCTATCTTAATAGAAAATGCCTTCTTCAATAATTGCTTTCAGAAATATTAAAATATTAGAAGGCTAATACGAAAAAAGTATAGTAATCATACTGATTTCTTCCAAAGAAATATGGCAGACAGTAAACTATAAAATGACACCACAACATGCACCACACTCCTGAAGTGTATGGAAAATGAAAACTTGCTACAGATTGTATGCACATGCTTTCTACAGTTTACGTTTAAAAGCACAAGCGCACGCTGTAGGAACTGTAGAGATTAGAAAAACTCCATAAACTAAGGTGAAAGTTTTATAGCTACTGGTTTAATCCACAATACTTGGAAATTCATGTATATTCCACAGCTCAAAAAATTCTACTCTGACACATATTCTATTTTACCTTTTCTTGTCGAATTTTTCCATACATTCAAGAGGCTGAATAAATTGAAGAACCTCATCCCACTGACCATCAAGAATCAACTGCCTGTTAAAAGAAAGAGTCACTCCTTCAATTTTACTGGGCAAGGACACCCACCAGTTATTTAAACTGTTATTTAATACAGCAGTTATTTAAATATACAACAGGTGATCAACCTGCTCTGAAAAGTTAATGCTTTGCACAGATGCCAAGATGACTGTCTGATGCGACTATTAAGAACAACAAAATCCATACCGTCTCTCAGTATTTTGTATTAATTACTGCATACTGGAAGAACAAATACTAGTTACTCTTAAAGGCACATCAAAAATGACAAAATGCTCCAGAAATGACAAAATCAATCTTACAAGGAAGAGTATGAGTAAATAACACTGCTTCAATGAATACATCCTGAAGAATGAAAGCAGACTTGAAAATGAGTGATTTTTAATTGCATAAATACTGCTGGGCCTATTTTATAAAGGGATGGGTTGGGGTGAGGAACACACAGCTCTCAGACTAACAGAAGAGGAACAACTTGGCAGGAACTATGCCAGCACAAAAACTCCACCTCCAAGACCAGCAGGGCTAGACTGTACAGGTGGATTAGTTCAATTTCTTCATACCCCCCACATCACACAGTTCTCTATAAAAGGCCCTGATCTACAAGGAAGGGGCGATTTTATTATAAGATGTATACTCTAACTAAGGCAGAATCAAACAAGCAAATAGGATTAATAACTTCAACTGAAATCTTCTTTAATTTCATTCCAATATGTGTAATTTTAATCAAAAGTGAAGCCAGGTGAGAAATTCTGCTCAGTGATTAAATTAATTTTTAATGTCTTAAGAACAGCTGAGTAAATTATTTTCTCATGCTTCCACAAAGTTCTTTGGCATGAAATATAGAACAGCAGTGCTAAAGAAAACCTAGTGTGCATCTACAGCAACTCCTTTTAATAATTTTAAGGGCAATAACCTAAATGGTAAATTGCACCAACTTTCATGCCTTGCTGATAACAGAGACCTCCTTCATATTGTTAAATTTAAAATAAATCTCCGTAATACTTTGAAATGCAGGTAATATTTTGGGGGAAAATCTCTGTAAGCCACTGCACTCATTCTAGATCTTAGCACTAGAATATTCTGAAAATATTTTATTTTAGTAGTTAATAACCTACACATTCAGTTCCATGTGACATGGTAAGCAGATAGTATCAGATCACTGACCAACAGATCTTGCTCTCCCATCTTATTCCTGCTCATGAGCTTTCTCTCACTTTGCACTGAAACTTTTTTAGACCCGATCCCACTTTAATTCATTATTGTGCCAGAAAATAACCAAGTTACAATAAACGAACAAGCAAACAAACAAACAAATCTATGTCAACCCATGTTGATGACACCTAGTCTATTACTTCAAGTGGCTCTAAGAAACATGTCATTAACTTCAAAGCTGAAATATGATGCAGGGCTGGGCCAAAGAACTGGGATCAGGAAGAAGCAGACTAAGATGAGGGAGTAACACCTCCTGTTTAGTGGCATGGGGCTGCCCACAGAATCACAGTCCCACTCTACATTTTCATATACATGGTATTGAAGCACTAGAGAAAGAAGTCTTACCTTAGAAAAAGCATGTCATCTGAAAACAAGCCATTAATGACCCCGCTTTCTTTCTCAAGTGCCAGCATGCTGATATGAAGTTTCCTTGAGTTCAGAAAATCTAGTATCAGTTTTATTATTTCAGCTTCTTTAACATTCACTGTTTCTTCAGCCGTCATGATGGCAGCCTAAATTGGAAGAGAGAATTTTAGCTATGTTCAGTACCTTGTTTTATGCTTGGCTAAGAAATGTTGGCTAATAAAACCATTTGGTTGGTTTTTACAGGACAGAGTACCACAGCATTACAAAAATTCAACAGACAAGATTGGGAAATTTATTTTAAGAGTTTAATTATGAAGCCACAATTAAAATCTAACAATGTATCTGCATGTATTTTTACTTGTCCTACACATAACATGCCACCAGATAAACAAATCTACCAGAAATCAATCCTCCTGCAGCATGAAAACATTATTATTACCAAGTATGCAATATGTAAAATTTTCCTTTCTGAAATGCAAACAGCAAAGTTCAAAGAGCATAAAAGTCAGCCAGTTACTTTGTCATTATCTAGAGAACTTACACATAAACTTTAATACAGAAAAGACAGCACACTAAAAATGCAGTCTCCCCCTTCCCATTTTTTGAAGTAGTGTATGACAATTAAGGCAGAGGTTTTCTTCCTTCATAAGAAGGAAGAATGAAAGGAAGGAAGAACCTAGCTCTGTCTAAACACTTCATGAAGAATCTGAAGCTGCAAATCCAAGGTGGCTTAAGCCAGCTTGAGCACTGACTGCCAGAGTCCCCTTCACTCACCCAACTCCAGCTGCATGTTCTGACCCTTCCTCAGCACTCCTCACCTGGGTTGTTGGCTCAGCCTTCCCACCAGCTCATATGCTGAAGTGGCTCAATGGTCTAATGAGCTCTCCAGCCAGCAGAAAGGAAAATCAGGAAGACGCAGCTGGGAGAGTGACAGGACAAGGCACTGGCTATTGGCAGTCAGCTTGTTAAAGCTCCCATGGATACAACATCCAAGCTCCTTTGCAATACAATTCCTCCAAGGATATGAGAGTTTTAGCATGTGGGTCTCTTAGGAAACCTGAAATGAATTTTATTTCTGGCTAAGCCTTCAGTCTGACTTAAAGTAGAAGCTGTTCAGCTTTTCATATCTTTTTAACCTTCATTTTTTAACCTTAAAAACCTTTACACCTAAAAACCTTTACAGCTGTAGCTCCTAAGTAGATCTGCTGAAAACTACCTGGGGATGTGTAGAAAAACCCTGTAATACAGCCAAGTCACACAGCATTGCCTCATCAGAGTGCTTCAGAAAAAGCTAGCAGCTACAAGAGTGCAATTTCATGTAAGGAGGAGTTCAGTTTAAGCCCATGTTACTGCAGAAAGGGGCAGTCCCTCTTCTCACCTCTGCACTCAGCCATACATCCCACTTCATGGCACCCCACACAGAACTGCGTGGCTGGCCAGATCACCTCTCTGATCCAGGCACAAGTTATCACTCTGTGGACACCAGGGAACTAACACTGACGGAACTGACAGAGCTTTGTTTTCTGGCAGCAGCCACATCTTAACCTAAAACTGATTATGAGAACGCACCAAAGAACAGAAAAGAAGCCACAATCAGTGATGAACCATCAATAACCCAAGGAAAAAGGAGAGATCATAACAGTGATCAGAAAAATTAATGGAGATAAACTTAAAGAGGAAGATGCCCACAGCAGTAATTACCCCAGCTGATCTCCTTTTTAATTCCAAAGGGGAAATGGAAACACTACTTAATTCCTTCACATAATCATTTACTTATGCAGAAATTTGGCAACTGCAACACCCAAAGACAAATAAGTGTGGATAATGCAGCTCCCAAGACAAAAATGAAGAAATGGTGCAGACTCCAGACACCTCAGCCTTGGCAAACTGCAGTCCATAAACTAGTTATCCATCTCATATTAGCAAACATGCACAGAAAGTGGTAAACAGAAATCAAAGAACACATATAAGAAGTTTGAATAAGTAAGCCACTCATAAATTATTAACAACAAATTATTTATTTACTGGAGAAGAGCAGAAGAGAAATACTGTAGTGAAGCTTCTCACTGATCATCATAAACCAGTGCTCATGAACTTCAAGTGATACAAAAAAGTAGGTATTAATAACAGGGGTTTGTATTAATCATCTATATCCCCAAGTTCTCCCATCTTCCTCAAGTTGTATGCCTCTTTTTTTCAAGTAAGGCTTTGCCAGAACATTTGACCAGGAAAGCATTTGATTATAGCAGCATAGTTTATTCTGGGACAAGGGAGACCTAATTGTGCCAGATGGAATGGCATTACTTCTCTTGTAAAATAGCTGGGCTCAGTTCTCATTTCAGGCACTGAACACTCCCATCACCAAGCACTGTGATGGGTCTCATGCAGGACACCCTAGAGACCACGAACCCACTCTCAGCTAGTAAAGTCAGAAATTAAAATCTGGCTTGCAGAAAGCTTTGCTGCAGGAAAGAAATCAGACACATAAATCCAAAGCCAGAATTTGTAGAAATATACCTTTTCCTTACGTTTTAGCACTGTTTCAACTTCCCCTTTCAGCAACTGGATATGGATTTTTTGTTTCAGAGAAAAATTTAATCCTACTTTACACAATGAAGGAAAGGGAAAAAAAAAAAAAAAAATCAACACAAATTTAACCAATGGTTTATAATTAACATCTTAATTCCCCAAATCCCCCTAATGCACTTGCATTTTTTCTCCTTTTTTTTTTTTATTTCTGCACGGGTGGGTTTTATATAAATCAACCAAATTCATTTCCTTGCCAAAGTAAAACTACTAGAAAAATTCAGACTAAGACTCCCTTTGAAGAAAGTAACTCCAAGCCCAGCTTTGTTTTCAACTGGATCTACTGGACTTAAGACTAAATAGGAAGTCACTCTACAGAGTTTCAGTATTTTCTTAACAGTAATTATTTATATAATCTATTGATTTAAAAAGAGAGCATAACACTCAGTACTTTGCTTCAGAGTACAACTATATTAAGCAAAAACTAGCACCTGCAAAAAGTTGCCCTCTCCACTGTAGTTTTAAAATAACAGGTTTGTCCTGAACATAAAGCCTTTGCCAAGTCTAACACTTTATTTATACTGCTGTCCTGGGTTCAGCTGTAACAGCTATTTTTCCCCTTCCTAGTAGCTGGTGCAGTGCTGTGTTTTGGCTTTAGTCTGAGAACAATGCTGATAACTCACTGGAGTTTTAGTTGTTGCTCAGTAGCACTTACCCTGCTCAAGGACTTTCCAGTCTCTCACCCTTTGCTAGTGAGGAGGGGGACAAGAAGCCAGGAGGTAGCAGAGACAGGACACCTGACCCAAACTAGCCAAGGGTTATTCCACACAATAGCATGTCATGCCCAGTATATAAACTGGGGGATGTCACCCAGAAGGCCCAGATCACTGCTTGGGTATTGGTCAGTGAGTGGTGAGCAACTATACTGTGCATTACCTGTGCTTATTGTTGTTTATTTCCATTTCCTTTTTAGTTTTTCTCTCCCCTTATTTCCCTTATCATGAGTAGTAATAGTTTTATATTATACTTGCATTATTGGACTGTTCTTATCTCTATGGGGTTTAAATTCTTTCAATTCTGCCCCCATCCTGCCCAGAGAGGGGAGAGAAAATGGGGGGTGAACAAGAGGCTGCATGGTTCTGAGTTACTGGCTGGGCTTAAACCATGACAATTACCCATACAAATTAGGAAAAAGGATGATGGGCCACCCTCCATATTTGATATGGGACTAGTCACAGCACTTCTGCAGGCCTGTCAAGAAAGATGTAATATCCAAACATAGCTTGGATACTGAACTTCAGCAGAGTTAAAGTACAGTGTTAAGCTCATACATTAACAGTATTATAAATATATTCAATGTGCATGTGCTATCAGAGCAACACAAATAGCTAGAGAAGAACAATAAATCTGCTGGAGATTTTCATGTAGTCAATGGGTTTCTGGCTGATGAGCTCAGACTTCTCTTATGAGCATTGTGCTGTCAAAGTAATAAGCAGCACTGTAATACTATCATAAAATTATAAAAATACACAGGCTTACACGTCACCCCTACCAGTTTTTCTGACATTCAGCAATATGCATATATGTGTATAAATAAAAATAATAATTAAAAAGTAAAGAACAGCAGGGAAACTCAATTATAGAGCTCAAGCTGTATCTTGGTTCATCCCACTACAGTGCTTTCTGCCAGCCCATATGGCACATAACGTCACAATCTGATCAGCTCAAGCACTAATACTCAAGAATGACTGGAGCACAGCATTAGCTTGTGGTATAAATGAAAGTGAATAAGTATTATAGCATAACATATCCAGTGCCTTCTATTAACCAGGTTTTGGCTACAATTCTTATCTTACCCAGTCTTTCCAGAACTGTACTTTTCCACACCTGTCCTTTTTTTTTCTCCCATCACTCCCCCTTATCCTCTTCTACTAGTTCTGTATTTAAATTGCTTTCCTCCTAATAAATCTGCATCAATAAAAAAAGACACACTTCTCACCACAAACCCTGGCACAAGTTTTCTCTACATCTTCAGCAGACAACATGTCCTTTAAACAAGCTGTTTGTAACACAGGCTGCCTACTCCTAAATTTTCCAGAGAGAGGTTTCACCCTTGTTCTGTTCTTACTCATGCTCTCAGAACACGCCAACAGCAAGCACCCTCTCATGGTGCTGTAAGCACAGCAAACAGTATTTAAAAAAAGAATAGTTATGCACAGAAATACACTAATTCCGAAAAATCTTTATGAATTTTAAGTGTCAAAAAATAGTGGCTAACCAGTCTCTCTTTAGATTACATCTCTTAAAAGAAATTTAAAATGTATAGGCATTAATATACTAGAAGGCTGAAGTAACATTTAATGTTCTGGAAATACAAGTAAATAGGGAATTCTAAAATAAATGTTATTCCTACATTATTTATTTTTTGAAATACATCACTCACATAATACACATTCACAGAACAGGGCAAGGAATATAAAACCTCTAATTACTCAGAAATACAAGAATAAAATATCAGAGTTCAAATCTGGAGTGTCACACTGACAGCAGTGATACATTTAAAGGGAGAAGCAATGCCTAATTAGAAGTCTTGGTTCACTGACTTCAATGACAGCTGCAGTGCATATCCATAACCTCAGCATCTCTGTGAGCTATGTCACAGAAAAACCAAACGTGAAGAAGAAATACATATTAAAAAAGCTAGCTGCTTTGCTTCAAGTTATTTTACCTTTTAATCCATTCCACAGTCACTTACATATGGATCTTGGGCCAGGCGAAAAACCACTCTTGAGTTCTGGCTACACAGACCCCGTGAGGGACTCAGGCCCAGCGAGTTCTTAGTGGCATTTTCTCATGTGCCCTCAATCACCTTCCAGCTATTCCACACCAAAAGATTTTGAAAAAAACCCAAACAAGCCTACAAGCCATTTATTTTCTGTTACAACTGTTTTCCAAACAGTTAGTACAACTCACTGACACCCACTTCACTCCAAAAGAAAGCACAATTCATTATTTCAAATGAACTACATTAAGCACATTAAGGCCTTAATAGAAAACCTTCAAAGTTTGCACAGCTGAACTCTGTAACTGAAACCTTTTTCTGCTCTACCATACAGCAACCAAGTGCCCTCTTATCAGCCTTTTCTTCCTCACACAGGTTTTTCACTAGCTTGCCCTCTAGTAACCCTTTTTTTTTTTTTTTTTTACCCTGCTTAGATCAGCTGTTGCTTTAGATCCACCACAGCAACCCTTATCTCACTATGCTTTGGAAGTGACTGGCAGAGCTCTTTGCCTTCATCAATCCCGGTTACAATATGCACGTTCTTTATCCATACCTTTCTGCACCATGAATGCGAAAAAGGTGACATTAAATTATACAATACTTCCATGTTAAAGTATAATTCAGTAAAATGAAAAATCCAAACAAGTTACAGACTAGCAATGAATATATTTCGGCTTAAAAAAAAAACACCAAACCCCACACTTGCTCCAGTCTTTTTTCCTCTTCACGGGCAATTCCAGAGGAAATCCAGCTCTTATAAAGAAAAGGCTCGGAGCAGCCGCACTAATTACACAGCGCCGAGCCCGAATTAGCATGTGGGCAATGTCAGCTCAGCACCGACAGGGCCGCAGCAGAGCCGACGCTCCTCTGAAGCGGCCCCGCTGCCAGGGCACACCCCGCGCCCGCCCCGGGGCAGGGGCGCCGGTAAGCACCGAGCCGGCCACCGCGGCCCACCGGCCCGGCCCACCCGCGGGTGCCACAACAAAGGGACGGCGGCTGTCGGGCGTCGCCGGCAAGCCGCGGCGATGCTCCCCTCGGCCGCGGGCCCATTAGCATGGCCACCCCCGTACGACGGAGACGGGGCGCGGCCCCTCGACAAGGCAGCCCCACGGTCTCCGGGGCGCCGGGCAGCTCCCACCTCACACCACTGCGGACGCAGACCCGGACTCACCGCCCCGTACACTCACGCGGCCCCGGCTCCTCGTCCTCCGTCCCGCCCCCCGACACTCACCTGAGGAACCCAGCGGGCCGTTCGCGCAGCACCAACGGGGCGTGAGAGGAAAGATGGCGGCAAGCCTCACTGCAGGGCGGGGCGGGCCCGGCCCGGTGTCAGGGCCTCACTCCGGTTCCGTTCCTGCTCTGCGGCTCCCACCCGCCCTCACCGCGGACTGCCGGCGGCGCGGCGCCGCAAGACCCTCCCCGCGCCGCACCCGGGCGGGGTGGCCCTGCCGCTGCCTGACTGGAAGGCGACTGGGGCGGGCGGGGCCGCGCCGGCTGGGCGTTGCCGCGCCCGAGGGCGGGTGGGTGGGAGGGGCCGATGGTGGCGGTCGCCGCGTTGAGGCGGGTGGGGTTAGCTTTGTTAGCGGCGGGGCGAGCCCCAAGGCTGAGGTAACCACGGCGGGGAGGGGGAGCAGCTGTCGGCCCCGGCTCAGCGGAGTCCTCTCGCGAAACTTCGCGGCGGCTCCGGGCCTGTCCCGAGGGAGCGGTCCATTGCGCCTTCGCCCGCCGCGTTCCTAGGGAACGGCTGTCTAACGGGGAGTGCGGCTCTGGGAATAACTTACAAACACGCCCCTCGTCTCCGGGGCGGGTGTCCCGGGCTCCTCATGCAGCCCCGGCCCTTCAAAAGGCTCCTTCAGCCGCTCGGCTCTCCGCGCTGCCCGCCGAGCCGCCAGGTACCGCCCGAGCGCCTCCCGGGTATCTAAAGCCACATAACAGCAGGTGCACCGTTCCCCCATTGGATGGGGATTGCCGTCAAGCTCTGCCACAACCGGGTTTCCTTCGCTCGTGCGGCGGCGGCTTATGGCTCGTTGGCGACAGCTTTAGTGCGTGAGACGCGGCCACATTTCGGGCCAGCCGAGGGGGTTTGTGGTGGTTCTGCTGTCTTCTGCTTCCTGGAAAAGAACGCGTTCTTCAAGAAATCATATGTATGCGTATGGTGTATATATTATGAAGATGTCTTTATACGTATAAGTTGTCATTTGGTTGGATTTTATGCGGTTTTTGTAACTCAAAATTATGGCGTCTGAGAATTACCATGGTGAACAGCTAATACGCTTTCTCAGTATTTAAATATAGCTATGAGATGAGATATTAAAATCACATTAGAGCTCTAGTACACTTGGGCAAACCCCCTGTGTGTATGCTGCAGCACATTGGCAGGCCCTGGCAACATAAGGATGTGACAAATCACTGACAAAGGATGTAGCAAAGATCAAATTTTATGTTTTATTAATTTTTTCATCATGATACAGAGATATGTCCTGGCTGAAGGCGGTCCAGTGGGGAGTGCAGCCTGGCTGCACAGCTGCACAGCAGTGACTCTGCCAGGGACAAGCAAGGAATGGGGAACTTGATGGTTCCTTCTGCAACACTCAAGTCGCAGCATCACATCCCAGGAAGCAAGACTTACCAGTAAAGCACCAAATCCTGATGTTTACTTATAAAGCTACCACTTGTTGCTCGGTTGCCTTTGGAGGCACTAATTAATAGAAAATGTAGTTATAGAAATTCTTGATTGGGTTTCCCAATATATTAGGATATAACAGAACTGATAAATCGGAGTGCAGAAAACCAAGATGACTTTAATTGTCTAAATAGAGCAGTATGTATAACTTTGCTGAATGTACGCTTGGGTAAGACAAGTCAATTGTAAATTAGGTTTAATCTACAAAACACTAGGTGAACACACATATGCTTTTAAATTTAATCTCAATTTCACAGTGATGTTACGATGGTTTACCTTTCTTTTGTACAATAGCTTTGTTTTCAGTGAAGGTCCTGAGATGAAATCTGTTTCCTGTTCTGAATTTCAGGCCCTTCACAAGGACGTAGCAGATTCCTATAGGCTGGAAGAGATTTCAGGAACCAAGTATCCAGCCTCAAGAAAATGAATGGAAGTATAGGTAGCATTACTAGGTGCACAGTACTACTCTTTAGTGAGGGTACATTGTGGCATCTTGTTGGAAAAGGGCAGATGAAAGACCCTGTTCTTTGCTAGTTCCTAACTTTAGTCAGGCATGGAAATATGTCCTTGGAATGGTCTCCGCTTGTTTTGAACTCCCTAGTCACTGTTGCAAAGCAGGTAACTCCCATGAATAGCAACGCTGATGGGTGTGGGTTTTAGAGAGCTTGAAAATCAGGATTAGGAGAGGAATTCTGCATTGTCTGCTGACAAGACAGAGCACTGCAGTCTGCAGGCTGACCTTGGCATGCTTGAGGAAATAAGACAGTCACTGTGTGACCTTTTTACAGCTGTTGCAGGTGGCTGCAGACCATGTCAGCAGGGCTGGATATGTTCTTAGAACTGCTCCTCAGCGCTAACTTGGCCTAAGATCTGACAGTGGAGTCCAGCAAAGCATCTTTGTACTGTCAGCATAAAAATAGGCCAATCCCCTGATCTGTAGCCATTGTAACAGAGCCATTCAACTCTTTACATTTTATGCTATGTTCAAATGGTCTTTTGAAAAGGTGAAAGAAATGAAATCTGTTTAAAACTTTAATTCTGGAAACAGTTTTCACTCATTTCAAGAAAGGATTTCCAGAACTTGGGGGTGACAATTCAGCAAAATTCTTACATAAACTATAGCAGAATTGTTTATGTCACCATCACAGCTCCAGTTTCAAGTAGTTCAGACAAGAAAAACACCAAGCCAAAGTGTAATCTGGCTTTGGGTAATTTAAATAATTGCAGGCTTGTGGGGCCTTGCCAGGTCTTGTAATGCAGACATTTAGATCAGTGATGATGTAGAAAGAATAAGACAGAGCTGCCTTGATGGAAAGCTTCGTATTAGCTTTGAGTCCTTCTGCAAAGCTCCATTAAGAGATTAACACTGACATAAAAATGCCCATAGACACTACTTTGTATGTTTCCATAAAGTTCCATACCATTACCTGAAAATTTAAACACATTTTATATGAAAAGAAATTCCTTCAGTGCTTTGCTTAACAAATGTGTCACTGGATAATGACTTACTCCTAAGTATTTTAGACATTCAGCTGTTTGTAATGTTGAGTTAGAATCTGAAGAAAGTTTTAAATAACATTTTTCAGTGGAATGCTTAACTCTCTTAAGGTTTTTATCCTTTCTTGAAATCCTAGTTACTAGCTTTTCAGATCAGAGGCAGTTCTGTCTGGCATCCAGCAGTGTTATCCTTGAATTCAGAAATTTGAAAAAAAGGCTGGCATTAAGCATTCCATTTCCCAAAGAGTTTGTACTGAGCTCTTAAACGTCTGTGTTGTGTATCACTTCCCTGCCTCTTACAAAGACCATAGTTCCAAGTGCGAAGCGGACAAGGTAGCTGATTTTCTGTCTTGCTAGAAGGAATTAAGCTAGTGTAATTTCCCTACTGTATCTAACTCTTTGCTGTGGTTGTCTAAATAAAGGGTATTTCTTTTCACATGTGGAAGCAAGTAAATCTGCAAGTGTATGTGCATTTATATGTATTCATACACAAACACAATTCATATCTTTTTTTCCTAAATGGAATAGTTAACTTTTAAAAACAAAGTACTTATAAACAAAGATGCTGTGCATGTTAAAAATACTTTTTTTCTGCCATGGAGAACTGAAATAAGATAATTTATGTTTTTTTTTTTAAAGGTTTTTAATTAATTAGGAAATGTACAAGCAGATGTAAGGGGCTGTGGCTGTCAAGATAGATCTTTATAGCCTAAATTCTTCAAAGTACGTATTAAGTTCATTAAACTACTAACAAGGCAGCAAAGAAATGCTAATTCGCTGTTTGAAAAGATAGATGTAGTTAAAGGTTTTGCCCTTATAAAGCCTTGTTTTTATTAATTTATTAAAGAAGAAACATCCACACCTGATCAATACAACTGGATTTGAGAATTAAAGCCATTTTCTACATCACCTCTGAGTGTGCTTGATCCAAAAGCTTAGGTTCTGAGTGTAACCAAGATGATTATTGTGCAGTTGGTGATAGAAGATATCTGCTGTCCTCTCTGGATCCCACAGCAGTACAGATGTTGATTCAAATTCAGACACATGGTGGTCATAGTCTGTCAAATTAAGCAGGGTATGCTCTGAAGTTTCTCAAGTGTGGTGTTACTGGTGGAAGGATAGAGAAAATGAAGTTGGTTCTAAAGCCTGTCAGTACAAAGGCTGGGTTTAGATGAAAATTTTGAGCTGGCCTCACCAATGAAAAAACAGCTTTAGTGGGTGCAACTGGGTGTTTTGTGTTCCAACATAATTCCTTGCTTGTGGCAGCCTGTTTGTGATGCTGTACAGGAACTGATTGAGCTGGCTGAAAAATACCCAGTTTTAGGGGGAAGAGGGAAGGCTATTCATGTTTATCCACGTTAGTTTTCAGTTCAGCACTAAAAGCCCTACTATCACATCTGCATTCTTGAAGCTGCCCTTTGAATAGCTCTGAAATTTAGAGATTTTTTTATCTGCATAAGTTAGTCCAACCATTCAGCCTGCCTGTTGACAATGCAGTGATGTCATGTTCCCTTTCAGCAAGTCCTTGCTCTTGCTCTGCAACCCAGGAGGACAACACAAAACCCCCAAAAAGGCATGAAAGACTGGAAAAAACTGTTAATTAACAAATCTGGAAGAGAGACCGTATTTTTGATACTATTCCTGTTCAAGATTGTACCACGAACAAGTACAAGTTAAGGCTCCAGTTCATCTTGAAAACCTTCCCATCTGAAGCAATCACTGTTACCAACCAGTGAGTTTTCTGTGGTTTTGGAACAGTGGAAGCGAACTGGAGTACTGGAGCTTATCAGCTGACTTACAATTGTGAAACTCAGTTCTGAACAGAACAGGGTAAAAACATGCTGTCCTCAAGAATGAGATGAAGTGCCTAATTCTTCAATGGTCTCCAATAACATCTGAAAAGTAAACTGTCTGTGAAAGAAAGACAATGGGGAACAAAAGGAGAAATGAAAATGGTACAGATTTCCTACAAGTTCTATGTTGCTGAAATATGAGAAGAAAAAAAGATCTAAATATTAATGTGAACTATTTATGGTTTCAGTTTATATTTAGATGTAAGCAAGAAAACAAAAAATGTAGTTTGGGTGCCATGCTTTTATTTAAATGAAAGGAAAAAACTACACTGTACCACATAAGTAGCAATGACAATATTTTACAGCACAGCATTTGAAAAAATATGGAAGCTATGCTCCACAGAAGTGGACAAGTAAGCACACAATACACTGTACATTATTCAACAGTGCCCATTAAATCATAATTAAATAAGCTGAATTTGGCTTTAAACAGCCAAATAATAAAAACTAACAGTCATACTAACATAAAAAAAAAAATCAGTAGCTATTATGACTGTTAGAATATGAAAGTCTACTCCAAAAACTAAGACAGGAGTTTGGCAATACAATTGTAGCAACAATAATAATACCCCTGATGAAAGCACCAGTGTGTTCTGAAAAGGTCAGTGATAAATACTGGCCTTTATGGCAAGCTTTTTTTTTTCTTTTTCTTTTTTTTAAACATGATCCCAACCAAAGATCCACTGGAATTAGAAAAGTTGCAGGCTTAAAAAGGAAAAGTGTATCTAGCTTTACTTTTCCTGTGGTAAGTAAAACTTTATACTGCGAGCAATGAAATTTTCAACTGCATTATTCACATTCTACTTTTCAACATTGCACACATCTTTAACCTGTTGACAAATGTAAATTTCATGATACATTCACGTATATTTAAAATTACTTGGAGAATATTCCTGTCATTTAAGCTCACTTTGATTAGATTGAAGCGTGTGTCTTTGTGGTGTTGCAAATCTTCAGTTAAATCAAGAGTACAGGTTTTAGAAATAAAAAGCCTCCAATGATAAAACTTCTTTTGAAGTTGTTCACTGCACGTGTTTCACTTAATTCCAACCTCCGGGTCTTTTGAATCACTGTATATTGTACACAGTTTCATACTTTTATTCAGGATGTTCCTACTTAGTGTTTGTAGGAACTGTCTAACAGGCAGAATGTGCAAACCCTCTTCCCCCATTTTTAATATTATTTATATCCTATATACATGATCTGTATACACTTGAAATATGAGTTACATATCCTGGTGATATACATGCAAACAGTAGGAATCTGCTAACCACAAACAGTTTTGAGCCACATACATATTAAACATGTATTTTAAAGTGTTTTTCTTTTTTTTACAGTTTTAACAAATATACATAAGAACATAAATTACAGTAAAACTGACAGCATTTTTGAGAAAATGTTGATAATCAGATGCATTGATGCCTAAGGCCTTATAATAATTTAAAAAAAGTACTGTTCTAACCTGCTTAATGATATCTCATTCCTGTGCATCTTTTGTAGAAGTAAATGAGTACATCATCGTAGTGAGGCAGTTTCTCTCAAAGCAGTTTAATGAGAGAAATATGGACATAGTTTTAGTCTCCTCATGAAACAGAATGGACTACATACTTACAGCACAATACTGTCTTATGTTTATGTAGTTGTCACAACACTGAAACAGAACAGAATCACAAATCATTCAAGTCTTTTCCTGAGAATGAGATTTTTTCCCCCAGCAAATCCTCTGGTGTACACTGTGTACATTATGGAAACAGCCACAGATTTAAGGGAGGCTTCAAGTTTGTAGTTTCTTTTTGTTTTTTTCTTTTTCTCCCAGAACACTGCTATGTTAAAAGCAAATTATAAGGGAAACAAACACTGAAACGGAGTAGTGATCTATAAAATAATCAAATACTGTTTTGACAGAAAATGCAGCCCTTGGTAAATAATACTGAAGTATGCCTAGAATTTGGTTTTGTAATTGGCCATATTATACATTACTGAAATGTCATTTAGGCTTTTTTTGCCACGTATTTAAAAATCACTCAGTGTCACAAGACATCGGCTATTAGATCGTGTCAAGAAAACAATTTACTAGGACATACTGAAAATTCTTGTCAGATGTACTTGTCTGAGCTGGTGGGTCTGAAGGCAGGAAGAACAGACAGTGGCCTGGATAGTAAAATCAATGGGAATAAGATAAATGACTTCTGAAAGATCTGTGACTTAGTGAATTCTGTGATTCTTCTGAATATTTTTAGTGTTCTGTCAGGCAAACATCAGGGACCTAACTCACAAGTTCCTATTCCTTCCCTGGAGAAGAAGTACCTGACTCTGTGCTCGCTCTTCATCTGGCACAATGCAGAATAAAGCATATTTGCTTCAACTGTTTTAGAGGCCCATCAAATTTTTTACTTTACATTTTAATGCTATTGTGAATACACACATGTTCAATCATTACATCTCTCAGATGGCAACTTACTGAAACAGGAATAACTGCATCACCAAACTATACCCTGAGTTGTTAAATAATTTATTTGAAGGAAGCTTTTCCTTTACTGTTTTTTTTACTAAAGGTTTTCCTTTACTGTTTAGTCTATGAGCAAATCAGTATTATTTAATTGAAAAAGAATTGTAAATACTAAGGGGACTGAATCTTGATTTTGTTATAACATACAATAAGGATATTGCAGAACAGACCCATTCAGCTGTTCTTCGGTAATACACAACTTCTCATTTAGTCTTTACTGTAAGCCTGTATGCAAAGTTCAATGGTATTGAGAATATTAAGAAGTATTCTTTTAGTGAAAGAAAAAATATTTCAAGACAAGCACAAATACAAACATATAAGGCAACAGATGTAAAAAAAATGTAGTTTGAGTCACTAAAGAGGAACATTCAGTGCTTCAGTGTTTCTAATCAAAATACAGAGCAGATATACTCTGTATTAGCACATACAAATCTCCACACAAGTCAAACATTTCTGTAATCACCTAAGCGATAATCTTCTGCACTCCTAAACACTGTGTTTACATTCCAGTTGGACATGATAATAGAACTTGGGTGTCCAGTTTAAGTTCTAAGAGTCTTGTTGGCAACTAGAAATCTATTTCCTATAGGCAGTAAAGATGAAGTGCAAGTTTATCATAATTGTCTGAAGGAAATTTTTTCCCATCTACTATGCCTTGGTTGGTAGAAGTTTCTTAGGAGTTACTGGTCTCTTGGTTTGCCACAAATGGCTGTGAATGGTAATTGCATCAACACTGGCAGACAAAGTTTTAGCAGGTATGTGGCTAAATTGCTTCCTGTCAGAGTTGTATTTATACAGTCCCTCTATCATTTTCTTTGTGATAGATTTGGGACCTATTCCTGTTAATTTATTGATTTCTTCAGTATCAGGGCAGTATGTATACAGAGATCTGAACTGGCAGCCTGAATCCCGGAACAAGATTAAGAAGTTATTGGCATCGGATTTTTCCATTTCCTTTAAAAGAAAGAAAGAAAAAGATTCACAAAATTAATTTTGCATCGTCATTACAAAACAACCAGAATCATTGGATTGTCATTTTCAATTTGCTTTCCACCAGAGCTGAAACTTGTGTCTAACTCTATCCACTAAAAGACCTTATTTTCCATTATTAGAATTTACTAAGCCTCCCCTACCTGGATTTTGATAAGGCAGTTATCTTTCTCAAGCAAAATCTTATTTACTTAGACAATTTCACCTTGAGGTGTTTAGTTACACCTCAAGGACAGACATCCTAGCTAATTTTTTATAGACCCAATGAAAATCCTTACATCCATTTCATTAAGCAGGTCTAATAGTTCCAAGTTTGGGAACAGTAAATTTAGATAAATCTAGATGTGCATGGAAGATCCTCCAGTGCCAAAATGAGATTTCAGACCTCCCTAAATCCATTCAAGTTTGGTCAAACCATAAAGTCAGTTGAGGTGTACTAAGCAAAAGTTCTTTATTAGATGAAATCTTCAGATTCCGATTTCACCCAACACAACTTCTGCTATATGGGATATGTGCCCTGAACATGTACAGCTTCTATCAAGTGATATATTCTGCATCCTAGAGTTAAGCATGATCTTTTAACAGCTGTTTTTTTCTGGGATTTCTGGGGGTTCTTACGCTCTCAGTTACTTGAACTGAAAGAGGCTGTCTTGATTTCTCACTTATTTCCAAAAAATAGCTGGAAAGACAGAGAAGGCAGCATCTAGATGTGAATACAGAAGAATCATGAAGAGAAAAAAGGGCAAGAAATACTGTTGTGAAATTTGTTCCAGAAAAGAAATTAAATCCAGATTCCAAGTACCTGTATTCTTTGATATATTTAATCTGTCAAATTTGTTGCAGTTGGTAAAAAGGAACAGTCCCATTACTCTTAATGCTTATATTATCTGTTATTCCTTTTGCAGGGAAACATATTGGTCTCTGAGTTCTCACCCTTACAGTATTTGTGTATATTCAGAAAGGTTTATACCAGGGTAACAGAAAAGGTTGGAAGGCACCTTTTTTTAGCAGAACTCCTGAATTTGTCCTACTGCTTGGAAACTGGAGAAAAGCCTAGGAGTGATGTTTTTCAGTTTCTTCTGTTCATTAGTGAGCTATCCCATTGTTGTAAAGGTCCTAATCTGAGCAGCTGTGTAAGATGGGTATTTTTCATGTTAGGTAGAACAAGTTCGTAAGCAAATTACAAAATTCTACATATTGAAGTTCCCACATTAAGCAAGCAGTAATGATTAATCAACATGTCAATTAATTCAGCTTCCTATGCTGCATGTACAATGCTATTGTTTCTACAGTACTAGAGAACCTCTGTCTACACAGGAAGTAAGGTACAGAAGTTACTTAAGCCTTTAGATAAGAGCTGGCATAACCTCAGAAAGACTCCTTTCTATATCCGCATTTATACTTGAGTGCCTTCCTAATGCCTGACTATGGTTTGACTCAGGTGTTTATGCTTTCAGGGGAATATATCCTTACCTCCAGTATCTTTTTCTTTTGACCTTCATTTACTTTTCCAGCCAAGCAGCAATGTGCCAGCGCATTCTGAATTATATACTTATTGGATTTAGCACTGGGTTCTTTGAAGAGCTTTGGTCCTATGGAGGAAGAATGACAAATAAGCTAAGTTAATGAACAAGCCACCAAAGAGTTACTTGAAATGCTGTGAAGCACCTCTGGGATGGATCTTATGCATGCATGAAAATACAAATATAAGAGTAAAATAGAATTAGACTAGAGACCACAAGTTTCACAAGCAGGTAAAATGTCATTGTTTCAACTGTTACTGATTTTGCTTACAAAGGTACCTTTCATTATTAAATCATCATTATTGGCAGTCTTGGTAAATATATATTTTTCTCAGAAGACCTTTTCTGTGAACAATAAAATGTTTTGCATTTTCTAACTAACATTTCGGTCTTTCAGGAGGGAGCAAATTCTTTCATTTTCTTGACATACACTTGCGATTTCAAGGGTGAGGGGAGTAACAATGAAACTGATGTGGTGATCGGAGTTACTGTAAGCTATCCACCCTGTATTCCAGAAATGTTTTACCCAAAACCAGGGATGAGGTCTGGCCCGACCCTGGCCAGATTATTCTGTTTGTAAAGAGATTTGATTCATCTGGTTGAAAGAGAAATCTCCTCTATTTTAATTTCTGAAAGATACGTGCACTTGTATCAAGACCATTTAAAAATACCACCAAAACCATGTAAGTACAAATTTGAAGTCTTAAGCAATTACCAGTTAAATTTAAGATAAAATTTCAAGTTTGTCTAGGCTTTGAGGAAAAAAGCCTAGAATCAACACAAAGATCCATATGAAATCTGACTGAGTGAAGATACTAAAACATGTGAAAAAAGCCGCCTGTTCAATTCCTAGGAACTCCGTATTCCTTCATTTAAAAATAAGCTCTACACAGTAGCTATTAAAAGATGTTCTTCAGCAGTATGGGTCTTTACGAGAAAACTGAGCAAGACCACCCAGGCAAAATCTTGCTATCTGTCCTGTAATTTAATTTCACGTGCAAGTGGCACAAACTGACACAAACTGACTGAAGTTTCATGATTCAAAACTAGTTAAGTAGTTTCTGATGTTCAGAATGTACAAATTGCCCTCCCAGACTGTAGTAAAAAAAGCAGAAAGGAGATAAGATTATTTTCAACACTAACACTTGCCAGCAGGCCCATCCATCAAACATGATCTCCGTAAAAGTTTACTGAAAACGCCAACATTACTCTTTTATCAACCAATGAGATATTATGTGGGCAAGAAAAGAAGCTTTTGTTTCCTGTTGCAATTTGGTTTTAGCCTTTTGTAACTCTATTCTAAATTTAGCTTAAATTTCAACTCCTCTTGCCTTGCTGGAGTGCCCAGTGGTATGTGAGCCCAGTTGCTGTTTTGAGCCAAACTGCAGTTTATTCTGGTTAGTACAAATGCTACTGACTCGGTACTTTTATTTTGGATTTAAAATTTTAACCTTGTGTTGTTCCCATCTTCACATTTCTATGAAAAGCTCTCAATCAAGTTTTATTAAACCAAAGATAATTAAAAACTTTTCATGCATAGAACCACTAATAGTCAGGTTCTTTTCTGAATATTGCTGCCCCTGACCTGTGTATTCTGTAGCAGAGGCGACTGAAGAAGTTGTAGATGCGTTTTCCCAATCTTTTTCTCCGTTACGACTACCACAGCGACTTGGAGATAAGAATCCTTCCACCGACTCGGACCTAAACATTAATTTTAAAGTCTATTAAAGAAATTACAATGTTCAGCAGAGATGCCTTCTAATATGAAAGGAAAGCAAACTGTATTAAGGTAGAACACAATTATTTGAAGTGTAGACTATAAACCTAAATGTACAATATTTACAGAAGAAATTAACGGATAACCGAGTTCATGTTCCATATAAAGTGTTTTGAGTGATGCAAGAAGTTGGTATTTACATGAGGTGGATGTTAGTAAATTTTCGGGTTACATCTGAGAAAAGAAACCCAATAGATAATCTAAGCTATGGAATATTATTACTAAGTGGGAATCAAGGTTACATTTACATTGATACTAACAAAACAAACAGCAGTTCTTGATAGAATGGTGAATGTGAAGTAAAAATTTAGTTCATTTACACTTATTACAGCAACTGGCAGCGAGAACTGCTGTATTTAAGAAAGCAAAACGATTTCCTTTCTAATTTTTGTTTTCACAAGCAGTAACTTCTGGTGCTGTAATTCTTCAGGCTGTGCTTGCACTCAAATGTGAGTAGCAAGATTTTCAAGTTATTCTTAAATTGTTACAAGATATTTAAACATTTTTTTGACTGCAGCTACTGCAAAAGCCAGCCAAATTTGCAGCTTGTAAATGAAAACTTTTCTAAGTGAGAAAGCACTACCAGCACAGAATACAAAAAAGTAGTATTATAATAGCATTTATATACATGCTAACTTCCAGTAAAATAAGCAACAGATGAAAATTCAATCTTTTATATATCCTACACCTTTTTTGGGATTAGCACCTGCATGAAGGAGACCTCAAACGTATCACTGAAATTCACTCAGTGCGATCATCAAAAGATAATTCTGATGCAACAAAAAGCTGATAGCATGCGTCTGGAAAGATACTGAAAATTCCTTCAACTCTGTTCCTTTCAGCAATTTGTACTGAATTTTATCATATTTTAAAAGTCTCAACTCCGTAAATCAAATACAAAGTACTGTTCATTACAAGCATAGTACAGCACTATACAACTAAAACTACGTAGATAAGGGCCATCTCCTTTAAGTTCTGTGTCGATAAGCTACATCAAGCCTTTTCTAATAGCTAATACAGTTGGGAGAAATCCTCCTATCAGTTAAAACAGATAATTTTTAAGAGATGTTAGAATACTTGGATCATTTTATTACAGTTTCTAATGTAATAACCAGTTCTCAAGTCAGTTCTCAAGACATCCAGGAAATTGAAAAGTCAACTGAAACCAGCTGCAGGCATGTCAGAGTTGGTAAGTGATGCATATTGGCCATGAAAACTTGTTTTCCTAGTTTCCCTTTCTTCCCTAGTTCTTTCCTATATATATAAAAAAGTATTCCCCTGAGTATAATTACATAGTTACACAGAAATAATAATTTTCATCTGAATCATAGTATAGATTTTGGAAATAAAATTTAAAAAAGTATCTTATTCTAATCTCTTCTTATTTAATTTCCACATGGTTTGTAATGCAAACTAAATTTGGGTGTTTGGAAAAGGCTGAAGTCCTACTGAATGTTTAATACTTCCCTGTGCGACTGCTAAGGGGAAAAAAAGCCCAGCAAAGAATGTTAAAATAAAGGAAAGAAGCTATGTAGCTGCACGTAGCATATAGGTTTAATGAAATATCCACAAGTTGAGACTTAAATCCAAGTAGGTGAATTAGAGAAGCTGTGTGAATAGCATTTTGCTTTGACCTCATTTATAGCTGCTCAACTGGTTTACTTAGTAAAATTTGTAAAACAAATGATCATGGCTTGGTTACCTAATGCCTGACAGTGGAAATTATCAATGTCTCAAATCAGGAAAACATACCTGTTCCTGGAGTACACAATATATACATGACCTCTTTAAAATTCATGCTAGTTTTACATAGCTGATTATCAAATTTTATTAAATGAAACTGTTATTTTAGCTTTACCTTGGTGTTCTCTTGCCTGACTGCACACTCTCATTGTCCCCTGTATTCAGCGATGCCAATGAAAGACTAGATACTGAAAAAACACGATAAAGCTGTGAACCTGGATAAAAACAAAGTTAAGGCGTATAAACCTAAGCAATAGAGTCTGTTCATTAGACCCAACACCAGCATCAGAAAGTCAGTAAGAGCTTTTATACATGAGACTCTTACACCCATACATGATATACCTGCATGCATATGTGGTGCACTGCATCTAAATACTTGCTGACACCCAGCCATTTGCAGCCACCTGGGATGGTCTCAAACTAAGCATTAACATGAAGCATGGATGTAGGAATACTGGCACTATGCAAATTGAAGAATGCAATCAAAGTTAATAAATCCTCATGAAAGAGAGCTTAAGAGACTTAATTTAAAGCTTGGAATGGAGTCTTTGGAAGGTGTTAAAATACTTCAAAGTATACTGGAAGATGGAGGGAAGCAGCTAGAGAAAATACAGCAGAATAACAAGGCTATACAATGCTATAACAAAAAGGATCACTGAGCAGTCTGGTTACTTTTTCTCCAGTTGTAAATGGGCAATATTTTTTCCAATCAATACTGCAGAAATGTGGTATCTTGAAGAATGCCAAATTGTTCCATGCGATTAGGGCTACGTGCAGTAGCTAAGTGAGCAAAGTAGAAAAACTTAAAATACAAAATTTACTTTTTATTTTCATTTTGCCTGCATCAAGTGGAAGTTTAAGTACTCTTACCTTATAATCACCATTTTATTAATTGATCTCTTATCTCCCAACTGTTATTCATTCTGAGCTCTACAGGTGTAAGAAGAAATTAGTGAACAATACATGGGTGTGTATGAAACTTGCAACACACATTAGTGCTTCCACTGGGTTTTCATACAGTTAACCTTTTTGTTTGTTGATATATGCATGCATGCATAGCAGGTAAGTGACATTCATCTTTTTGTTTCTATTGGCAGATTTTGCTTTCCAGTTAAGCCACGTGCAGCTTCAGCTTAGCACAAGACACGAATAAACGCACGTGCTTGTTAGTACCAAACCCCAAGCTGGTGTTTTAGCATGAACAGACTCTTTTTCCACATGAACATTTGTTACCTGGTGGACCTTTGATTGGTGTCTTAGGTGATTCAATATGATCTCTATGAATAGATTTTGGACGTGGCTTTTTTTGTTTGATTGAGAGGGAACGTGGCTTTATGACAGTGTCCATGTCTTCCATTAGCTTTAATTGTTTCCTTCTCATATATTCCTGCTTAATAAATTCACGCCGTGCTCGCTCATCCTCCTTTTTCTGACGTTCTTCTTCTGTTTTTCGTCTAAAACAAACAAAAAAAAAAATCACCAAGTAAATTTAGCAGTAGGAACTTTCCACATTAACAGTTTTAGCAGTGAGGACAACACAGGCATTGGACTTTTTTCAACTTTAAAATCCTCAGACAGCAGTAAGAGGAACTTGCTTTTATGATTTTCAGTTTATGTAAGTTTTTTGGCATACTTTTACTAGTAGAATCAAAACCATGTTTATTAACTTGACTGCTGTGAGTAAGCATTTTGCATTTGTGCAGAAAGAAGCCCAAAGTGATCTGCTTTCCCTCAGAATAGAAAGTACAAGGTGGGGTAGTGCTCTGAGGAACTTCACCCAGGCCAGCAGGACACAAGCATTGAGTCTGAGCTACAGACTGATGCACCTGCTCATTTTGCAGGGCCAGCTGACATGTGTCTTCAGCTGAAATTCTCAGCACATCTGGATTAACTATCTTGGATATTAAAATGGAATTTTTTGACATGAAGTTACGCTTTTAACTGAAGCAGATATTTCTACATTCACTGTTACTGATCATTTGCATCAGGACATGTAGTTTTACCTTGTCTCTTCCTTCTTATGTTCTAGTTCAGCTTCCAGCTGCTGCTTTCGAAGCAGAGTCTCTCTTTCTCTTCTCAAACGCTTCTCCAACAATGCTGCTCTTTTCATTGCCATATCATTTTCTGCCTTTTGATCATCCTGGCAGCAACAGTATTTGAAGAAAAAGGACCCAAAAATATCAAGATGTCTGAATGCAGCAACTGATTTTGCCAAGTCATTAGACACTTAATTCTATACACTGGGTTGCAATACCATAACATACTTATACAGTATTTGAAACTAGTTTATTTTAAAAGATTTCTCTTAAGACTATGGAAAACTTTTCATATAGGAATTTTTCCTTCCCAAGTCAAACATAAAATTCAGCTCCAATAGGAAAAAAATTATTATGTGAAATATTTAAGTTTACTGTCAGATCCCACAGTGCATAAACTTCTGTGTTCAGCTTTGGAAGACTGTATCTGTATACAGATGAAGGCAATTTATCACAAAAAGCAGTAACTATGTAACATATAGAAATAATTTATGCTGACTAAGCCAGGTGTTATGTTAGAACTGAGGAATGCTTCCAGACAAGCAAGGCACATCTCAGATGTGTGACACAAGATTTTGAGGTATTCCAAGACAGAAAAATCAGTGTCTGTCCATTACAGTTAAATGCACAATACAATGTGCATTATAGTTAAAAGCCTGTCTGAATATAACTCTTCAGAAAGACAACAGGGAGTGCTCCCAAAGACCAACTTTAAAAGGGAGTCTTGGAAGACTGTACTTCCTTAGCCAGCCAAGAGAGGCAAAAAAGGCTCTCCCAAGTGCAACCTGGAGACATTCAACATTTAAAAAAATGTGTATGTTATGTACTTCAAAAACTTGTAGTTGAGTTTGGGGGTAGGGTGGGGAAGTGACTGTGAGATCTGAGCATATTTGTTTAAGGTCACCAAAGCTTATGCTATAAAGAAATCTTTCTCCATGCATCTTCATCCATTCAGCATTCATCTTCTTCACAGAAAACTCCAAGTGCTCTTCTACAGCTATGAATGGAAAGGGATACTCTGGTATGCTCAGAACTGCAGTACAGTTGAATCTCACCACTCTTATGATGTCAAATTAATCAAGTGCAAAGATATGCTTGTACATTTAGAGTTGCAGAACTATCTGCTTTGACATCAACAGAAAATCATCACTGAAATCTTCATGTTAATTAAGAAGTTCCCTTTCAAAGGAAGCTTAACAGCAAACACACACATCCACTAGTTCTCTTACCTTAAAAAAGAATCCACAACAGACTTTCTGGTCATCCTCAAACTGCTCTCTGTCACTCTCACCTTCATATTTCTCAACAGATACTTCATTTTTTTCTGGTGGCTTCAAATCTGATAGAGAAACTTCAATTAAATTAGCTGTTTTGGGAGCTGGTGGTGGTAGAATCGGTTGGCTTAGCTGATCTTCATTTGGGGTGAGGCAGACCGTTTCTGTGATAGGCTGAGATAATACTTCAGAAACATTAGATTCTATAGGCTTAATCTCCTTTTCCTCCAAATTCTTTTCACACTGTTTAAGCAATTTTGGTCCTTCTTCTTTTGCTACTTCTTCTGTAGGTTTGACTTCCTTTGAAAGATTTCCCCTTAACTGAGGTTCACTTATTTGTTCACCATCGTCTCCAAAGCAAACAAATGATCTAGTTTGAATGGGAACCTGACTTGGAGAAAATCTCCTCAAACGGGGAAGACTATCCACAGAACGCGGGGCAGTCAAGGTACGATTGAGAGGTGTTATTTTCAGTTCATTTGGCCTAGGAGTCCTTTGCATTTTAATGTGAAAAGAGGCATTCTTCCTGTTGGAAGACTGTGGAGACTGATGTGTAGAGCGAGGAGATTCCTGTGAGAAAGGCGCAATCGGAGCTGGCGCTCCTGTTTGCCTTGATGAAGACTTAAAATCCCGAATCTGCTTCTGAGGAGAAGGCTGAGGAGGAGAAATAACCCAAGCCTGTTGCTCTCTCATCTGCATCAACATCTCCTGTTGAAGGGACAGACGTTGCATTTCTTGTTGCAAAAAGTGTAGGGAAGAGTTTAGTTTTTCAATAGATTTCGTATATTCTAATATATCTCCTTCATTCAAGTTTTCTTCTGAGGGGCTTGCTAAACTCCATTGCTTTTCAGCATCCATAGGAGTAGCAGGAGATTTGAACCATTTACTATGAGAGTTTTCAGGGGTTTCTTTTATTAATTCTGAAGTCTTACTAGTTTGTTCATCTGATTTTTGAGTTTCTTTGTCTTTCAACTGATTACTGTCAGTGAATACCTTCTCATCTTCAGCTCCTGCTGCTTCTTCTCGCAGAGGTGATACTCCATCACCTTTCTTTTTCACAACATTAAGAAATGCTGTTCTTCCCATCTTCTGACGCTGCTTCGTGAATGCAGCTTCAACTTTCTTCTTCTGTGCTTCAATGGCTCGCCTCTTTTCCTCTAGCTTCATCCTAAGATGTACCATTTCAGAAGCCAGTAACTGGGTAGTGTCTCTTCCTTGAGAAACAGATGCCTCCTCAGGAATATTAGTCCAAGCAACTACATGAGGGATGTTCAGCTCAGAACCTTCTGGTGTGGTTTTCTGAGAACTACTTCCACTGCTTCTACTATCTGTGTGATTCAACTTCCTGAATTTCTGCTCTGCAAAGCTAGTCATCTTAACCCCCGAACTTGAAGAAGCGCTGCTGCCTGCCTGTGATTTAGTACTTACTGAGCTGGGGCAGGGACTTAACTGATCTCTGTGATTGCTAGCCCGCATGTCATAATCCTGGAGAAATTTAGATGGTTCTTCCATGTCAGAGTCCATGCTTACAGTATAGTCTCTCAAAGAAGAATCCTCATCCATTGTCTCTGGAATATCTTCTGAAGGGACATGTATTCCAGTATCTACTTCTGTAGTGTCAGTCATAGGACTTAGAGCACCTTTTGTGTCTGTAATTACATCAGGAGTAGACTGATTTGGTTTAATGTTTGAATTCAAGATGCTCATTTCCTGATTGTGAAGAAAGAACCCATTTGTAATTTGGTCTGATGGGATAACTCTGGGAGATTTTTCAGTGTTATGAATTATCTGCAAAGCCTCTTCAATGCTTGGTGGCTCAATCCGATTGCCAAAATCATCCAGAACTGCCCTGTTTTGCAGAGCTCCATTTGGAAACCTGTAGTGGCTACTCTCATTGGCATTTTTTTGATTTGTATTAAGAGACTGATTTGCCCTCCTGTCTTTATGAGCTACTGTGTCCTTTTCCTCTTCAATATCTTGATTTTCCTCCTCTCCATTTACTGGTTTGAAGGACAGATTTTTTCTAGTATGTTTTGGCATGCGGTTGGTGTTTAGTGTAAGGCCTTCATTGCTCACAGATCTAGTAATTCCTTTGTCTGGAGTAGATACTGGAATGCTTTTTTCTTTGTCAAAAGAAATATCAAATGAAACTCCATGCAGCGATGACCTAATAGAGATTAAAGGAAAGAACTGAGCAACTCATGATTATTACTACTACTACTACTGAAACATTCATATTTGGGTTTAAAATTACTTTAAGACTGTAGTATTAAAGGCACTGTTAAGTATACTATATATGCCTATCTTCAAATACAGTATAATAATTATACATAAGTACATATATTTGATAAATATAAACAGAATAAATAAAAATGCACATCAAAATGGAATATAACAACATTTTCTTCAGAGACAGACAGTGCTTCATATTACTTTGTAATAAATTCTGAGCATTTTAGGAACATAGGGGTTACCACAGCAGATGAGAAGGAAGGTGTGAAGAGATGCAATTTACACTTACTGAATAACCCATCACTGTAACTCTTACCATTTTAATTTTGGTTTACACCTGACAGATTATTTATGACCAGCCTAAAACTCAAAATATTCAACTTGATTGTTATTACTATTCACAAAATAATACAAGCCCTGAGCTTGTATTTACTGAGCTCATTAGGGATGTTACTCTTAACCACTCTTAGCTGATTGCAATTAGTAAATGTGAACATATTTACTGTCAACAATTCAAATACCTAATGCAAACAATTCAAATACATTGTGGCTACCCCATCCCTGCAGTATTCAAGGCCAGGATGGACAAGGCTTTGAGCAACCTGGTCTAGTGGAAGGTGTTGCTGCCCATGGCATGGGGTTCGAATTTAGATGAGCTTTAAGGTCCCTTGTAACCCAAAACCATTCTATGATCTCAACTATATCTCATTTCAACATAAAAGCTTTACATTGGTTTATTTCTGACATTTGTTTCCTGTTACTGAGTTCTTAATCCATGATACATTTTCTACTTCTGCAAGTCACTTACAAGAACTCTTCTTAGGGGATTCTGAAAATCCGAACTACTATGGAGCATTTACTACTATTTATGACAAATAAATAATATCTTTTTAACCAACTTGTACAGTAGGACTACTTACCTTTTTTCTTTGGGCCATGTCCCTACATACCCATCTACGTAAGACATTGATGTGGACCTTCTGATGATTCCTAAGTGAAATTAAAATAGAACCCAAAGTAATTGCTATGAAAAATGATTTTAACATCACCTTCTGTTACTTTAACAAATTAGTTTGCTTCACTACTTAGAACACTGTGATGACAAAAAAGTGTTTCTATACTGAGATTACAAGTAGAACAACTGAGTCAATTTCATTCTGAATATATATTATACCCCTCATTCCTCAAAGAATTTACTATTAAAATATACTACAAATACTTGTTGTAAGCCATATTCTACAAAATCAAAACAGAAGTGAAATAAAAAAAATCATGCACAACAGGTATGAACACGAACCTCCCATCCAAACATTTCAGAGATTACAGAACTCATTCATTAGCCTCTCATGTGAAGCTTTCCCAGTAATTTCTGCATAAATAATGTTTGAATAAACATAAGCAAGATAGCAATTAACTCAGAAGACAACATCTTTTCTCACTGCCTCTTCCACCCACTTTAAATTGTTACCTGGAACAGATGAATGAGGCTGCTGGGGTGTATGCAGTTGATGAGATGGTGTATAAGTTGGACTTTCTAATCTATAAAGCAAGAGACATTAACTTAGAAGTAATGCATCAAAAGCCACATTACAAAAGGACAACCAGACTTCATGTCCTGGACCAACACAAAACCAGATACATTTTTTGTGACAAGGAAGAAAGAGAGGTATAATTCTCTCCTGGAAATATTAATTTATTCACTAAAAAGAGAACACTGTAATTACTTTTAACTGGACCTACTGCGGATAGATCAAGAAGTCAAAAAGGTGTTTCTCCTACGCGGGCAGCCACAGAGTGCCATAGTTTTGTTAACATTTTGTCTCCCCATATATTCCATATGAATGTCATTATTAGAAGATTCTCATTTTTAGGTTTTATTTTAGCAAAAACCCCAAACATAAACATGATAAAAACGAGTCAAAACCTGCTGGCCTCAGAACTAAGTATCAGATGCAGGTAGTATCATATACTTTTCATGCATCTCCCTTTTCATTTGCTTAGTCTGAAAATCCTACTTAGCGTCTGGACTGCAATATGCAGAAGTGGATAAAGGAGATTTTGTAACAGATGTGACTTTATAAATACAAACAATATATTCATTACTGAACCACTAATTACAAAGATTTCCTCTGTTTCTACTTACAACAGATACTTTTTTTTTTTTTTTGCTTCACAGAGAAGGTCTGTAATAGATTGTGTTAATCCTGAATAGGATTAACATGATTTCATGTTTCGATGAAGGTGGTTCTTCAATAACAAAGACACATGCATAAAGATGCATGCATCTGTATGTAAAACACTTTTAAAGAAGCCAGACTTCACAACCACACTGGATTAAATTCTTTCATGTTTTCAGTTTTGTTCACAGAGTTGAAGAACACACTCCTTAAGTCCCTTTTTTAATCAGTAATTTTCAAACTATTTGTTTACTGCTTCTATAGTTTACATACAGTGTGCTGTAGGAATGTTTCTAAATATCTGTGGGAAGGATATTCACATCAATTTAAGAAAAATACTCATCTGACAATTACAACAATTACAAAAGCACCTTTCATAAGTATATGTTAAATTACTCAAAATAGGTTCTCATAAATTCCTCATTTTTTGTGTTAGTAACACGACACACTAGCTACATGACCTATCTTTTAAATGGCATTTGAGATGTCTGTGGAGGTTTCAAAGTCAGAGATATAACTCTAAGTTATATTTAAAGAAAAGCATGCTTTCAAAATTTCATCCAGCAGCCTCTGAAAATTTACTACCACAAAGAAAATCTGTATACTTTATTTTTTTCTCAAGACATGACTGATTTGGCACCATGACTGTAGTTCTGTGGCAACATCCTAACTACTCACCGCCACAGTCCCACTCCCTTCTCTGTGCTGGATCTGGAACTCCACCCAATCCTCTGAGCCATTTCAACGAGCTAAACCAGCAGAAAAACACTCACTTTTTCCAGCAGAGTTAGTTTTTAACTTTGTGCACTGAAATGACAGTGTCAGACACTCAAGGGGGTGGAAACGTGCAATTGTTGTCCCACTTTTCCTGGAGAAAGGCCAGGACCTGCAGGGAACAGGATCCTACAGGGAACCTGCAGCCTGTGTGTTAGATTTCCGTCATCTGAGGTAACTTCTCAGGCCCCTCCTTTGTCCTACAATGCAGTTAAGTATCACCAAGCCGGGTGAAGTACATTGGTTTATAAGGAAAGGTACAGCTCTTTATATTACTCATGGCTTGCTCTCATAATACTCCAACACGAAACCATACCCATCAGTTGTAAAGATACTAAAACAGTGCTGTGATGAGCTAGTACAATATGCAAAACACCACCCATAAGGGGTTCAACCAATGGTTTTTACTGTATCTCAGGAAACATGAGCAATTTGACAAAACATGTTGGTGGTAATTTACAGACTTGATAGTTAAGTTCGGAATGGTAATGGCATTAAGAAACATAAAGGGTTTTGTAAGTGTTTATGATTTGAATTCAGATGCTTATCCTAAAACTTCCAATCAGCCCTTTTAAGTTTAGAGGCCAAAAATCACCTGCACAGACAAAATGTACACATTTAGAGAAAAGGTAAATTTATTTGGATGAAGAAGGTATTATGTTACTGGCAGAAATTTGTAAGAGCAAGGATAAATGCACAAAGTTAATGCCTTCAGCTGTGGGGTTTTTTTATGGTCAAGGTTACAGACAGACTTCTCTTGTGTTGTCCAGTATCCATCAACTAACTTCATTTACATTTAAAGAAAATCTTCTCCACAGTTCTCTACAGCACAAGAATAAGTATGGCACAAAATTCTTCAGTTTATTTTGGCTTAAAGTGTAACTGACACATGATTTGCTGTCTTCATAGAACTTCTAAAAGATAAGCCACTCAAGTTTTGTTCATGAAGAGCTCTAAAAGGGGGACATCAGGTTGAAAGCCACATACAAACAGTGATTTTTACTGCAAACCTTTCTTTGTTCTGTGTGACAGTCACAGTTACAAGCCCTCTGTCAGACTGTATGCAGTGGCTCTGCAATTTGCAAACTGCCTTGGGAACCCCTGTTGCAAAAGACTGTTTCTTACTCTTCTGGATTTCAAGCTCTGTTTATACTTTAAAGGCTTTTTTACCATGTCAAAGAAAGATTAAAAAGAAGGCCTAACATACAATTTCTGCCCCTTATCATAGGATTGTTTAGGTTGGAAAAGTCCCATAAGATCGAGTCCTACCATTAAGCTGGCACTGCCAAGTCCACCGCTACACCTAAACACCACATCTACACATCATTTAAATACCTCTAGGGATGGTGACTCCACCACTTCCCAGGGCAGCCTGTCCCAATGCTTGACAGCACTTCTGGTGAAGAAGTGTCCCCTAATATCCAGTCTAAGCCTCTCCTGGAGCAGTTTGAGGCCATCTCCTCTTGTCCTACAGCTTGATATTTGGGAAAGAGACCGACTCCCACCCCATTACAACCTCCTTTCAGATAGTTGTAAAGAGCAATAAGGTCTTCTCTGAGAAATGAATCAAAAGTATGATCAGCTAGAGAACACAAGAAAAACAGGATGTTTCTACATTGCTTCCAAATCTGTAACAGTAATACTAAAAATAATGTTTCACATAGACTTATAAAAAATACAAAACATGCAAAACATTTAATAAAGCAGTTAGCTTTCCACTTCTGATGCTTACAACACTTGGGAAGTCCATCATAGCATAAGTGTCTATTTTTTCCTATTTGACCTACATGGTAGTTAAATAATGTTATCAGACCAAACTAAACTCATCACTCGTTGGTTTTCTTGCTGTTATCTGTTCACTTTCTTCAGTTTTGGAAAATTTGCTGTGAATTGAAGAAAAACGCTTATTTCAGAGCAGATTTGGTCATCAGCCCCACATGGAACTGAGGAGAAGGAGGCCGTGTGACACATGCTGAATGGTAAGGGTTATTTTGGAAAGTGGCAAAACAATAGCACGCTGTCCAAGTAGCAAGTACGAACTGTACAAACATAAACGCGTAGCCTGCCATGCAACAGGGCAGTGCAGGAAACAGCCGAACTATAGCACCTTCCACAAAATTCTACAGATTGGTAATTCAACCCCTGAGCACTGCAAAGAAGCAACAAAACTAAACAAAAACCTCTGGGTTTTATGTGATTTGCGTGGTTTTTGTGCGATTCTGAATAGAAAGGATAAGATTGTGAAATAGTACTAGTGACATTACCTGGCTACAAAGTCAGAACCAGATGGGCCATCCACGTAATTTCTTCTGTTAGCATTCAAGCTGTGAGCAGAAGCTGCATCTTTTGCAGGCTCAGCTGCCAGAAAGAACAAAACTCAAGTTATTATAGTTCAGTATTCAGTTAAAATACATAGTCGAAAACCTGTCTGAAATAAATTGAAGTAATGATTTCCAAAGATTTAAGACTTTTCATTGGTTCAATTATTTAGATTAAAGCTCAGTCACTTCCTTTCAGCTCTACCTCCTCCCAGGTTCCCATATTGGCACTATTTAAGGGAATGGAGAATGACAAAAATGACTAGAAAAGGAAAGGGAAGACAGAGAAAAAAACTGAAAAAAAGCAACAAAATTAAAAACAAGCAATCTTTTTAGAAACAATAAATATGCTGCTTCTGGAAGAAATTTTTCTGATAAATTTTCCCCAAAACTCTTCAACTGACTTTTCAGCTAGAAAATAGTATTTTGGTCATATCCTGAATTAATTAGCAATACTTAGAAGATTTAAATCAGATCTCTATGTGCTATAAAGCATATAAATTATAAAAGGTATAAAAGTCACATAATGAAAATCTCTCCCTAGCTCTTGGAGACACAGTGCTAGCCCTGTTGTATGAATGTTTAAGTTACCATGACTCCGGACTCATTAGCAGATGTGAAGATCTAACCCAGAGGTGAATTTTTAAATTTGAGAATTTACTGATGGAAGACTGTGCCTTTGTACCGAAGTACAAATGAAATTTTAAATTAACTATCTGTTTAGTTTCCCCAGATTTATAGTCCTTTCTCTTGGTATCTTTTCCTCAGCAATAAATTCTGTTCTTGGCTCCCTATTGTGCCTTTAATCCCTATATAAGCATAAATGGATTCCAGGCTTGTTTAGGTCAGGAAAATTTGCAAGTGATTATACCACAACAATTTGCATGAGTTTTTGGTAATAGACAACAAAACCTAATTATGGTTTATGAGATGAGATGAAGATTAACACAAAGAAAGAGTACTTTGCTCCTTCTTTAAGGGGGTTGTACATTGCCAAATCCTGTTAACTAAAATACTCACTGTATTTGTGAACACAATGGCAATCTATTCACATACATACAAAACCCATGGATGTTAAAATCAATCCTTAATTACCTTGAGGATGCACAACAACACGAGGCTGTACAAATGATGGCTTCACCACCTCAAACCACCAGAACAATTCTGCCATGAACACCATGTAGTTGCTCTAGCAATTAAACAGAGAGAGAGAGAAAAATTCGTATTAAAACACAATCCTGCAAATAAATAGACTAAGCAGCATTCTGGATATGCCTCTCCATTTCATCCAGTTTAGAATCTCTTCTCTACTGATTTCTTAGAAAATGAGGTCAGTAAGTCCGACCTCCAGCACCAACTATCCAATACACATAACTTGACCAGATTTTAACTTGTTGGGTTGAAGTGTTTCATAATAAGCATATGCTCAGGCCTGATGTCTTGCAGGGCAGACAGTACAGAATGGGTGGAAAAAGATGCTGTCAAAAATATTATCCATTTCCATAAAAAAAAAAAAGTAGTGAAAAGCCCACTGTTTCGCAAGGCTAGGAATTAAATTTTCAGAGCTTTTTATCATGAAAAACTGTGGTTGCCCTTAGTTTCAGTGTAGGAATTTTGAACCTGATTTAGACTTTTGTGTCAAGTATGTGCTTTTTGCCACATTTGTAAAGATTTACCCAAATTTACAAGTCTTTAATGCAAAACAGCATTTAACACTACCAGCAGCAGCATTTGTTCAATGCAAGTCAGAAGAAGGTTTTAGCTCCAAAGATTTATGCACACTTAAAATTTTGTGGATGTGTCTTTCTACCGTATTTTACATTACACAGCTATGAATCACAAGTGTGGGAGACACGACATTTAAATCTGGGGAAGAAAAGGCGTAAAGGAAGAAACAACAGGAGACATGAACTGCAACAAGAGAAGAACGATCAAGAGAAGAAAACCAGGCAGAAGCAGTAATTTTTGCTGCAAGAGTATATAATAAGGAGTGAAATAAGTCCAGAAGGCTGGTTGACTGGTGGCTGAAGAATTCAAAGGCTAAATGATCACAGTCCTAAGGTGCTACATCATTATGGTTCAGTGCTACTTCCTATCTAGAATATCAGCGAGCAACCAGGCCTGAGCTGGCTCAAGCAGGTGCTCAGACTTGACTTGCCAGTTTTACAAATTCTGAAAACAGTACAAGAAAAGAATACAAACGTCTACTTAAGCATTAAATTGAGAAACCATAATTAAACGACTCTGTAAAAACTGTTTGTTTAAAACTGGATGAAGAGTTTCAAATGGCAGCAATGTCTCTTCTAGGTTTTGTGGCAACAAAGAAATCAGAGCTGACTCAGAAAAATGTGAACAATTACCTAATTTCTCTCTTTTTAAACAAAGATAAGGAGAAATCTACTTATAAATAAAGGATATTAGTTGAGAATATTTGTTGGTATGGGACAGAATTCTTAAACCTATTTATGATAAAACCTGTGGCTTACCCTGGTCTTCTCTACTTTCTCTGGCTTCTGCCATTGCTGAACTGTTGTACGAAACAGCAGAGTACCTGGGTGATGTTTGCTTTGAGCAAGGACAGCTGTAATTTTGGTTTTGGTTTTATTTTTTTTTTAATAGATTTGGCTTCCACATTTTCTGTAGGACTCAAGATGATCTTCAGCATAGACTTCGCTATTATAGATGTTAACAGAGCTATGTTTATACATATAAAACATTCTCATAGCAGAGCATGGGATATTTTCCTAATTTCCAGCCCTTTGTTAGCAATAAGACCTTCAACTTGTCTCCAAGAAAACCTTGCTGCAGATTAAGAATTCCATTTGGGCTCCTTAAATAAATGCAGAGAGTCTTTTAAAATTAAACTTAAAAATAGTTTACTCATTCAATTTCACAGAAAGAAAGATGTGATTCTGAGAAAGTAAAGCCAGTGGTAGACAGTTTCTATATTAGCTTTTTCTTTGTCCAACAAAAAATTTTCTGGTTGATTGAGGCATATACGGCTGCAAAGTCTAAGCTTTCTGCTGTCAATTCACCAGAGAAAAATCTAAGCAGGAAGATGAAGCTTTTTGTGATGCATTAGGAAAAAGAAGAAAACTGCTTTGTACTTGGTGATGGACACATTAACTTTCCATTCCATAACTACATAAATAGGCAAGACTGCTCATATTCAATGTTCAACACTATATTCAAGCACACCTGGTGTGTGCCCACAAAGGATATACTCAAATTAAAGACTGTATTGATACTATGTGAGACTTCCATTTCAGACTTCTTTTGATAGCTTTGTTATGTTTTCAGTCTCTAAAATGTCAAATTCCACTGTAGCCGTAACTTTACTGCCTTAAAAATGCATACTCAAGTCTTTGAGTGTGAGCAAATGTATGCCAAAATTACGAACAAAATGCTATTTTATTTCAGAAATACACCACAGGCATAGGGCTAAGAAGAATTTTTTTCTTCCTTTTTAAATAAAAACACAACAGAAATATTTAATAATAAATGAGATAACCTCAAATCTGGATCAGTAAATTGGAAAAATTCATTTTCAATATCTGACACTTTTGATTCAGATTTATTTTCTGAATATTTCTAATGTAGATAAATCTTTACTCCAGCAAAGAGTTACTCTTAAACTGAAAGCTGCTCAGACTCTTCAGTACGTGGTGAGGGGATCAACCAGATGTTGCCATAGTTATTACATATAAGCTATAAATAGACTAGGAAAAACCCTGTCTCTGCTTATATAGCATAGAGTAATTGAATGAGGAAAAGTTCATAGCAAAATCTTTTCCACTGATTTCATCAGGAAGTAATTTACATAAAGAAAAATATCAGATGTACTTCTCAGTCAAAATATGATTTTTAATACCCTTTTTGAATATTACAATTTCTACAATTTCTTTTAGCATTTCCTGCTCCCCTTTTCTCCCCTCAAACTTCTAACTTGATTTTTTTTTAACACAAAAAATGAATTATAAAATGTTCTAATCATAGCTTGTCCCCACCTGAAATAATACAGGTTTTAACACTCCAATTCTTATGTTTATGTTGAAATGCTGCCCTTAATAGTGTGACTGTTGTATGAAGGACTCAGACATTCCTTCCGAGATTATCTTCTACAGTCTTGGGCTACTGCAGGACACCTCGTTCTGCCAAAAGTCACCTAAGCACTGTTTACTAAAATGAAACTGCTGGTTGCATAGCAGCTTAGAACTGAGGCTACTCTAGATGTTTGATGGTGAAATATCATGATGGAAACTGCATTTTCTCAAAAGTTATTATTGGTCAGAAAGGGATGTTAATCTTGGTGATCAAAGGGGAAGACTGATGATCAGTAACTTAATCTTTTGGAAAAGCTAATTGTGTGTCTGTAGCAGTCCTGCTACCCAGGGCCAAAAAGAACATAGGTATTATTTCCACAGATTTTGTCTTGATTATGCCAACAGAACTTCTAAAAGCTAATCACGATTATCACATGCACATATACACAAAAATACTCAGAAGCATAACGGTATTTTCATAGCAGTAAAAGCAAAACCCTAAGCTCTGAACAGTTCAGACAGGCTCAAAATCACTTAACAGCAGATGGCAGACTTGCAGCTTTATAGATGCTTTATTTGCTAACCATCCTGATTTAATTTTTCCAATTTGTTATGTGCAGACTTTTCATTGGATGTATGCAGTCAGCTGTACTACTGCTTACATTTTATGTATTCCATCTTCTGGTGCTGTGCCATAAAAATCCTTCTGTTTAACTGCTTACCAAATTTTGGAAGGCTATCTTTTGGAAAACAAAACAAAACTACCTCCCATATTCTGAGTATAAAATCTAAAGTCATTACTTGCTTCTGTAACAAAGAGGTATCAGCTAGCTTGCTTTGTAAAATTATATACAAAGAAAAGTTATTTTAATACATCTATTACTCTTCCATAATTTTAAAGCAATGATTAATTTTTAAATCAAATGAGCTAACAAAAATAGTACTTCCAATCTTGCCACTTATAATAATTTTTAACCCTTCTAATATTTATAGGTTCTAGATCTGCATATTTATAGAATAGTAACTACAAGGTCATATATACAAATGACATAAATAATTTCTAATTGGGCTTGAAACCACTAGAATTAAATGCAAAAGCACCCATAGATGCTTGTAGAAATTTTCTCAAAATGAACGTAAGTATACATTGTAAAATTTCTACCACAATGCATATTAAAATCTCTCTTCAGTAGGCCAGGAAAGTGAGTTACATCAAATAAAAATTCATAGTTTCTATGTTATGGAATTGCCAACATAAATGGCATCAAGACTGAAGGAAATTGGGAGTGTTTTCAAACTACCTTGACAAGGCCATATTACAGTTCTGTGTATGATCCCTGCACTACCAGTTTCTCATATCTCCTGCTACGGGTTAATAAATGCCACAGCAACTCAAGTTGAAAACTCCCGTATATCTTGTTTCAGACCAGAACAAAGAAGTGGGAAAACTGGTTGATTAACATAGGTGAAAGCAAACCATGCTGCTTCTCTTTAAATAATGAGTCAGGAACATTTGGTCCCTCTCAGGAGAGACATCTGCTCTTACAGAACTGTTCCCTGGTTGAATCTTCCTCTTCGTTCCTGATCCTGAATCCTTCTGAACCAGACAGATGGGAAACAAATCATGACTCCCACCATGCATACCTAACTGCCTCACCAAACACAGCCAGCTGCTCTCCCAGGTCCTTAAGGAATACGTATGTATGTTTACAGGGACTTCAACTGTAAATTCAGGCTTGGGTTAGCAGCCTGATTGCAGCGGCTTTTTTCATTGAGATTGGAGGGAAAGCTGCACATGTGTGGTTATTGTTTAGCACTTAATTTCTAGGATTTATCTATATGATGAATCATATAAAAACTGAACACAGTTTTTCACATCTCAGAGGACGTGATGCTGATTCTATCTTCTACTTACGTCATCTGTGAAGTCACCATCAACATTACATCAGAAAGTGCAAGTATTCAAAACTGCTCAAGTGCAATAAATATTTTCAGCATAAAACAATCCTTTAGATATTATATTCTCCTGTGCAATTCGGGGGGGGGGGGGGGGGGGGGGGGGGGCAAAAAAAGGAAGAAGAAAGCTCAGGAACTAGCCTCTCCATCTTTGACAGTACATGTTTGTTCTGTCTGCTCTGGTTAGTAACATACTGCAAAAATAAGGTAACTATTCCATGTGCTTAGCTGTGGTTCTGCACAATTTAGAGTCTGGTTCACATTTAGGTCAGAGGAAAACCCTTCACAGACAAGAAACGGCAATCATCTCTCAGACTTGCTTCATTTCACACTCAGAAAGCTTTCATTCTGAACAAATGTGCCTTCTGCATGGAACAGCAGGCCAAAGACAGGGAGCATCCATCCTGTGACCACAGGACAGTACCTCTTACATGCAGACAAAGAGTACAAGATTCTATGCAAATACACATATAAAGAGACAACTGAACACCTTGTGGGAGTTTCTAGACACCTTCCCCAAAGCTACTGGTGGGCCAGTATGACCCCTTACTTCTGGGAGGCCACTGGGTTTGACCCTAGCTCAGTAAAAATTATTGACAGTGTGAACTGTGTGAGCAAATTAGTGCATTGTTTGACTAGTTCTCTTATTAATAATGGATTCATTCTATTGATAACAGCCCTCAAATTACTAAAAGGTGTTCTAATATTAGTTGTGATCTGTGTCGCATCCTGACTCAATCTTGTGTCAGTGAAAAGACAATGTACAGTATGTGTAGATTAAATGAGTAACGCAAGTTTAAGATCACTATTTAAAAAAACCAAACCAAACCAAAACACCCAAACCCACATGTTTTTGACGGCTCAGCTAAAGAAACACTTACAAAACACGATTTAACTGTGTGTCAATTGATTCAATGCCAAGTTTCTATGTGCGCTCTCAAATCATGGCAAACATCAAATAATTTAATCTGTCAGTATCCACTTTGAAAGTTAACCTCAGAAATCACTTCCTAGACTCAGTTTTTAGATCTGAAATCTATGGTCCTACTGACACAAATTAGCAGAGAATGATCTAAAAATATGAAAAGTTTAACCAAATACTATCAAAGATGTGTTTTTCCTCTTATAGAAATACTTTCAACATGCATCTCATGACAAATGGAACATATGAGATGGACTTTCTCTTCAGGGACCATACATGTCCATTATAACATCCCTTCAGGAATCACAGATTCCATGAGACGTTTATTCAAACCAGAAATACTAAATACTACTACACTGCAATGCTAATAAACAGTCAGGGCAAAATCAGTAAGTAGTCTCAACCGTTCTGCAGGGTGGTTTGTGCTTCCTGTGATAGCACTTCATGCAAGTTCTTCTATTTCTACAAAATTGTCCTTTGCATTGGCTGAACATGTGTGTGTCAAGACACAACAAACCAGCTCTTTAAGTTCTATGCAATTTCCTATATGTAGGTGAAGAACAAGATACATAAAAAGAGAAAAATCCCATCTCAGGATAAAACTTCTTAGAAGGGAAGAGGGAGGATCAGGTCAAAAAAGCAATCTGCACAACTGAGGAGAGATACAAGGTTTTCTATTCTTTCCTCTTGTTAAGTATGCAGAGAGGACTCAGAAAATACTGTGATTATTTCTGTGTAATCTCTCTTGACTTGTGTTTGCCTGTCTCAAAGGCAAACAACCAGGAACCAGTACAGTCCCTTGGTGGTGCCTCCAGCATCCATGGAATGTATTCAAATATTTTTTCTTGAACCTTAGTAGCCCTGCCTTAGTAAACATCTTATGAAGAACTTCACTAATGTATTTTTCTCAGGGGAGGAGAAATGGGCAAGTGAGAAGCGAGAAAACTTACTATTTCCTTTGATTACGACACATTAAAGCTGTCTAGAAATCCAGACAAAGCCTATTTCTTCTCTGTGCCAAAGCAGAACTAAGCAACCAGTTTCATCTGCTGCAAAATCTGAGAGCCTATATTAAAGGCTCTGGATGCTTAAATAAAGTTTTAAATTAACCTTTGTTTCTGTGCATTTTGATGGGAAAGCCAAAAGCAGGCACAGTCACCTTGGTCAAGTCCTGCACTAAATTTCTGTATCTTGTAGTATCTACAACCTACCTTGATTTAATGTAATTGGACAGTGAAGTGTGCCAAGTGAAGAATGTAAGGTATGCACTTTCTGCTTGATCACTTTAAGAGAAAGAGGCTCTGCTCCCTTCCTTCTCAAGGACTAGCATCAAGTCAGGACACTCAGTGTAATTTCTAGGACCACACATGGCACAGCACTGTAATTTGAAAAACTCAACTGTATTTTTTTCTCTTGAGGCTTTTCACAGTAACATATCAGCAGTTTCGTTCTTTTTATTCTTTCTGTCACCACTATGACACATAGCAGACTTCTAAACGAAAGCACAGTGCCACCTACTGTGCTTATGGGTCACCCTGAAAACAAATAGACATTTTTGTTGATAAACAAAGTCACCTGAATATAAAGACCAATGCTTCTATAAATCTTAAAACTTGGTATGTATTTTGTAGATGGAGATAAAGGTGACTGCTACTAACCAGTTTAATTCAATGTGTAATATTTAAAATATAAATTTTAAATGCAAGTTTTTTCAAAGTGACAATAAAATTCTTTAGAGAGTATGTACATTTATTAAAACTTACTCTAATCATATGCGTTGGAAAACTAAGAAAGAGCTCCTTTAACTCTGAATTTATTTGGAAAGCAAATTAATTCTCAAAACTGGAAAAACAGAGTTTAGCACTAGCCAAAGTTTACGTGCCAAGCTTCAGAAGAAAAAATTGGCAGCTTTTCTTTGTAGCATTTACGTCTAAGTAAGTAACCACACCACAGCAACTTGTAAGAACATGATCACAAAAGGGCTTTCTCAGTTGCAGAAATACTCTAAAATATTTGAAAAAACTCTAAACCCCCTCTAAAAACAGTGCTCAGAAACAGCAAAATTACTAAGTCAAACCATTACTATAAAAATGGTATTATTGTCACAAATGAAACTGAGGAATAATGAATTCCATTTATTCCACGTATCTGTAATCAGAGACAATCAAAATGCAGTGAAGGAGTCTTACTCAAGATCACTGAATATGGTTGCAGGACCATGTGCTGGGAAACTACAAACAAGAGGTTGCAATGCAGCAGACATTTTACAAGGATGTAGGTAATCACTGAATTAAAAACCCCAAAAAGCTGACTGAAAGCTGTCACTAGGCAACTTTGCATATACAATATAAAAAAGCAACAGCTAAGTAGTCTACACTTAAGTCTTACTGCCCTTACTCGCACTGTCAGCTCAAAAAGGACTGGGCTCAACCCTACAGAAGACAAAGCTATATTCAAGCTCTGGCCTCTGTGGCTCTGCTTCTGAGATAGCTATAAAAGCATTGAAATGGCCCAAATATCTCGAAACCTGTTACATCCCATCTGCAGTGGATATAACTCCTCCATAAAAATAATATTTCATTCCCTAAAGGCAGGCCAACAAGAATCTTAAGCAAACAAAGGTTGTTTTATATAGAAGAAAGTCTTATAGAAACACAAGACTGAAAAATTAAAGTTACAATCAGGCAAGAAATAATTTGATTATGCCTTTTCCTTTCACACAGGCTTAAAAATGATAGAATAAGCAAAATCAGGGTGTTCCCCCCCCCCCCTTCTAAAAGAGTGAAATCTTAGAATGACTGAAAACACTTAACTGCTTATTCAAACAACTATAGTTCTTGGGATCATGTTCCTGCTGTGTTCCAGGCATAAAGCCGTTAGATATTATAATGAAATTAACTCAGAAGTTTACATTTTCAGAAAAGTGAGAAAAAAGCTTTAAGGTTTAAAATCATAAAGTTATTCTGTATGCAGAAATGAGTAAGAAGAGTAATAATTCCATAAACAACTCTTAAATATTCTTTTTGTTAAAGCTTTAATAAATTTAAACTAATACAGAACATTATTACATGTTAACAGATATACCACAGGTTACATTCTTTAGCTAAAAATGAAATTATAAGAAAAGAGACAAAATGTGAAATAGTTTCCCCAAAATCAAAGGTTTTTATAAATACTGTCACAAGTGCTTTTCAAAAACATTTCAGAACTACTATAACAACATAACTGCCAAACAAAGCTGCAAGTTTTACTTGCTGCTGGAATCTACATGTTGCATGCAGTGCCACACTTTTCCATTTAGCAGAAGACCAAAAAAGACTAAATATATCATTAGCAAAACAGTCCTGTGGACACTGCTCTCAGTTTCACTTATCTATTTATTGGTTTTTGTTTTTTTTTTTTACCTTTATTGAAGAAGCTGCATAGAGCATATCCTCAAGACTGAAATGGCAGCACTGGTTAAGGTATTCCTGGCAAAATTCTTGAATCAACTGTAGATTATACAGACTGTCAGCCAAAGACATTGTCTCTTTCAAACAAATATCTAGAAAGGAAGAACAGAAGCAGGATTAGATACAGGTGCAGATTTGCAAAAAGTACGTTTTGCTTTGCTGGATTCTTGAGCATTTTCTGGATAAATTCCGGCCTCTGGCCCCTACAGCTTTTATTTTTCTATTTCAAACACTTAAGAAATGATGACTATATTTCATCTTTGCACTATTATATTCTTAGACATTTTTCTAAGCATTAATTTTTTTACCCCCTATTAACAAGTTGTTGGTGTTTTTTTTTCCTGTTTTGCCTTTTGTGAAAATGGGAGTTACACTCTAACTTCTGCTATTCCCATATAATGAAAACCCATGTCTGATCACAATATAAGTTTTTTTCAATTAGCTTTCCTATACGGCAACAGCAGTAGGAAACGTAATCTTTTTCACAAAGTTCTCCATACATCCTTGCTCTCTGTCTTTGCATACAGACCTAAGAGTACAGTTTAGTGCTATTAATCCCAAATCTTCCCAAAAATACCAGTATTTGATTTTGTGTATTTAGATGTTTGATATGAGATTATACAAGGATCATGAATTATCACCTTTTGTTTTAAAGTGCCATTTAAAGACACGGAAGTGGCAGCAGTGAACAGACTAGTGAAGTTATAAAGTAGTATCTGAATACTATTTTTTCCCAGCTAACCTCCTCCTGTTCTCTTTTCATAACTGCTTCTTGGAAAATTCAGTAGCTATAATTTCCTAGAAAAAAAACAGTCCTTGAAAAAAGGACAGAAGAAAATTACTGTACTTCCAGAGCATGCATCAGATTTTATTCTTAAAGCAACAGTGTATGACATAACTCCACTTAACTTTTAAACTGTTTAGGATAAAAGGTTTCTTCAGACTAGGAACCTATTTTGACGCTATCAGGATAAAGATTCCCATCCTGAGGATATCGGACATATTCCATCATCCCAACCCCACAGATGATGATCAATATAAAAAAAAAAAGTTTGACTAAACTAACAAAATGGGATTAGGTTTAGTAACACTAAATGTGAAATCATGCATTTTGATCTAACAAATTCTAATGTGATTCACTGGTTGCAAGTGATACAGAGTAAGAAGATACCATGTATTAGCCAATGTAAAGATGTTTATGAGCTTTTCATGCAGCTACGAAAACCAGCAAACATGATGCTAAAATGTATTTCCAGAAGTGACAAAGAAGCACTGTATGAAGTAGTATTGAGATGCCAGTCTGGGTACAATTATGACCATCCATATTCAAGGAAGATAAACTGAAACTGGACTAGTTGCAGAGAAAGACTACTGAGGATAATAATGAGAATGGAAATCCACCTCAGAAGGGGAGACTGAAGAGGGTTAGTTCAGTAGCCAGGGCAGAACAAGGAAAAGAAAATATATCATAAATGTAGACATCAGATTAGAAGCTATTGAAGCCAAAGGGCACTGCTGGAAGAGCAATAAAAAGGCAGGTAGACAGGCTACAAGCACATTTGGGTAGGAAACCAGAGTACGATTTAAAACCCTGTCAAAAAACATGGAGCTCTGCAACACTGGGTAAGAAAAAGTACAGATTTTAAAGAGCTAGACAATTTTAAAGTAGAACATTATAAACATGAAAAATTCATGAAAGTGATTATATAATTTCATACAATAGCCAATTTCTTGACACACTGACATAACGAGTCCTTTCTAATCCTGTATTCCTTGAAGGAAACCTAGATTTGAAAGTTAAATAAAGTCTTGATGAGAAGAAACACTATTTCAGACTACAAGGAACTCTAGATTAGTATTTTTTCTTTTTTGTTAATGCATTTTTAAGCATTTTTGCATATGTATTTTTGTTAGCTGCCTTCCTCAGTTCTAACACAGAACCAAATCTCAATGAAATTAAACATGCATCAAAAATTGTATTATTTAATTACAGGGAAAATGGGCAGTCTTTTTTAAAAGCTGCTAGTCACTTCAGAGTACCTTTGAATTTACTTCTGAGACAATGACAGGCACATTTATGTATATTTAGGGAAGACATTGTCAGGACACCTAACAACAATATTAACACGAAAGTTCCAAAGACAACATATGCCTTGTCTGTTTAAAGTCAGATGCTGGAGCAATCTGCTGGTAAGTATGTATGTGGTCATGCGAGGTATACAAGATCTTTCAGACTGTCCATATTTTCAGCTATGCTAAAACAGTAAGATGGAATTAGGTGTTAGCCCTATTCAACATTATCCAAGTTCTAATTCTTGCCTAATCACGTACAACAGTATTTGGCTACAACATTTATGTAAACTGGAAGTTACATTTTTCAAAATTCACAAGCCTAAGAAGAATGGTGAATGCGTGCATCTTGGTGCCTTTCATCTTCAATGTCTACTGCGCTGCAAGCTTCCTACAAAGTGGTTGTGTATATGAATTCCAATTTGAGTCCTTAGCAAGCCTTATACTCTTGTTCGTATTCCTGGATTTCTCAGGATGCTTCTTTCAAAGTGTTCCCACGACATCAAAGGCATTATGGACAGAACACAGGAAGAACATGATAGGTGTTAGCTGACAAGACATTTTATAACTACATGAGGCTCTCAGTTGCCAAGATATGACTTTAACCAGGACACTGAGCAAAAGAACAAGATGAAGCTGCTTATTATCAGAGACAACTGTTGTTATAGAACAGCACACCACCAATATGTACTAGACTGCATGTTTTTGTTTACTTTATAAATTATATAGTTAACTATCAGATGAAGTAAATGCCCCCCCAGAGAGCAACTATCTGCCATGCACTGCAACTATGCTGGGCTTGACTAACTCATTTTCCATGTTTTAAATCTGTAACTTCTCAGATTCACAAGAAAGCTTACGCAGCTTCAAGAATAAAAGTTTTCCAGGTGGTTTTAAGTTTCAGACACAAAGGCAAATATGTTGTCACAGTCAGATTCTATAATCATATAACCTACTATGTTTATATTAGTGTGATAACATAAGCACAACATGGAAGGACACCTTGGTTGCTTTTATTTAAATGTAAAAATAAACGGGTACAAAGGTAGTATTAAATAAAACCTCACTCAAATTTTGCCTCTTCTGTATCACATTTAAGCACCTTTTTTTTTCCACATAATTATCAAAGACAGACATTTAAACTTTCATGGACATAATTTTACCAGCATAGAGACACGTTAGACGTACCCTCTAGTTTAACAATATCTGGACAGTAGAAGTGAATCAGAGCTGCTAGAGCACAACCATCTGTGCCATCTTTAAGCAGATTCTCCACCAACGGAATGCAGGGCAGCTGTTTAAGCAATGTCTGCTCCTTCCTGTAACGAGCCTACAATACAGAATGAAGAAATTCAGAGAGACAAAGACTCTGAAACATATGAAGAAACATTTATACTGTAGGTTTTATGCCCTGTTAGTGGAAAAGCAGTATTCGAACAACTGAATATTCTCAGTGTTAAAACCCTTTAAACTATTCATGTTATGCCCCCTTGTGAATGGCAGAAATAATACTTAAAAATGAAAGGAACCTACTATGCTAATATTGAGCCTCTCCTTCAAAACTACCAAATTTTGATGATCTCTGTATAGCACGCTGAATTAAATCATATTTTAAACCTTATGTAACATTCAATACTCATTGTTATACAATCAGAAATGATCTGTGTGTAAACACAGTGAGACAAATCCTTAGCTGGTGTATAACTTCAGTTTACTGGCAAGTCAAATGACTCTGTGAACTTAACACACCTAAGAACCTTGCCCAAATCTCATTCATATGACAAATTCAGAAGCTAGGAAATCTGCATTTGATCAACTCTATTTTTATTACTGGCATTTGCACTACAAGTAGTCATAAATATAGAGAAGCATTAATGGTCAAGTGTGATGACCATGCAGTGGCCCATTATAAAATGAAAGCATTTTGAAAACAACTTGATGTATAAAGAGATCATTAGTTCAGAATACCAAGATAGCATTTATCTGCAGTGAATATATTTTTCATGGTTTTTTTTTGGAGGGGGGAGAGGGAGGCTTACTTAAAAAAAGATATTCATCTCCTTATTTTTTCACTTCTTCCTGGGAAAACAAATGGAGGTGGAAGAAAGTGATACAGATTTTAATTGGTTAATAGAATTTCCTAAGATTTATTTTTAAAACAATATGAAAGATTACTGTTGCATTCATATCACAGATGCCAAGAGGATGCCAAGGTATTTCTAAGTTAAATTTACACTATTTTTGTTCATCTATACACAATAAACTGGAACGTTTTGTGCAGGGACTCTGAAAAATCTTCATGGATGTTACTTTTCCAGCAAAGCTGAAGCTGACAGTCCCTATCTCTTACTCTCCACCTTTTAGATATGCTGGAGCAATTGCTGATGGGGCTGCCTGACAAGACCATTGATGCAGCTACAACATCTCTCTTCTCCTTTGTTTCAGCTGTGAATGAGTGAGCAGGGCTGGAGGTTTTACAGGTGAGAATTGTTTAAGCTAACTTTGCTAGTGTGGAACCACAGACTAACCCTGAAGGCTATACTTACTGTCACTGGATTTCTGTCAAGAATCACATGTGATTATCTCTAATGCATGTTAGTCTCCTCTAACTGGCTCAAGAAGTACGAGTCTAACCTGGCAGCAGCAGACACACCAGTTCCAGAAAAATAAAGGGCTTGTATTTAGCCCACAGAACTTAGCCTTTACCCAATTAAAATAATTATAAAAAAAAAAGCCCAACCCTGAGAGTTAGTCTTTATTTCATACTTGTCACGTCCTGGTGCTTGCATGTCAAGTATACTGTATAAATACGAAAATGCTATTTTTGCATTCTATTGGAAATATTCACTAACACCAAACAAAATCATGTTAATGTTTCATGCATTATTAATATTCCTTTCTCCACATTAGTAATACTCCCTACTATTTCTAACAAAATAGACCACTTATCCTTGCAGCAAAAGTTTGTTCTTTTTCACCCTATGCCAATCCAATGCCCCACTGTAAGTTTCAAATACCAACCTAATATATCCAAGTACTTCCTCCTCAAAATGACTAAAATTAAGTCTAGGAAATATTACATCATAAAAAATACAGAATACAGATGGACTCAAACCATGGTCCAACAAGCCCTGTGTAATTTATATTATTTTGAATAGTGTCTTTTTATTGGAATATTCAAAAATACTAGAAATGGATAATACAGTGGTCTTGTACACTAAATCCTGTGAAAAAGTCTACTGCCACTTTAACGATGCTTTGACTGGCCTTATAAACAGTGCCTGCAGATGCTGGAAACTGTGTCATATCATTAAAGAGCTAGAAAGAGAAATTAATTCATTGGAGAGTGTATGCCAGGCATGTTACTTCAAGAAAAATAAACTTATATAACCCAACATGCTATGTTCATTAGGGTGTAACAGGCATCATGTTTCAATTTGGCTGAAAAGATAAAAGTAGTTATACTGAAAAATAAGAGACACTGATAATCACACTGCATTTTAAATAAACTTCTTTTTGAAGAAACCTCTCATCAGTTGTAATGTTTGCTATTAAATATGGATGCAATAATGCAAAAGATGAACTTCTACATTTATTATAAAGCTTTAGTGCTAACTGAAATATAAATGATAACACAGACATCTTGTTTCTGAGATCCTAAACAATCCTGATTTAACATCTCTGAGCTTATTCCACTTAAAACAAGTTTAGGTGTAGTTGAGACACTTAGATATGAACAAGGTCAGTTAAAGATGAACCAAAAGCACACCAGCTACTCTGTCTTAAGTGCTCATGTGTATTCCAAGTTAATCATTAATAATGAATGCTCTTATCCACTTACCATACAGTAGATAACATGTTATAAATTTACTTCTCAAAGTTTTCAGCTGCCTGTATGCTCAGGAATATCTCACTATGAAACACTTGCTCTACATAAAAGGAAGAGATCAGAAGCCTGGTTGAACTGTTAAGAGTAGCCTGAGCCACTGTCTTCCTACTATATCATCAGTAGCACCTGCATTTCAACTGTATCTACTAAACTAACAAGCTCAAAGTAACATAAACATCACTACTTCAAATTGTTTATATATAGCTGGCAGGCAAACTGGAGTTAGCTTTTCAGGAGATGAAATACCTTCTATTTGGCATCATTTTTATGCAATGGAAGAGAATCATTAGTAAACTAACACTTTTGGCAAAAATAGAACAAAAACATATTCTGAAACTACTCTGAAGTAGCAGTTATTTTGTAGGAATGAAACAAAAAAAATTGTGATCAGGTTTTTTTTTTTTGGGGGGGGGGGGGTGTGTTCCATTTTTATCTCCTTTTAATTATGCTATCTTAACTAAAAAAAAATAATAATTAATTCAGGGACTATACCGTGAAGAGCAGTGTATTTGTGTGTCACAACTGTAACAGATAGCACTACAGAGAAATTGCCTACATAGCATAAACTGTTATGAATTGGAATACTGACTAGTCTGCTGAATACAGCACTCAAACTGATTTTCCAGACACCAAGTAATTTCTGTTACCTACATGCAACTGCCTTGTTATTTTTAATTCTTTTTGCAATGTATGAACAATCTTTTACCAGTTATGACAACAAATACCTGAAGGATTGCTAGACCAGTTATCTGGTAACCCTTAAAGATAGATCAATATTAGTTCTTTGGAATTCAGACCAGAAGTATGCAATTCTATATATACCTAAACAGCTGACTACTTTGTTCCCAGCCAAACCTGTTAAAGTATAAACAGTCTGAATGCTTTCAGGGGTGAACTATATGATGAGGAAAGTAACCCAAGGTGACACAGCACAGCGAACACAAACTTTATTATTGTTGCAGGCCTTAACAGTTAACTTTTTATCACTTTTAGTATAGTCTCACTAAAAGTAGACTGCTTTGGGTTACTTTGTGTTGGGAGAGATTAAGAGTAGTCTTGAATCAGATGATAAATAAAGCAATTCTAGAGAAATGGTGTGATGGCTGCATATTGTTAAATCAGAAAATTTCAGAGTCCATGTAGCATAAACAATCAAAAACTATTTCTGCATGTCTCTTACAACAGAGAGTCAGTATCGAACAGAGTATGTCTACTGAAAGCTGATGAAAAAGTAGTTTGCAAAAAAATTGATCATTTGACATTAGTTAGTAACAGGTAGCACTGCCTTATACAAACCCATGAAGAACTTGACTGCCTTATCCAGCATCACATCTTACATTTATTTTGCACAGACTACCTTGCAAAATAAGCCCCTGAATTATGCACACCTTTGGTAGAACAATCTCTTAGAAAATTATCTTGTAGAGACAAATGAAATGAATGACTAGACCAGCATGACATGGACAAAGCCATTCCCAAAATAAGCTATTTGATCAAAGTGAAGCAGTTGGGCAAACTTACAGGAACCAGTTTCCAAAACCATTTGGTAGGAGACTTCAGAGGAAGCAGTAGAAAAAAGAATAAAAGCAAAAAGCAAAAAAAAAAGGAACATTTTATCAGATTTCATAAATTAATTTTACAAAGCAATTTTTTTAACATTCTCAGTTTTATATAACAGTGAATTTTAATTTAACATAAGCATTAGTGCACTGTAGCCTCAGCGTATTGATCTAATTAGCAGAAATAACACTGGCGAAATGTCTTCAGTCTTTATAGATGCAAATTGTAATTTTCCCACATGAACAGGTAAGACTGTCAGATGAATGCCATTTAATATTTTCACCCAGCTAATTGTACCCTACATATGCAATCTGACTGAAGAATTCATTTGAGACTTTAAGTCATGATATCATAAGTATCAAAATGAACTCCAACAGCACATACGGGAAAGCAGGGAAGCTAAAGCAATGGAAAAAAAGGTATAAACACACTGTAGTATACAGTCCAACCAATTGCAGTGAAGTTTGCATTAGCTACTTCAAGCCAAACAGTTGTTTATAACATTCAACAATATTTTTTAACAAAGCATATGACAGTTTTCAGAACAAGAAGAGGTGCAGGCAGTTATATTTTTGCAGTGACAAATCACATTAGCATCAGCTGCATGATGTGCAATGACCTGAAATGCAGATGGGGTTTTGGCTACTGGTAGAGAAATTATCAGAAAGCATATATAAAAAATCTAAACTCTAATGTGATAAAAAAAATTTAAATGAAAGTTTTGCAAAAAAAAAGTTTTACTTAAAAGCTTAATCCTAAGTACAATGAAGTCAGTGATTTTTTCTGTAAGTCTATACACTAGTCTGGTATAATACTTTTACTATTAAGAAAAAAACATCATGTTAACAGTATTATAAATAACACATAGAAAACATCAACACTGTTGGTGTAATTGTAGGAATAAAAAAAAATACTAATGTGTAGAAAAGCAGTTCTTTCTGGGTTTTTCTTAAAAGAAATACTTTCTGGAAATGGTGAAAAAGTTTTTTAGTATGGAAAAAACTGCTATGGAAGCTTATTATTTTACATAGTTGTCAAAATACTGGGCTTCTATAAGCCCTCTGAAGTAACCATAGCAATGAACCAAGCTTTTATGTAAAAAAGCAATCGTACACAAAAGGGTGTGTATGTGTGCATAGTAACATGACTATTCTCAACATTATTCTCCTCCATTCAACCTGACTGTTACAGTGGAAAACCCCAAAGCCACTCAGAATGTACTACAAAATGCATGCTCATGTGTGGCTCTAGACATTTACCCAATTTTTCACCGGTTTCTTGTCACCTTACTGAAATATAGTCAAAATATGGACAAGTACATGAATTTGAAAACAAGCTGTCTTAACTCTCAAATGCAATCAGGAATTCTAAAATGTATCATAAAGCAAAGTTTTAGATAAATTGGGTGAGATCAGACCTGGGCTACCTATTGGTCCCTGATAGAAAAATTCTTTGATTTATCAAGGTGAAGTGTATTTCATACCTGGACTCAAAAGGTCTGTCGATACCTATGTAATGGTAGGCTGAAGAACTACTCTTTGAAAAAAAATCCCACATATTTGTTTCAATTCCAAAGACAAGCTCTCTGTAGCAGTACAAACTGAACTCAAAACTAGCAATGAAATACAAATTTTTACTTGCCACTTGGCTGAAACTATGGTGGAGATGACTATGAATATGCTTCAAGAGGCTGAAAGACTCAAGATAATGAAGTTTAAATTCAAACATACTGTAAGATTTATAAATACATACTTTGTAAATGCACTTGGAAAGAGAGAAAGAAAAGCTGAAATTGTTTGGAGAACATAAAGGGGATTCAATGGCTGCTGAATTGGTACTTTATGCCAACAGGAAAAAAATCTTTTTTCCCCTGAACTTTGTAAAAAATTCCATATTATAAACCAGATCAAAGAATCCTGACTTCTCAAAAAAAAAAACAAAAACAAAACCCCAAGCAATAAAAACCTGAAAAACCTAAACATAGAGCCCCCCCAAAACTAACCAACCCTCCCTCCCCCAAAAAAAACCCACAAAAACAACCCCCAAAAGAATAAACAATAACTCAGGTTGAGGGCTTACAGTTTTACAAGATTGTTTAATCCCCCTAATAAAAAGTTTTAAGCATGACTATTATAAATTTAGCTCAGTATAAATTCATTCTATGATGCCAAAAAGTGGTAGTCCTGTCCTTCATTAAACACTTGTTTATGCTGTCTTCCTTGCACCATCATTTGTGTTCATGCAGCTGTGCATTAGTTGCATTAATTGGATCAAGCTGATCCTGCTGCAAACTTTTCTTTTTGACAGGTTAGATTTTGCTAGCAGTGTGGATTTATGACACATTGAATTGAAAGTAGAACTATGGAGTTAGTGTTTTACCTTCACACAAGAAGTTGCACTGTTTAAACTATTAAAAAGATCCAACAACCCACATTTAAGGGATCCATGTCTTTGGAAGAATACTCTTACATTTGTTTCTCTCACAAGATTTGCATAGATTTGGCTTAAATCTTTTAAAACGGATTCAGTGTAAATCACAAAAGCAGATGGAAAAGTTACAGGTTTTTGAGAAAGCTTCAACTACATTAAGAATCAGTAGTTTAACCAGTGCAACCATACACTCACTGGATATTACTCAAGGGAAGTCTGAAAACCAAAATCTATTCACTACAAAACTTGAAATCCTAATTCTGAAAGAAGATGCAGAGACACTACCAGAGAAAGATGAGGTTACCACAAATCACCAGATGATCAAGATCCACAGAGGACTACCTGGAACTAAAAATCATACATACTGCTTCCTCTCTTATCTTCTACAGAAAGCTAGTGGCAGAAGAAAGTGAAAGAAAACAAAAGAACATCTCATGATCAATTAATACTGGTTTTATCTATCCAGAAACAGAAAATAGGTGTATCTTACCAGTTTTTGTCATCTATTAGTCTGTGTAAATAATGTTGACAATTTTTAGAAATGTAGAGATTTACTATTTATTGCAAAAAGATAGTAAAGCATTAATTTGGCAGGCTTGAGGATTATGTTTAAATTATTTTTCACAACTGATAAATTGGTGAATTTATGCCAGTAGGAAGTCATAACATAATTAAAAAGTTCACATATTAACCTTTGGTCACCTTTTAGGCATGCAACTTTGCTGCTTCTTGGCCAGAAACCAGAACTAAAGAAAAGCTTTCCCTAATGACTAGAATGACCCATTCTCCCTATGTTTGTTTGGCTGTGTCTGTAAATCAGCATAAGAAACATCCTTAAATTTAGTTTGGGTTCAAAACCTGACCACACCTTAGAAATTCTGAAACTTAAATATCCGAAGGTGTTTGTCTAGAGCAGAAGGGAGACTGCAAAGTTTCTTTAATTTTAGAATGGAATCATCACTTTTTGAACTGCTGTTGGTAACAAAAGACCTAAATTACAAATGAGAGCCCCAGCCTGGTGGAAGGATGGTGGAAGGCAGAAAAGATGAATAAAGAAACATTCCAGTTCCCCTTCATGCCAAGTTTTAAAATAAAAATAGAAGCAGCAGTTAGGAGTTTGAAAACACCAAAAAAAGAAAATAAAACAAATGAATTCAGGTACTGAGAATTAAGCTACAACTGAAATACGAGCATGGAAATGCTATACTTAATATATAGAAGTATAATTTAATTTACCCATAAAAATGGAAAACCATGCGATATTACTACTTCAGTTAATACAAAGGCAGAATACAATCCCCCCTGATTAGTATCTGCTGATACTAATAACTAACCCAGGCATAGCATGAAGGAAAAAAAAGGAAATCATACTAATTATTATTCAGATTAAAATATAGACATATTTCAGCAATACTGAAACCTGATAGAGGAATTTAGCTATAAATATTTCACAGCTCTGCTGACATATAAAAGGTAAAAATTCCATAAAGTAACAGGCCATATCACTGATTCTGAGCTATAAAAAGAAAAATGCATAGCCTGATGCAGTATGAAGACAGGGAAAAACACCTGGGTATCTGGGAATAAATACTAGGAGATGCTTGACAGGAGCCACAAATGCATTTGTACATCAACCAACAGACTAGGGCTTTGATTGTGTTACAGCTTCGCAATTCATACGAAAACACTACAAATGCATATACCATTTTTATGTGAATTTGTCCCATTTATGCATTCAGAGGTACAGACTACCCAAGTCTCAAGAGCTGTTTCAAGAATGCTGATAATAAAGTTATAAACTAAAATTTATAAAGTTTATAAACTAGAAATTTTATCTTGCTATTCCTAATATAAAATGCAAACTATAAAGGAACATAAACATTACTGAATGTTTACAAATACAGATAATTTTATGGCATTGCTCTGAATTTTCCCTTTGATATATATTTGTTTGCCAAATTAAGACTCCCAAGCACTCTATTTTAAAAACTATTATCATATTTCAAAGTGACCTAAAATCCACACAAAACTTCCCACTATTATTTTCAGGATAAAGAAAAATCACTAGAGGACAGAGGACCACAGGTTATCTCCCTATCCCCCATTTACTTTGTTTTATCTAAATTTGAGAGATGAACTGGTCAATGATATCTTATTCTCCAGATTTCTATGCTATTATCACTACTGAATACAGGTAAAATTTTCCATATCAAGATATATGCAGTAGGGTCACACTATATTGTGAAAAATACCATTTTCTTTTGCTGAGTCACGTACATAGCAATTAGCCTTCAATTATTCCTTATATTTAAAAAGAAGCCACAAGTGGAAAGCTATTCCTTGCATTTATACTTTTTGAAGCTGAGCTTCTAATCTAGCCAGGTATCCCACAACTCTTTCACAGTAGCATTCAAAATGAGGTAGCTGCTTACATGAAAATGGAGCTAGATTACAGCTTTGCAGTAGCTAGGAGATTTGTTCTGCATTCAAGAGCAGGGTTAATACCACAGGGTGTTCAAATTGATTACCAATTCCCCAATACTAATTATATCACAATAGGATAAATGATCTCATTCTGAAGCAAGCATTTTAACATACTCTGGAACAGTATTATATCCTTCCGTGTTTTGATGGGTATAATGCTTTTTAATTAACTGAGTTCCACAAACAAAAGGAAAGAACATCCTGTTAGGAAAGAGAATCCAATGTAATCTGTTTTTTATCATATATATAAAACCTGTAATCAACCAGTATTTTGGATCATAGCCACAGCAATGCTTCCCATGATGCAACGCGCAGAATTTTCTTTTGAGGTACATGCAACTCACAAGAAAAAAAAAACATTAAAAACGATGAATAAAAATGTAGGTTTTTTTTTTTGACTAGTTTTAATTAATTAAATAAATAATAAATAAGGTTATTTAAATAATAAATAACCTTAATACATTCCTTAGGACTAACATAAAAGATGTTTCCCTGCTATGAAATATTTGTCAAAAAGGATAACTGGAAATAAAAAGTGCAACTTGATTTGTGTTACATTTAAATGGGTATATTCATGGAAACAATAAAACTAATAGCAAAATGACTGAATACTAAAACTTTGCTTTCTTTCACGTGCAGTCAAAAGTTCAATGTCTGCAAATGTATATTTACCTGTACGTACTACATGCAAGTAGTTTCTGTTGACAGATGAAATGCCTATTCTTTTTTTAAAGGATTTTAAGTCTTACTCCTACCTTTTGAACTCCTGCAGATTCTGCACCATGATGCTCTTTTAGTTTTTGTTCCTGTTCCATTATGTCTTTCAAATGCTCATTTACCTAGACACAAAACAGTTCATTCAGTGGTCTGTTCTAAGAAAGAAGTAGAAATTATAAGTTTCCAAAAGATCTCTAAATCACCACCACCAACAACTGAAAAGATGAAACAAAATTTTCAGACTATAGCCCTGAAGCCAGATCAGAAAACATCAGTTCAGATACAGTCTGGGGTCACTACTTGTTAGCTTTACATTGTACAAACTAACCTGCCCCTTATTATGTTTAATCATATTTGATTAACAGCACATCCTTGTTACTTTATTTGATTATGCAGTGAAGGGAGATCGCTTCAAGCAACATGTGTTTGAGTACAAACAGAATACCTTGCTTTTAAATCATGATAAATTACCCAATGAGGTAACAACTCTCTGAGCCAGAGAATCTTAAGCAGCTGCTGTCATGACATCTCAACATGACAATGATTGCTAAGATGTCGTATGTAATGCGTATGACAGTGTTTTATTTAGACTTCCCACTTTTTTTGTTCACTTAACTTGTTTACTCCTTGAAACTTTGCTTTTTATTATCCAAACACAGCAGATGAAGGAACAGTCTATCAGACAGTCTTCATATACCTACATACATACATATCCTACCCACTCATCTCTAACTGAATCATATAGACTACAAAGAAAGATCACAGCTTGCTTTTCCAGTACTCATACCTTGTTTATCCAGTACATGACAGCATCTTCAATGTCATAAGGTAGATCTGTAGGTTGGAAGAAGGATGAATACTGCTGACTGCATGCAATGACTTTGTCAACGCTGATCATCTCTACAGTGTATGCCATCATAAGAGTATCGATCATGGCCAAGTGAGCACTCTACAAAGAGAAGCAGCAATTGAAAACTACCTAATTAGTTTGCAAATCAAAAGATCACTTTCTTATAAGTCATTTCTGAACACAGCTAGAAGTTTTCCGTCTGGTTGTCAGCATTTGAATGAAAGACAAACGAAGACAAACATACATAACAGATTTGAGAATGCAGCACGGAGCACAAGGACATAAATAAAAAAAAAAGCTGATTGCAAATTATAAATTCTGCAACAATATTAACACCAAAACCAAGGAACTGGAAATGGAAAGAACAAGCAATTTTAATGATTCAAAAATTACTTCACTTTTAATGAAGCTGAAGAGCTCTCTTAAGCTTGCTACCTGAGTAAAAACAAAAAGCCCCTGCCTGATGAGTGTTATTAGTACTGGAAATAAAAGCTGAGACTGACTGGTAAACAACCTTCATCATCATGAAAATGCTGCATTAATAAGTGGAAGTTGATCTGGTTTTAAAGGCATAATACAGGAAGAAGATGCAATTATACTATTCTTGAGTAAAACCCCAACATGTTAGAAAGCATTAAGTTTTCTTCTAGTAAACTGATTATGTTATGCCGATGCACCTCTGCATGCAATAGTAGATTTAAAATAAGAAGATACTGATAGATAAAATGCAGCTGCTGTTAAAAGAGGAGATATATTTCTCCTGGTGTCATTATTGAAAGACAATGGCTATTTCATAATTTGCAATAATTAAAAATACCCCCCAGAAGTAAAAAAGCCAAAGCCAAAGCCAAACCCAAAACAACAAAAAAAAATGACAACCAGGATTTACTTTAGATTCTTATGACTGAATAAGAAAATAATGGCTGTGTGTAGAGGCAGTGCCTACAGCTAAACAGATTTGTTCCTGCTTCACAGTAAGAACAGCAACAGCTAAGTATTAAGCAACATCTCCCACAAGCCAGAACAATTTCAAAAGACAGTATTTTTTTTTAAAAACTGCCTTTAAACAGCTCATGATACAAACAAGATCCCAAACACTTAGCACCATCACTTCAATTCTATTAACAAAATATTCATATAAACATCTCCCAAGGTAGCTGTAACAGCCATGGCAACAGCAATGAACAACATGAGTCACACAGCAATATGTTATCTAATCATTATAGTTAAGGTAGTATACGCACAGCATTTATTCCAGAATGCCCAACAGGAAAAAGATGCATAGACCCAACCTGTGCTGCCCTTGGTGCTTGTACCGCCAATGAAAGTGATGATGCTTGCCTCAGAAGCAAGCACCACACATTTAAGTTTCTTTGTTTGACCAAAAACAGGGGCAATCATTTTATCTACTAAAGACATTCACAAAACTGTTCCTGACAGCCAGCCTTCCTGGGATAAGCTCATTCTCTTTGGACCCTGGATGTGACCCGAGTGCCCCATCTGCCACACACCCCCATCCATGCTCTTAGCACAAATAGCAGAGCTGAGCTGTGCCTCTTAACTCATGCCACCAAAGACCAGCTTATTCAGAATAAACTCTTTTCACCAAATTTATCTGCCTTATGAATTTATTTACAGACCTTCAGTTGACAACTACCGATATGAGTTCTTATGAGTGAATGAAAGAAAGAGCTGGGGAGCTGGATTCTTGCCACCCAAAGTATTTAAGAAGGAAAAGACAGAGCATTGCCCATTACCAGCCTCCTGAAGAAACTGCACCCCAGTGTGAAATGTGACAATTCTATACACAGATACAAAAGAGTCACTCCTTTGTTGGCCCAGCAATGCAGTGCAGAGAAGGAATTCAGGTAAGAGAATCACATTTACTATTAGTAACGTCCTAAAACCTTGTGAGGGATTGCGGAGCTTGGGTGAACCATACAAATCCATGCAGTTTTACAGCAGTTTCCAGCTCAGATTGCAGTATCTTCAGAGTATCAAAAATGACTTAATTATTTTCTTTAAAATCCAGGCAGGATTCTCAAAAGGAGATATTTAAAAAAAAAAATAGTAATAAAATGAAGACTCTGAGTCAACTTGCATGTTATCACCCTGAGAAACAAACTGCAAACCTGCTATTTTTCATTTAGACCCCCCCCATAAGTAATTTAATACTAAAGAAATTAAAAACTACTAACATCTATGGATTTCTCCCCTAGAAAATATCAAGCAACCAATTGAGCACAAGATACCTTATACTTAAAAAATAGTTGTGGTTTTGCATTTTTAAGGAGGTACAATACAAGAGAGAAAACCATTTAATTCCACAAACAACTCTGCTGGGTTTCTTCCAATTATTCTGCAAAGAGTAAGATAAACTGCATTCTTTTACATCTTTTAATTCACTAAGCTCAACAAGACAGACTAAATTAAAAACTGCACTACAAAAACAGTATCCCACTCTTCCAGATATAGGGGTTTATCAGCAGTAAATAGTACACAAAGATCCTATTTTTTGGTACATCTCTCACTGAACAGTATATTTTAGATACAGCTAAAAATGCAGAGGGAGAGGTCACTTTTACTAGTTGGATCCAGAGTTCTGACTGAATTATATCACAAGGAAGCAACTAAGGGGATACTGAGGGGAAAACAAAGATTCTGTTCTGAGCTGGGCAGAAACTAGAATCAGTTGCTCAGCAATATCTTCTTTCTCTGGACAGGCCTGTAATACAGTGCCTGAAGGATCTCCCCTGGCACTGCTGATGACTGGTAACAATATGGTACCCTAAATGCTGCCATTTCCTCCAAGATGTCAGAATTCTGATGTACAGCATAAAACAAAAAAAAGCCCCAAGGCAGGATTTCACGCTGTCACACACTTCCCACATCCAGAACTGCAGCAAGGAAAATTTGAATAAGGACACATGATTTTGAATACACATACATATATATATATATATTAGAGAAATAATAATAAAAAAAAAAAATCAGTAACATATTAAGTTACACAGAATAAGATACAAGTCCAGTAGAGAAATATCTTAAGAAAATCAACCTCAACACAGCAGTAGTAAACAGCACAGGAAGTAATACACTGTTTTATCACGAAGCTGTTATGCAGAGATTTGGTTTAATCCAATTAAAAAGAAATCTTTTCTTTCTTTGCTCGGTATACTGCAATGGTGCAAAGTACTAAAGTCTTACACGGCACACCACAAAATATAAAAGAAATAAAATACCAGATGCAGGATTTTTAGAGAGACTTTTCCTAAGACACAAACATGGCTTTGTCTTTCCCAGCTACACCCTGCACAGAACACAAGGGTTTTAATTTACTAATCTTTACAATCTCATGTAATTACTCATTAGTTTCTGTCCTGTAATGTAGGTTACACAGCACTTAAGCAGCTTACTGAACTGTAGAAGAAAAATTATTCTGAGCATGACTGCCGATCTGCCTAATTTTTGATTACAGAGGTTGCTCCATCTCCCTTGAAGGACTGCAAACAACTTCATTAAAAACTGTACTAAGCAAAAGGTGTATGTGTTACAGTACATGCAGAGACATATGGATAAATATCACATATTATAGGCAGCTCTTACATTAATACTTACTGCTAAGGATATTTCTCATATTACATTAATCAATATTCAAGACAGGAATTCTCTTTTGACCTGCCCTCATAGACAACACCATTTTCCACTATGGTACTTGAAGAAAGGGGTAGAAAGAAAACTGAGGATATAACTGTTATCCTTGTGCTGAAACAAATGACTCTTGAGCCTTTAACTGAAAGAAAAAGTCCCATAATTTCACTATGCTTTGGAAAGATTTGATCTTTGACAGAAGAGTACAGGGATGTTGTCCGAGAAGCTAGGGACCAGGTTAGGAAAGCTAAGGCTCAGTTAGAATTAAACTTAGCTAGAAGTATTAAAGATAACAGGAAGGGATTCTACAGGTACATGGCAAATAAAAAACAGACTAGGGAGAATGTAGGTCCCCTCACGAAGCTCTCAGAACTGGCTACACAGGATTTGGAGAAGGCTGAGGTTCTGAATGACTTCTTTGCTTCAGTCTTCACTGCCAAAGGCTCTGACTGCACCACCCAAGTCTTGGAAGGCAGATACAGGGACTGTGAGAATGAAGACCTTGGGCCCACTGTAGGAGAGGAACTGGTTCGAGACCATCTTAAAAATCTGAACGTGCACAAGTCCATAGGGCCTGATGAGATCCATCCGCAGGTCCTGAAGGAGCTGGCAAATGAAGTTGCGAAGCCGCTGGCCATCATATTTGAGAAATCATGGCAGTCAGGGGAAGTTCCTTGGAGCAGATTCTCCTGGAAGGCATGCTAAGGCACATGAAAATCAACAAGGTGCTTGGTGACAGCCAGCATGGCTTCACTAAGGGAAAATACTGCCTGACCAATTTGGTGGCTTTCTATGATGGGGCTCAAGTACAGGGGCAGAGCAGTTGATGTCATGTACCTGGACTTGTGCAAAGCATTCGACACTGTCCCACACGACATCCTTGTCTCTAAATTGGAGAGACATCAATTTGATGGATGGACCACTTGGTGGATAAAGAACTGGCTGGATGGCCACACACAAAGAGTTGTGGTCAATGGTTCAATGTCCAGCTGGAGACCAGTAACGAGTGGTGTCCCTCAGGGATCGGTGTTGGGACTGGTCTTGTTTAATATCTTCGTCACTGACATGGACAGTGGGATTGAGTGCACCCTCACCAAGTTTGCCAATGACACCAAGCTGTGTAGTTTGGTTGATACTCTGGAGGGAAGGAATGCCATCCAGAGGGACCTTGACACACTTGTGAGGTGGGCTGATGCCAACCTCATGAAGTTTAACCATGCCAAGTGCAAGGTCCTACACCTGGGTCGGAGCAATCCCAGGCACAACTACAGGCTGGGCAGAGAAGAGATTCAGAGCAGCCCTGCAGAGAAGGACTTGGGGGTGCTGGTCGATGAGAAAATGAACATGAGCCGGCAGTGTGCGCTTGCAGCCCACAAAGCCAACCCTATCCTGGGCTGCATCAAAAGGAGCATGACCAGCAGGTTGAAGGAGGTGATCCTGCCCCTCTACTCTGCTCTTGTGAGACCTCACCTGGAGTATTGTGTGCAGTTCTGGTGTCCTCAACATAAAAAGGACATGGAACTGTTGGAACAAGTCCAGAGAAGGGCCACGAGGATGATCAGGGGACTGGAGCATCTCCCGTATGAAGACAGGCTGAGGAAGTTGGGGCTGTTCAGCCTGGAGAACAGAAGGCTGCGTGGAGACCTCATAGCAGCCTTCCAGTATCTGAAGGGGGCCTATAGGGATGCTGGGGAGGGACTCTTCATTAGGGACTGTAGTGATAGGACAAGGGGTAACGGGTTAAAACTTAAACAGGGGAAGTTTAGGTTGGATATAAGAAGGAAATTCTTTCCTGTTAGGGTGGTGAGGCACTGGAATAGGTTGCCCAGGGAGGTTGTGAATGCTCCATCCCTGGCAGTATTCAAGGCCAGGTTGGATGAGGCCTTGGGTGATACGATTTAGCGTAAGGTGTCACTGCCCACGGCAGGGGGGTTGGAACTAGATGATCTTAAGGTCCTTTCCAACCCTAACGATTCTATGATTCTATGTAAGCATGCATTTCTGTTCTTACTGAAGCTAGTCATGTTTCAGTAATTTATTTTTTTTGAAGATTTTTTATGAAGGAATTTGGCCATACTAAAAAAAAAAAAAAATAAGGGCCTTCACACCAGTTCTCACTTGCACAGTAAGCACATATTATTTCTAGCTAAATTCCCTGAAGATTTTGCCTACAGTAGATCAGGCACTTAAGCAAAGAACAGAGATGAGATCCCTATAATTAGCTTGGTGTACATTTTTATCACCTTTGTATCAATGGCTTTCCATGTTACCAACTATTTCTACTGGCTGAGAAAAGGGGCTCTGGATCCAGATACTTCTCACAGTACAGTTTGAAACAGTAACCTGAAACAGTTACTTCGAGTTAACAGTAAGGTACAGATTAAATTTAATGGGCCTCATGAAACTTAGTCTGAAGATACTATACACAAGTAAGCACTAAGATTACAGATATGTTGAATGTTCCTAACAATAATTTGTCTGTTAATGCTAACTTTAAGTAGTATTTCTTAAACTGAAATTCCCATAATGTTCTGCCAGTATATGCTAGTTCTTAAATTAACATGACATTTCCTTGTATGATTATTACCACAGATTGTTATCAAGACAGAGCAAAGATAACTAGAAAGAAACAAAGCAAGAAGAAGAATACAATAATCAAAGACAGGGATCACCCCACAAAAACAGGCACTGAATTTATAACTGCTAGAATGTGCAGATCACATGGAATAACCATTACAGGACACATACTTGAGGAGAAAAGGAAGTAAAAACAAAGTTGTTGATATACAAAATAAAAGAAAGACAGGAACAATAGGCAAGAAAGGGATTAAACATGCGCAACAATGCTGTTTAAGGAGGCTGAGTAGCTTTAGTCTCCAGGCACCCTTTTCCAAAGACCCTCCCTTACATAACCAAAGTCTCAAAATGAGATACCACCTAAATTCCAAATCTCAACTAAGAGTGGAAAATTGCAGAATTCCATCTCAGGGAAAGCACAGGCCAAGTCTTGATTCCACAGGAGGAGAGGAAGAAATTAGTGAGCAGAGCCAAGAGGTGATTACTACAACCTTCAAAGCTACTGCTTCATTTCATCAACGTTCTTATGGTAAAATGAAGATTGCGCCGGTACTATAAAGGAAACAACAGCTTAAAAAGATTTCAATCAACAAAACAGAGCAGTCTGAAGTAGTCAGTTCCACCCTTTGTGATGATTTTCAGACCTAGTTCTTCTCTGTCTTTACAGAATACTTATGCCTTGCACAATTCTAAAATAACCTCAATTGTCTAGTTATTCTTGTCCTGCAATGGAATGATCACATCGAATTACCTCCTTGCTGTATTTTCATGAAAAACAAGCCCTTGACTCTGATAAGATGCTTGTTCAACAAGAACAGGCATTACTGAGTCATGTTCAACATATCGTAGCAGGTTCTGCAAGGTTTTTACCTTCAATATTTATTATAGCCATCTGTTTTTTAACTTTTAAAATTTAGTAATCAATTCTATAAATATCTATAAAACAAACAAATAAAAGGATTTGTTAATGAGATACTTGCTGAGATAAGCATTTTGACAGCACTTTCAAGTTCTTTTACCTAAGGTTTCTTCGTTATGCTTGCCAGGGAATTGAATAATTTGATCTATTAGCTCAATCCTAACTAAATACATAACAGAGATTCCCAGATTCCTTCTGAATCACATAACCAAACAAGACCTTGCCCCACTCTAGGCCATAATGATACAAAATACCTGCATGACTTGCACGGGAATCAAGAACCAGCAAATGGTGCTAATCACATTATTTTCATTTTGGCACATTTTATAGTTTCACACTACCCACTTGGGATTTTTCTCCCCCTTTTAAAATATATTTAATTACTCCAGAAGTTGCATATTATTTACTGGAAAAAGCAAGTGCCTAATTAATGGCAAAGACCATGAAGGCATTTCAGTGCCTTTATGCCAAGTGTTAAATGTTCAAACATACGATATTTCTAGTCAAAGTAAAATGAGAAATTAATGAAGGATAAGTAATAACAAGATAATTATAAACATTTAGATGAACAAATACCACTGGCCTCAAACTTCCCAGAGTATTTTGTTTTTGCAGATAATTAAGGACTTTCCCAGGTCACACAGTCAAATCCTGTCCAAATAAACCAGAAACAAAAATCTCTTACAAAAAATTACATTCTGTTACATAGGTGCATTTTCTCCCTGATCTTAGACACTTAAACCAAGAACAAGCAGTAGATATAAAAAAATATCATCAGATTTTTTTCTGCCACAACAATCTCCACCAATCTTTGATGAATACAGGAGTGGGAAAAAGAGAAACAGGGTTCCATTTATAAACCAAGTATATCCATATATAAATAAAAAATAGTTCCTTCTTCCTGACTCACTCATACCTGCATAGTAATGACATTGAAAGCAGTGTTTTAACTTCTCTGGCAGCTCAGCTAAAATACCTGCAGAGGCAGTTATCATCAACTAGTATCCAAGCCTGTTCTTCTCAAAACATCTGCTCCAGGAACACAGCCTTAGGAGAGGTGCAGAACTACCACTTCCTCGTGGAGATGCAGGAGCAATGACCAGACAAGCTGGGTTGCTACAGAATTTGGGGTTAAGAGTTCAGGTTTGAGGGATGTGCTATAAGTACATAACAAAGGAAGCTTGAAAAGAAGAGAGAAAAGAGGCTGAGGTCCGTCCCCCCCCCCCAAATATATGTAAGGCTGGGATATTAATTCATAGAGATGAGAGTGGAGGAGGAAAGAGACATGTCTTCTCCAGTGTATGACTTGTCCTGGCACTGTGTCACAGTATGCTACAAGTTCCACCAATAAAGTCACTCAGAACCACTGCTCAGTATGTTATCAGAACAGACTAGTTTTGAAACTCTGCAACATAAGACTTGTTGTTAATTGTCTTCTAAGTTAAATATTGATGGCCATTTTTGGACAGCATCTTTTTTGCCCAGGTAACTGATAAAACATGCTGACTAATCTACATTTCTGTTTTGTCTTTTTCTTAAGAAGAAACTAGTTAGCTACTGTCACACTTTATCTCAGAATCCTTATAAAGGATTAATGTAAAACGATAATCTGGTGGAAGTCATGCCATCAACTTGATATTACAACAATAATTTATGAGATTTTCCCTAAAGTAACACAGACGATGATATTTTACATAATTCTCAACATTTAACACATCTCCTACTGCCAGAGACCTTGGGTTCTTATGAGCTAAGTTTTAGTAATGAGCTTTTTGGCACATAGTACTAATAAGAAAGAGAAACTTGATGCTTAAATTAGTACAACAGTACTAATAGTAAAATATCCTGGTTTGGTCAGGTTACTTCATTTGACACAAGAGAGATTGGAAGGTTGATTACTCAGTGCAATAAAGGATGAGTCTGTTTGAGATGGAATGTAACAAGTTGTTACTTTGTAGCGTTTGCTGGAGAGAAACCCATAAAATCTGACAGAAAGAGCTTAAAAACTTAGAAAAACTTGTATCAAGCCCCTTACCAAAGGAGGTCCAACTATCTCAGGTTTCAAGGATTTCTCCAGCACTTGAAATACCAGAGAATCTACAACCACTCTGGGTCATCACCTAATGTCTCCCATCATGTTTAAGTTAGCTGGTATTAGCACAAAATCCTTCCTCATGGTAAATAAATGGCTAAACTAAAATGTAGAGAAAGACTCCACAGCTCTCATTTGCTTCAAATACTTAGATCTCAACATCACTATATTTGTATTGAGGTTTGTTGTTTTTTTCCTAATAAAGTTAAACTCAGAATGCTGCTTTCCTGCAAACAGACATATGAAGTTAGCTGCAGTTCCCTTATTTCTCAAACCACAAAATGATCAAATTATGAATGGATATCTCCAACTAAATTCCAGGATTGTTTCAAAAAACCCTGCAACTCACATAAAGCCCAGCTGAACACTGAAATTGCCATACTCCTCTGATATAGTATAAATGCAGAACACCTTTACTAGAAGTGTAGAAACACGCAGACTTTAAACTAACATAACTGAGCCTACCATATTGACCTCATCAGCCATTTTCTTCTAAAATAACAGCCAAGGTTAAAATTTCCCAGTGTCTTACTTAGATTAACTCTATCAGCAGCATTAAAAAAATTAAAAAAGACACAGAAAATCATACTCAGCACCTGCTTTCCTATGGCTGTTAATGTAGTAAAACCTTGTAAGTGACAAGCTGCTAACTAACAGCATAACTAAATTAAACAGCTGACCAACATTTTTTTTGGTCTAATTGTTAAAGGATTGTGACAGGCTAGCCACAACAGTTGTCTGCTAAACAAGGACATGAGGACACGGTCCACAGTGGTGTTATAGTAGAAGTGCATTATGATCGTTTTGATAAAAATATTCAAATATTCAAAAAGCCTTTCCACTTGTTAGGTTACTCTGGACTAAAAGCCAAGCTTTGAACGTATCTCAATCCTCTAAAGTAAGGTAGGGCTCCTTCAGAGAAAGACTCATTATGTACATGCACACACACAGGGAGAACAATTATTTTACTGTAACAATTATTTTATATATAACTTATAAAGAAAGAGCAATCCACACACCATCACAGAGATCATTCTGCTCTACCAATAATCCTTCTTAACAGATGATTTGCACCCAGGAATGTTAACTTCATCCACTGCTGTAGATTTCTGCAGGACATCTGGCTGTAGCTCCCGTCACTTAAAGCTTCTGCTAAGCATAGGGTCATACAGGCTATGCCTGCATCAGGAACTGCTGCAGATCAATAGGAGCAGATTGGTAGACAGAAAAGGGTTGTGCTGAGGACAGGATACCTACGATACAGGCTTCTGTTGTTAACCATCAATCCACTTTGAGAATAATCTGGAATTTTAGCAGTCTACTAGTAAGGCAACGGACTGTCCTATCAGTTTTCACAAAAATGGAAAGGTGAATGAAATCGTAACTAAAGCTTTTCTTAAAAAATACTTTGGTGAAGGCATAAAAAATAGTTACAGGTACGGTACCATCTTCAGGAAGTACATTTTCTTTCTGTTCAAAAATGAAAAGGGTAACTAGCTTGTGGCCTACACGAAGACTAGAAAGTTCTTTTCCGAACTAAGAACTAGAAGCTACTTCTCACTTAACTGGCAACCAAAGTAAAATGATGCCAGTTTTCATCCTTCACAAATACCTGTTTGCAAACTGGTACATTTTATGGCAGGAGAACGAAGTGGAAAAGTCTCTTTCTCCCACCTCCCTTTGGTAATGAAATAACTGCCAGTTTTCTATGTCTATTTAAGGATTAAAACAATAAACCAGACAACCATGTTCTCATTTCTCATGCCTTTTTGGTTCATAATGTTATTCCAGGAGGTGTTGCATGATGAATAGCTCTCAAAACAGTAAAGTCAGTTGCAGCAATAACCTATTCACATTGTAATAAACAACTGTTTTCTTTGGCAAAACATCACTCCTTTTCTTCCCAACTTAGCCAAGCTGAGTAAAGAGGACACGGTGATAAATGGAACAAAACAGAGAAAACAGCTCAGCGGAAAAAAAAACAATAAAGAAAAATGAAAAATGGTTAACTCCTTTTGTTTTTGAAGTTCCAATGATCTAAGATGGTGATTACTAGATTGTAAGTATTTGCTGTGCTCCCATGAACAGGAGTAAATACCAACAGTATTATTTGAAACCTCTGCTACAAGCACAAGATATGCCAATGCATGCTGTCCAGAAACCACACAACCCCTTCTCATAATGATAAAACCTTTGTTTTAGCAAAAGGAATGACCCCCATTTATGAACCTCAACTATTAAATCACCTTGTTAACCAGAAAGTGGAGGGGAAATAAAGGGAGGAAAGGAATGAGCAAGTATTTTATAGCTGCCTTTGAATGACAGATTTGGAGACCACCAAGTATAAACATCAAGTCCCATCAGCAGTGACATATACCGCCATGGAAGAGTCAGTACAGGCCCCATGCAAGTAATAGGTAGGGGTGTAGCACGTTTCATTGATTAGCTACACGATTTTTTGACAGTCAGTAGGGTACAACCACAACACAAAGATCATTGCTGAGCAGTTTGGGTGTGGAACATTTAATGGAACTAAAACCAGGTTTTTTTGGAAGAGTTGCAGAATAAGATGGTGTGAATAGCAAGGACTGCAGAGCAATGGTATCACACCAGGCCAAAATCTGGGGAGAGGTACTGCTTTAAGAACTTAATTGATGGGGTTTTTGACTGGACTAAATAAAGCAGGAATTCTTGTTTCCCAATTTTTCTTAATGCCTTTTTTTTGCTCTGTGTTTTAAGTCTGTTTGTGGTTTGGTTTTGTTTTTTTTTTTTTTTAACTCTCTCTCCCCCCTCCCTTGTTCTAATTAAAATCATAAATTGACATCTGTTCTTTCTTTTCAAGCATCCAAACACTGTAATCCCATAATCCTTAACTGGGGTGGACAATTAATGAGAAACTTCTGTGAACTGTGTGTGAGGCAAATTGCTGGACATTTTAGCAAACAATTTAAAATCACCAGACTCAAAAAATAAAATCACCAGACTCAAATATGTTACATCAGAATTGAAGGCAGCATCTGTAACTTCTGTTACCTAAATACCCAAAAGACTGTTTATCTAACTGAAACAGCTGGCTGTCTGCACAGGCAGGTCAATCTGTAGTATTTAAAAATGCAAAAATCAATATTGTGAGTACAAGATATAATGGACACTTAGAAAAGCTGGTATATAATCCTCAGTAAGAAAGAAATATTATAGCACATTTACTGGTCACAGCTAACAGGCAGTATACATCACAGTCCCTACCCGATCATTGAAAACTTATGATAAATCTAAACCAGTAAGCAATTTTAGCAAAGAAAATTCTTACAGTACCCATTATAGATATAAAGATGGGTCAGAAGAACTTAATCTGTGTCAAAAATAAAATCTTTTCAATATTTTAAAGCTTGCTTTATAAAATAATTTAGACAATTTGGGGATCGCTTCATAATGTTAACTATTCTCAATAATAGGAGGCATAACGGTAAGTTGAACTGTGGTAGCTCAGCTGGTTTCTTACATCTTAGTATTTTACCCTATTATAAACAATGACGATTTTTATTTACTTATTTCCTATACTTTTCAATTGCTGGCAAAAATTAATCTTATGGCCAGTGAAAAATACAAACATACCCCCAAACTACCATACAACTGAATGCCCAGTGATACAGATTTTGATGCTAATCCATCCTTCAGTGAAATTGCCGTTTGCAGCATTTTCACGGTAATTGAAATTATTTTTCAAATCATTATTAACATGGACATACATCTCACTGCATTCATGCTCAAACACTGAGTAGGTGCCATTTTGAGACTTATTACTTCAGAACTACAATAAAAATTCTTTTCCAAGTTGTGTTGGATATATATGCACACGCAGCAAGCAAGGCAAAGAGGTGCTACAGAGCTCCAAGAAACATAACAGGCTAGATGAACGCCAAGCCTACAAGAGAACGTACACATGGTCTCTCCCTAAACAGAGGGCATTGTGATATTTTAGCTTCCAATAATGTGTACCTAGTATATTAAAGGCAGCTACAGTGGATATAATTAAAACTTCATTTTATTATCCCACAGCAAATCAAAGGAACAGGTACAGAAGCGAGAGATCTCAGAACAATTATTTCACAAACTTATAATTATTGACAGAGATCAATCACACATGCACCTATAGCATTACTTTAAGTATTAAGTTTCATTTCATAAAGACAATTTCAAATTTTCATATTGCTGCAAAGGAAAATGACAAGAGGGACTCTTCATTAGGGACTATAGTGACAGGACAAGGGGTAACGGGTTAAAACTTAAACAGGGGAAGTTTAGATTGGATATAAGAAGGAAATTCTTTCCTGTGAGGGTGGTGAGGCACTGGAATAGGCTGCCCAGGGAGGTTGTGAATGCTCCATCCCTGGCAGTGTTCAAGGCCAGGCTGGACAAAGCCTTGGGTGAGATGGTTTAGTGTGAGGTGTCCCTGCCCATGGCAGGGATTTGGAACTAGATGATCTTAAGGTGCTTTCCAACCCTAACTATTCTATGATTCTATAAAACGAACTGATAAAAACATTCATATCAGTACACACACCTTACGCTGTGTCTGGCATTCTTCCCATTCTCTTTGCACCTGAGTACAAAATAAATACTGGCCATCAAAAAGCATATGGTGTAACACTTGTATAGTTCAGGTACTTCAAAATGAAGTATCAAATCCAAATCACTTCATTTTGATTGTGGCTTTTGCAGATAAGAAAGTAGCTGTTTAATTCAAGTTACTCATTGAAGAAAATAGACAAAACAAAAATCAGTTTTGCACTTGCAGTGAACAAGCACACAGAAGTTGATCTGACCAGACACTACAGACGAAAGGAACATTAACATCTTTCACTCCTTTGTGCTTTATCACTTTCAACTTCCTTGTACTATCCCAGGATGTGTTGTCACACAACAGGAAATATGCTTCCAGCTCCATCCTTCACCCAGGCTAGAGAGCAGCAAATCAGGCTGCATGCTGGGACTTTACGGCTGTGGCAGGAAGCACTTCGAACACAGTTTGCTGTTCAGATACCAGTTTCCCATGTCCACTGCAGAAAAGGCTGCAAGCTGGCTGGCAGCTAAGTGGACCATACTGATCTACCAGACAGCCTTGACTTAACTATAAAATGAATCAAAGTAAAGAAAAGGCATGATAAAAGTGATTCTTCAAGCTTTTTACTTAGATTCTACTTAAAATACTTTTATCATTCATTAACACGACCTTTACAATGGCTTTTGAATTAATCTCTAACTGACTATACTAGGATTCTCTTCACAAACTATAAATTCTTTCGGCAATTCTAGGTGTATCAATGACAGAACACAAAAGTTACTTTGAATGCTGTCTTTACCTTAACTCTTTTGGTTTTGAACAAAAGTGAAAAGGATATTACAGTGTAGGACAGGCCATGGACTGGAAAAAATAGGTACTGGCCCTAGTAAAGGAAACATGCTGTCACTAAAACACACTAATCTGAACAAGCTAATATAAAATCCAAGATTCCTTAAGATTCACCACTAAGGGTATGCCAAACACAATCTGCAGATGCCTCTCTATTAAATGATGTACAAGGCACATGACAACCTACTACTCCATCAGTTACTGAATTAAATCAAAAAGTATAGATTCACACTGTGTCAAAAGTTCTGATGATGGATGAAGTGCATGCTCATCTAACTTAATGCAACAGGATTTCAGATCTTGTTTTTATTGCTGTTCTAAGATTATGATGGGAGGGTAAGGAAAAAGAAAATAAATTCATGACTTTCTCAGAAATCCCCTGGTAGACAGCTCACAGCTTCACTCCTGTGTTCAGTAATTTACTGATCTTTAACTCCTGGATGCTTGCCTTCAGACGATCATGTCTGTCTTAACACCTCATATTGCAGACACAATCAAAAGTCAATAGAAGCTAGTTTTAATATGTTACAAGAGCTTCCTAATGCTAAATGAACTAAAAATTAATGTTCTTTGCATTGTTAATGTCTTATTTCCCTACTTGCAGATTCAGCCCAGCGACACAGTTGTTCATACATACACATGTACAAATATATCTATAGGAGTAAGATGTCAAAGTAGCTTTTAATGCACATAGAAAATCATCATAGAATCATAGAATAGTTAGGGCTGGAAAGGACCTTAAGATCATCTAGTTCCAGCCCCCCTGCCATGGGCAGGGACACCTCACACTAAACCATACCACCCAAGGCCTCGTCCAACCTGGTCTTGAGCACCGTTACAATAGGTTTTAAAGAGAATGAATGAGTCATTCAGACATCTTTATCAGTATCCCCTTGGGACGTGCATGAGATATGTTGTCATATTCAGGGACTAATAATCACAGAACAAAATAGTAATAAACCCTACCTTAGCTACACAATCTAATCCGAGGAAAACAAGTGACCTACCAACTTTTCAAATTTCACCTCAAAATATCATTCAGGTCTTTCAATGAAAAATGTCACGGGGATAAAAAGAAGGGAAAACAAGTGAAGTTGTGGGGTAGACATAAAAAAGGAAGAATAGCTTCAAAATCCAAGAATTGTAGATGAAGCTTGTTGAAATTTCTTCAGCTAAAAATATTGTAGAAAACAGTGATTAGCATGTAGTCACAGTATTTGTAAACACATTTTAAACACCAACTAAAACTTAATTGTTAATTTCAGCTGGAATAAAACTGGAAAAGTTCAAAAAAGGAAACAAGCTGGTATGTTGTTTTAGAAAATGCTATCTGCATAAAAACATTCAGCCTTTTCAAGTGAAAATTAAGTAGCAGTTTTAAAGTCTACGTGAACTGTACAACTTTGTACAATTGCTAATGTATTTGTCACACTAAAACAAAGTACAAATCTGTTATTTTAAATTAGTTTTTCTAATAGATCTTATTTGAAGAGTTTGGTAATACCAATTCCAGGTCATAGATAAGATCTGGGATAAACATTCACTTATATTTTCTAGTACTTAAACATAGATTTACATAACATTATCTTTTCCTCAGCAAAGCTTACACCTTGAGACAGTTTTTAGCATATTTGTAGGCTTGAGACAGTACTTAGTGGGAAAAAAAAAAAGAAATCCCACCCAAAAAAAAAAAAAGAAAAAAACCCAATAATTATTTACTCCTCACTTCAAGGTTTTTTTATTCCTCATACTGAAGCAATACTTCAAGATTAACTTCTCTGAAAGCTTCTAACACTCTTGACAAATATTCCCATTTGTCAGTGTCAGTTTTTCTGTTCACAGAAGACTTCCAATAAATCTTCCTACATATGGACCTGCTACAAGTGCAGTGAATGGAAGTCCTGAAGGTACTTTACTACTACTAAACTTGTAAAGAAAAGCAATTTCATCATTTTGTAGGTCCTGTACTTTGCTGTTTAAAAAACTAAGAATGAAGAACAGGTTCCACCCCCACCCCCCCCGCACAGTGCACATCAGCTGCACACTTATTCAGTGGAAGTCCTGAGCTGTGGACTTCATCTTCATCTTGTTACTTCACAAAGTTAACCTTTGCTTAAACATTTTGTGACTGAATTCCACTTGAAATTGGTGCAATACTAGTAAGTGGTACTAGTTATCAGTTTAATGTATTACTAAACTAACATTAATAAAATGCAGAAAGTTCAATTATTACAATCCATAGTTCTCTTTAGTATTTTCCTGTTTTAATCAAAATCCATTATTTTGCCCCCAGAAATTATGACAATAAGGTAAGAGATAATGGCAGGTCTAGCTGCCAACACATTAGCAATGTATTATTTTAATCTGTAAAGTACCACATACGCTGATGCCACTGCAAGAAGCAGAGGAGGAGAGGTGGGAGTTATGCTGTGGGAGAGGAAAAAAAATTATCATCCTTCTGGAAAAAGATATTCCTGGCAATAGGTTTTATCACACCATGCCTACGTATAGATCTTGAAGTCTCTGCTTTATTGGGGTTGTCACAGATTGATGGTGCCCTTTAGATAACATAACTGAAGTACTTTCAGGAAGAAGCTCTACACACTTGACTCTGGTTATCCTTTAGTTACAAAAAGGAAGAAAGTGGAAAGAAGTTAAGTTGCTCTGTGACAATGAAGCTTTGTGCATTGATGGAATGTGTGTTCTGGTCTCAGTAACTTCACTTCCTTTTCCACCCAGCCATCACTAAATTTCCCCAAAGATCCAGTTCCCATTGCAAGCGCTTTTATATCTCCCATTTTTACTCAGACCTATATCTTGAGGGTTTGCCTTTAACTTACTTCAATATGTAGTAGCTCAGGAATTAAGCTCATGAGAGTCTATAGCTGTCTGATCTGCACTCCAGCCTTTGCTTTGGCAAAGGGGTGAATTTGACTCACTCACCTTTAGTTCAGAGTTTATCTCCAATAAGAGCATGTACAAGAAAGAATTTGTAAAATAAATAACCAACAGAACATACATATAGGCCATCCTTAAGTGGAATAAAAGACAAAATTAAAATACCATTTAACTAGGATTAAACTTGCAAAATCAGATAATCTTTTAAATATCTTTTCAAAGAAAGGTACAGAAGCAATGCAGAGAACAAGAAATCTGCAGCGCATGCCTCCAGGAAAACTTAAAGGCAAATTTAGTCAGTGGTTATATGAAAATAATGGTATGGTTCCAGATAAAATAACTAGCAGGAAAAAAAATTCTAGATGGCTACAGTTTGAGTAAGACAACAAAAGTGACAATATGATAAAAAAAATGTACTTAGAAAAAATACAAAAATAGTCTTGCACGATTTCGACTTCAACTTAGCCATCAAGATGGTAGCCAAGATGAATATTCTCTAAACGTAACTATGAACCAAGAGCTCCGTGCAGTAAAAAACAATATAACTGGTAGGAGAGACATTAAGGTATCACCTCAGTGAATGGAGTACCTTCTTATGTGACACTAAGTGCTGGAAGGCTTTTGTGTTGCTGTCCAAGGTTTCAGCCTTAAAAAGATGGCTGCTAGCTCAGTTCTTTGGTTAACTGAGGACTCTCATTGCGTTTAAGGATAGGAAATAACAGCCTACAGAGAAACACCTTGCTTCTATATACAAGTATAGTGACCTCCAAGCTGTTACTAGTATCTTTCACTTTATTCAAGAGAGTTCTAACTCCGCCTTCCAAAATGTTTATTAATTATTGATAACCTTTGGATTATCTGTAAATCTGCCAATTTCAGGTATAACCTAATCTTTATCTCAGAATCTAGAGCAAATAAAGAAAAAATATTATATTTTTAAACTCACAAAAGATGTAAAGACAAGTTCGCTGTGCATATTGAGCTATTCTTTCCATACCTAAGAACACTGGGAGCATTCCAAAAGTCTAGAAGAAATGCAACTATAGATATATTTTTTTTTCAAAGTCATACAGAATACAAATAATTCAGGCCCCACATCCTTCTTCTGATCTCATGCAAAATGATTTCAAAGGCAATATGCAGCTTGATATAGATATATATAAATGATTAATATAAAGATAATGCTAATTAAAACATGAATTTATAGAGCATAATACATTTTTTCAATTCACTCATAAGCGTAACTGAGAAGTTTAAGACTGCCATTATGAGTGCAATGCATTTAACACGATACTAATACATTCTGATTAAATAGAATTTTTAATGCTAGATACACTAAACTTTTCTATAATCTTGTTAACTAAGCTGAAAACATAACTCTGAGCACAGAATCACCAATGAGTATTTCCAAGAAAACTCATCCCTGTGGTGTAGAAGCCTGACATTTCTTACTATTTTTACCAGTGACCTGGAAAGAAAACCTCACTGCTGATCAGGTTTAAAGAGAAGGCAATTTATGGGTAAAGTAGCTAAGGAGGGAGATGAATCAGAGGAGTAGAGGGATCAGTTCTCCCTCTAAATTTGGGAGGGTGAGAAGAGAATGAAATAAGGCACATGGGAATGGAACCACCTTACCTGAAAAAAAATAAAAAAAGCAAGCTATAGTAATCAAAAAGGTACCATCTACTCTAGTAGAGGAAAGGTTTAAAGTCGTTTAAGTAACCTAAAATAATTCACACTACAGCCGTATGTACGATAGGAGCTTAGCTGTATTTAAGTCATTAAGACATTAGATCTTGTTAGAACAAGCAAGGCTGCATTATCTTTCTCCCTCCTCCATAATCAGTACAAGCCAATAATACCAAGCCACATGCAGCCTGTGACATAAGTTCTCAGTTTCCCCATGTTTAGGGAACACCAGAGAAATTATCTCTATGCCTAGAGGCATGCAGGTATTATTACTTTAATCTTTTTGTTTTGTTTTGTGGTTGAGAGTACATACGACTTCAGCAGGTTTGGTTTTTCCACCCACAGCTTTGACTTGGAAAAATAAGAATTTTTAGGCATACGCATGTGCTGACGTAGAGAAAAGACAATTCAGGATGCTAACTAGCAATACAGAGAACAAACAAACAAAAAAAGTACTAGAGACTACCTGGGGACACCCTTAACACCTTAGAAGACACTGGAATAATTAGACTGATGCCATTATTGCCTAGTTATTATACTAGAACTGACAGCAAGTTCAGCAGGTTAATTAACTGGGAGGACTTCCAGCATCAGAATTTTCTTCTCTCTAGCAGTTTTTTTGCTAGTGTCTATATACATATTTCTTCAACAACTCCATCATTACCATACTATTTTAAGTTTTTTCTCTATTTGTTCTGTTGCTGAAGAAAAATAATAAAAGCAAGAATTTAATGAATCTATTTCTTTGCAGGTACCTATCTATTACACACATTTTACCATGAAGAAGGGCAGTCACACCATTTTTTCTTTGTTTTACCCAACATACACAAACATGTCTTTACAGGGAACTTATAAATATCATTAGACAGGTCTGGTTTTGCTTCTGGGAGTGGGGGAGTTGAGGGTAAGGAGGAAAAAAGAACCCCAAAATATTAAAAAAAAAAAAAAAAAAAAGAGTAAAACGTGTTCAAAATTGTGAGCTGTAACCCCACGTAGTCCTGTATTCCACTTTAATTTTATTTCGGTTTTGCATAGAGCAAAGGTGTTAATGTAACATGATGCTAAAAAGTGAATCAAGCTCCTTATAAAAGCTGGCTGCCTCCACAAAACTGTACTACAGAAACATAGCACACAGATTTACAGGATTCTTTCTATGGAATTGACAACTCTGACAAATGCTTCAAAGCATGCCCTTAAAAAGAGAAATCAAACACAGGGTATTTTCCACCAAAGCACATGTCACTAATATATGATATATTCCATTTCAAAATAATCTTATTATGATGGAGAAAACTCAAAGTCTGCATTAAGCTCCCACGTGGAGAACATGTAAGTAAATCACTGATCAGGTGACACTATCTGACATCAGCCAGTATAACCACTCACATGTGGGCATACAATGAATGCCATGCTCTCACAGCAGGGGCAGCTCACATACAGGTCACTGGCAACTGCAGATACTAGTTAGCAAAAAATGCATCAGTATCCATTGTGCCCTACAAGCCTTGACAAGGTCCAGTTAGAATCCTCGGTCCAGTGTTCAGCACAATCTATTAAGACAGACTAGCACCAAATGGAGGACACCTGGAATGAAGATAAGGTTTGGGAAAACAAGTGAGGGAGAGAAATTACCCACTCACACATCAAAGGCTGCTGCAAAAAGGAAGGGAATAAGCCTGTTTGTGTTCATAGTAGACACAAGATAAAACAAAGGGCTGATACTGCAGAAAATATTTTAGAAGAAGGAGATGGCAGAGTTCTTCTGACTGTTGATATGACAAAATAGAGCCCTCACTGCCCCCGAGTCCCAGAGATTCATTTTTAACCTGCCACTTCTTTATCAAACCACTTTAAAGAAATTTCAATACACACTTCACATTGTACATCCTAATTTCATAAATACAGTTAGATGTTCTAAATTGTGTTTCAAACATCCAACTTACACTGTATAAAGAGCTCTTTTGCTCTTGCAATTTTGGGGAGATGTCACCAAGCATGACAACTGACTGATCTGGATCTCTAGCTACTGCTAAATGATTAAGTAAGTTACGATAAAGATAGCTTTCTCCAATACACAAAAAAAACAGGTTAAGTTGTAGGACATCTTCCTGATACAGACTTTTCTATTTATCCACTGGTCATAGATTCATGGCTCAGGAAAGCTAAAATACGTTTTATATTGAGAAATACCCTTCCTAATGACTTTCTGATGGATGGGAAAAGCTAACAATCTTCCACATTTCTAGCAGACAGACAATTTGTTAAAGAGCCAATTTATAACTCAAATAGTTTAACAAGTTACCAGATAAGGTTTTAATACAAGTGTCAAAATGGTTTATTTACACAGAACGGATTCTACTGCATTTTGCTTTGGGTAATTAGGAGATATATTTCTGCAAGGTAATAAAAACTTCCTACTAGCTCACTGAAAACCTACTAATTCATATAAATGACTGAAGTGCACTGCTATTTCCCTAAGTGTCAAACAAAGACCAGACATATTACGTAGACCTTGCAACATTTTGTTCATTCAACTTCAGGGAAAAAAAAAGATAATCCCATAATGTTGTTAAATTCCACAGTTCTTAAGAGCAAAGATTTTAATGTTATGATGCATCCACTGTGATGACAGTGTGCTCTTTGCTGACAAATGAGGGCAGAGTGCCAGGACTCTGTGTGTAGATTAACGAATGCACATTCGCAGTGTTCTTTTGTACTGTAACTGGAGCAGCTGCTGGATTATGGTGAGAACAAACTACATTCCCTCAACAGCCAGTACAGTTTTGTCCCCTGGTTGCTCTATGTACTACAGAGAGCTGGTAGTGAAACTCTCCTTATGTTTACATGACAGACACACACCTCCTGCTAAAAGCAGCTCACTATTTTCCATAATAGGAAGAAAGCAGTGCTCTTAACTAAGTAACTGCTTGCTTCAACCATGCAAGAGTTTTAGCTTTCCCCTATACAGCAGGCTTAATACACTTAACCAAGCAGAAGTAAGACCATTCCTAAAGATTTATTCGAGTAACTTTTTTTACATGAAGACATACAAAGATAGTTCACAGTAGCAAACCAACAGCCAAAATCTGAAACACATTAAACAGTGCTGTTGAAACAGGAAGAAAATGTTCGTAAACTGTGTTTAACAAAACAACATTTCCTTCAAGGCTAATGAAAATACTTCCTGATGTGTTTGACCCTTTTCTACAAGGCATCTGGCATTCTTCACAGACTTTAATTCATACTATCAATTTTCATAATTCATACCTCCTTTTAACTGGTTTTCCTTATTGGGCTTCGGAAGCCAGTACTTTTGGTCTGTTTTTCAGGTTTGTTTGTATTTTTTTTTGTTATTATTTATTGTTGTTTTGAGGTTTTGTTTATTTTTATTTCAAGAACCATCACCATCCCCTTTTTATTCCCCCCCCAGGTTAACAGCAGCATAAGAAAGAACACTAACTAAGAATATTATCGGAAGCTCTTTGGTTCAAAACTGTAGTTTGCCCTAGGCAGAAGAATACCAACTATTCTTTTCAGCCCTCACATGCTCCTAAGTAGCAAGGAAGTGAGTAAGACAGACAACCATCAATAATGACACACTGCTTAATTTTCTCATTGACTTTGGGAGGTACTACCTTGTCTTGAGGTACACGTACACTTTATTTCCTGTCATCATATCAACAGCAACAGTTTTGCTTATTTTGTATATCATGTACCTCGATTGGAAGATGTGTTGCAATATTCCCATTTTAGTAAAAAGTTCATTAGATGTAACTGTCACAGTTTTACATTAAAATACACATGAGAATATGTTGCTATTTCTGAACACTGCCTACTATGTTCATATAGCAAAGGCAAATGTAAGGCCAGTTCTGTATAGTGCACAGATTTTGTCAGTGCTAAGAACACGCTTTCAGTGCAATACAAGAAGCACAGTCTATTCAACAGCTCTGCACTAAAATGAATCCTGCGAGAGTTCATAAAAAGTTCGTATTTTGTTAATTCCTATGTAAGAACCCTTAGGGATACAAAACTGAAATGTCAGACACATTGCTGGAACTCTGAATAAGGCCAGAGTCCTACCTTGATTTCTGTAGTAAAATTAGGGATACAGGAAACAAAAAAAAAACAAACAAAAAAAAAAATCACAAAAATAAAAAATTAAGCTAGAGAAATATAAAAGGCTTTTGGTTTTCTTTTGTTTCGAGAGTTGCAAACATGAAAGCAATGGATAGGGTCAATCTTTGATCAGAGTTGCTGGGAAGGAGCAACAAAAAAAAAACAACATACTTTGTGCTCCCTATGACATAACTTGGGTGTCAGTAGCTCTGCTACCTTCCGCATTAGTTGCCACACTTGCGCACAACTTGAGCGGACAACATTCCATGAAAACCCGAAGGATGCTGCAGAGGATTTTGTGGTTACCTATGTCTTCCACAAATTCCTGAGATGGGGATCTACATTAGCTTTTGGAGTTAGCTTCTACCTTTATTTGCAGACAGACCTTGTTAAGCAGATTTCAAAACTGATGTTCTAACAAAAAATGGCGATTTTCTCCCACAAAAGATCTTTCTAATAAATAATGGTCCTTTACTGCCATTTTCTTTTCAGCTATTCATACATTATGATACTTATGAATAAAAGTAAGCATAGAGCCATTTAATTGTGTATTTTTATTTCACCTGCAGCTTCTTTCAACTGGCTTGGAGAAACACAGAAATGACTCAATTTGACTGCAGTCAAGCTAATCGTTTACACATGCCAAAGAATGGCATAGGTAGTACGTATACAGAGGTCAGTTTCAGAAAACAGTAAGGCCCAGACTAAGATATTCTTCAATCCCATAAAAATTACAGAAATAAAACAAACCATAGTTATGACTAACACCAATAACCTGTATGCTTTGCACACACTAACGCCTAGACAAACATACCACAGAACCCATCAAGTCACTGCTGTTATTTACATGACACAGCGAAAAAGCATTTTCTGGATACAGACTAACAATTAAAAACAAGCAGCTGGCAAAACAAAATCCCCAGGCTATGAGTCAACACAAGCTGTGTGAAACAAGCTAACAGAACATTAAGTTATAAGTTAAGATGGTAAGAGCAGAATAAACTTTCTGAAGAGTTATAGCAGTTACCATGGCCAAAAGCAGTTACTGCTCCCTCACCTTGTGCATGAAGGAGCTTGGTTTCCATGTTACTGTATCAAACAGATGTTTGTGCAATGCTGACTAAAGTGTGATCTTATATCCAACACAAGACCAGCAAAACCACTGGATCATTATTCTCAAGCAAATGAGAATCTTACAAGAAATGTGTGAAGAGATGAGTCTAGAAACAGAGCAAAAAGTACAGAACATCTAAAGATTACATTATTCAAGCCCCAAACCACAGCTGAATGGTTCTGTGCAGCACATTAGACTAAACTCAGGTTCTGTTTCACCACTATGTTTGCTTATTATAGCAATCTTTTGTAAAACATACCACTATGCAAGATGCTTCAATATCACAAATCTGTTAATATTAGAATCTAGAATATTAGAATTTAACTAACAAATTACGATACCTATGGGATTAAGTCAAGTAACTGCAAATTCTTCTTACATGTCCTCATTAACAAGTGATTCACAATAGCACAGGAACGGAAACTTGTTATATCATGCCTTAAATGAAAAAAATAAAAAACATTCTTCAGGGCAGAAGCCACATCTTCTCTTTGTTCTATGAAATGTTTAGTACACGTTTTTGTTGCTTTACAGAGTTAAAGGAATTCTACAGCACGAAAACGCAGAGGCTGCAGCATGTAGCTGCAAGCTAACTGGGTCCTTCATCAAGGAGAAATAATCCACTGATGAGAGACACTGTCATTTCAAATTACTAGAGTCTGTCAGAGACCAAAAGCCTGGACTGCCAGAGGAGTTAACCATTCACCGTCTGCTATCTTAACCATAAAGAGACCCAGATTCCAACTCTGGGTACAAAATCAGCACTATCAATCCCCCTTACTTTCATTTAAGTTTTGCTTAGCAACTAGTACTGCGCAATACAAAAGCAAAACTGGTGCAAAGGTCCCAGGAATCACCTCTAGTCCCTCAGGGGATTCACTTCAACCAGCTCTACTCTAGTCTAGTGAAATACGTACACCTTGGCAAGCGGGCTGCATAATGTAAATGCGATCCTAGATCCAGTCTTCCAGTGCACTGGCTGAAAGAAACAGTTTGTGGTTGCCAAGATGACTTAACAACACAAGCCAAAAGGGCAGTAACTGCAAGCAGTATGAAAATCTGCCTCGAATGCACATTTCTGACCACCACTAAAAAGGTAATACAGGCATGCCTAATTATAACTCAGTTATAGCCCAGATTCACAAACTGCTACAGACAGAATTACTGCCAGACTTTCTCACAGAAGACATCTTCAAGTAAGAAGGTAATTTGCAGCTAAATGGATAAACAACTTGGATGACAGCACATTACTTTTTATATTAAAACCCCATACACATGAACTACATTTCAAAATTAGGGAGGTAGCAATATTCCATCCCACCAGTTATCATGGACTTATTGCTGGGGTTTTGCTGGAACTTGTTATTCCCTTCACATCTTGGCTGACAATTATGGAATCATATGCAGGATTTAGAAGTTCTGGTTTTGGGGGTTTTGTTTTTTATAGTACTATCAGTAATCACTATACATGAGTGTAAATTGAAGGTAGCTGCTCAGCTGGTTGACATTTTTACACAACAGTATTTTTCCAAATCAGAGTTTGACTTTTAACAAAAGTTACACTTTTTGATTGTATTATTCTTAGTCCAGCTTCTATTTTTTTTCCATACAAAGAAATATTTAAAAGTATGGCATATTTTCATAGAGACAGTATTTATATACTCAGTAATCACTTGTATTTTTCTAGTCACTAAATTTTAACAACTGAATAGATAGTTTTACTCATATTTTTGCACCTTGCCTTTCAAACTTTTTAAGCATCAGGTAATTCCTTTTGAACTTCTGACCTGAAGTACAATTTTCATCAGAAAAATACACTGGTGCTTGGTTCAACACCATTTCAATTCCAAGCTTTAGACTACTTCTGCCCTGTTTAAGGTCTAAGACCATATAATATTCAACCTGTAGAGTAGTAAGATGGTATTTGGTTCTTTTGCTCCCCTACCAAAAATAAAGGCAGTAGAATGATCCTATCAACTAAGACGACTTAATAAAATAAACACAGAATTAAGTTTTAACAGCTTGCAATACATGGAGAACAGAAACAGAGATACCACTGAATACTTCTGTAGTGTTAGCACAAGCTGCAATCTCTCAGGAACAGTTTCAATTAAAAAGTTTTTAAATCAGAACAAGCCTAAAGGCTAACCTAGCTTTCAATTTTACCCATGAGACAAACATAAGACACGTGAACAATCCTAACAGAAGAAAGATTAAACCAAAACAGACTGTACATGGATTTCCCTATCGCTATGAAGAGGAGGGTTTAACAGAAGCTTTTGTTCCTGCTATCATCTGTTAATTTCATGAAATTCCTCTTTCCTAATCCCATTCCACTAGAGGAAACTTATTTTTACACATATATACAATGTATATGTACACACATACACACAAACATAAGAATTTGCAGCTTCTCAAACTGGATACTAATGCAGCCAAATCAGTCATGACTAACAAGGAAATTGCCATCTATTCCAAGCCCAGTGCATAAAGAAATACGTCCATTTCCTAGACTTTTCAAAGACTTCAAAATATAAGGTGCTCCCTAAAAAAGACTGTTTTAGCTATCTAAGAAACAGAAAAGGTCAAGATTTATCATGCCTGCTTTAGTAAGTAGTCACACGTGAAGTAAATCAACAGTCAATCAATAACCTGTAGTACAAGGAATTCGAAGTCTGTTGACCATATCTACACACGTTATAAAGCACAAGTAAAATTAAATCATTCCACACTCAAATCTCTTTCCATAGTTGGTTGTCATAATAAACTCACCCTTTTTTCAGCAATAGAAACACAGTACATCTGAGCAGATAATAGTCTCTATTACTAGAGGTGGTGTCCTCTAACAGCAGCATCTCTCCCCTATTCATGGGGAAGTCAGGCTAGTAAAGACAAAGACTACCATACTATTTTTGATTATGTTACTCAAAATCACACTGAACACAGATTCAACACCACCTGGCCTGCTAGAGGAATGAATGAGTTAATTACATATGCAACCTTTATGTTCTACTTTTTTTAAAAAGAAAAATCATTCCATGCTCTAAACCAGGATATACATTTTACTTTGTAAAACTTCTAGAAACTGTGACACATGGAAAAGTAGGAAAAGTTACAGGAAGACATCAAGGGGATAATTTTAAGACTGGCAATACCGCAACAGCCATATTTGAAATTCTTTGTCAACCTTACTAATTGTATAGTAAGGAAAAAAGTTGAAATTTCCCAACTGAAAGGTAGCTCTCCTGCTAGGAACTTGCATAGGGATGTGAGCATGGCATGACAAATGAAAACTTTTGGGCTCTGACTATTAGTACCGAGACTACAATTTCACAGCCATTCCTTTGGTAGCAATTGTTTTAGACACGGCTGCTCTTCTGCCCAGGCCAGTTGTGTTTCCACTCCAGTGTTCCCTCCCATTGTCACAGCCCAGCTGCTTGTGAACTAACTCAACAGCATCATTCATCTGTTGGTGGTACTAGAGCATGGACAAGTGACCTGGGCAGAGCAGGAATCTGGGGGTGTCAATCTGCTAAAACACTGATGCTTGAATAACTACTTGCTGGGCTATACCTAAACAACATGGCAAGGAAAGACACAAACAGCCGCTCAAGCACAGAGGAAATACAAAATTGCTACTGAAATGCATTTTAGGCAACATTAATGATTGAATTAAAAAGCAGAAAACCAAACTACATAATACCAATGTATTTTTCTCAACTGACAACTCAAAGCAATGCCGCTTACAACTACTCTAGAAAGGGATCAAATGGGAAAACACTTCATGTTTATATATTTTCTATATAAAACACTAAACAATAAAAAGGCAAAAAAATTAAATACTTCAAACACAACTGAATATCATTCTATCGTACTGTTATTTTATAAACAATCACATGTAGTCATCCTTTTTACAGATTTTTTTTTTAACTCTTCTCTAAACAAAGAAAATCCATCACTTAGGAGCTTAATGATAAATCATTCATTTGTAGAACTAATGTTTTAATTATCAGCTGTATAAAGCAAAGACATTATTAAGTCCCCATGAAAGAATATAGTTATGTTTTACATTGACTTAATATCTAACTGATGAATACTGGATGTTATTAATGTTATTGACTTGCCTATGTCATTAAAACCTTTTTTTTCAATTGTAACCAAAGATGTTTATAAGAAACAAAAACCCCCAAACTATTTTCTAACCACTTTTCCAACACAAATGCTCAATGACAGTCAGTTCTGTAAAACTGAAATCAAAGTGATCATATTGTCACTGCTATATTTAAAAATTTAACACTTAAACAGAATGATAGGTGGTTTCAAGCATTAGTACAGAGGAAATACACCTGCACTGAAAAGTATAAGGGGATGGAAAAACAAACCAAAACAATCATAACCCTGCCAGTAATAAATCACATTTAACTCTTGAGAAAAATTCTTCAGCATAATGATGTAGGTTAAAAGATAGATATGTAGTTTTGGGGAGTACACAGAAGAACAGAAGAAATATAACATACAAGTTCTAATCACTCACCATCTGAATTGGTTTTTTGTGAAGATCTCGTTCAGTCACCAACTTTTCTTGGTCAGTAACATAAAGGCCTTTTTGTGCCAGGGCTTGAATAACAGCATCATGACCTAGAAGTGGTTTTGCAGCATCACTCTTGAGAATAAGGCTACCAGCACGACAGTAGAGTTCTGCAGACAACAGCAAGTTAACAACAGGTGGTTTAATGTGCTCCTGGTCATACTGGTCTGTGTAAAATGGTTCTCGTAGTTCTTGTGGAACGTTTTCTACAAAGAAAAGATACAGCATTAGGGTTTTTTTTATATGTATGAACTCAAACTTATGTTAAAGAAAGCATAGTCAAGGGAAGACCAGAGTCATTATCAGTCATCATAACATAAATTGCTAGGGAAAATTGCATACAAAGGTAGCATTTGAGCTACAAATAGGAACTTAAGAAAAATTCAAGACCAACTGCACACTGCAAAGGCCACACTAGAAGGCTAACCTGTGGTTACAGCATTGTTACTTGAAAGTGTTCTGGCTTCTCCAAACACATGCCCAAACAGTTTCATTTCCTTTGGCATAACATTATATAGTCAGACATACAAAGGTAGAACAACACCCATTTAAATACAAACCCCTGTCCCTATTACAAAAATAGAATTGACTTTAAATGTTCTATTTTAGCACAGAGTAATTTGAGATAAAAAGGGCACCTTCCACTCAGCATCCTTCTAGGTTTCATGTATGCAAGAGAAATTTGATTACTATACTATGTATTTCAAAGGTCATGCATCACAGACTGGTAACAATCCAGTGGCTCAAAATAATGGGAAAAGTTAAAAAATATTGTCAGCTTTCTTCTGAAAATGTAATGAATTATTATTTGCCCATGTGTGTAACTGACTTCCCTTAGAACTGTGGCTTTCCTTTTTCAGGTAAGTGGCTTAGCTCCCACAGAAAGGTATGCAAGATTCTGTAAAGTTTATGCTGAGATTTTACCCCCCAAATTAGCATTCCAAGACAACGGAACAGTTTTTCCAAATAACTGTATATAACACAACACAAGCGGACTATATTTACAGTTGTCTGCCATAAAAATAATAGTTATAAATTAATTCTGTATGGTACTAGATCAAATTAAATTAAATCACCAGAGAAGTGGAAAGTAACTTAGACATGCTTTCACACTTCACCTTTCTTGACAGAGATACTGCAAGATGCTCCATTTTCCTTGCATAAGAATTTCACTCTCCACTGCTGTCAAATTAGTTAAGCCAACAGCATTATAAGCATGGATGAAGACCATGTGTTTCTTTTCCTGAGCCCAAATGGGAAAGTCTATTTAATTGTTACAAGGAAAAAAAAAATGTTTAGGAAAATAGTTATGCAACTCTAGGTACCTATCCCCTTTGCCTTCATCTGGATAGATGGTTAAGAGACAAGGTTTGAAGCAGAGGGTGGAGTAAACAGCCCAATAAGGGTGGAGCAGGACAGAGAACAAACAGAACATGCCATCACAAGATAATGACAGATTATTTTCTTCCTCATACATATTCTATTGCAGTTTATGTGCTTCCATTATAAGCTTTGGGAGAAAGAGCTAGCTGCCTTCTAGCTATGAAAGGAAAAGATACACATTACAGAATGCAGAAAGGGAAAGAAATAAGACATTTAAGAAAGTATGTGTTAAGAAGGATAGTAAAAAAAAAGATATCGCTTCTTATTTGCTAATTCAGAATATCAAGGCGAAGAGAGGTATTATAATTTGCTTAAACCAGGAGCCTAAATTGGGCTAGAAACTTGACAGCTCTGTTTCAGAATAAAGATTGAAAACACACTGTCAGCAAAATTACATCGCCCTTTACAATACAAGCCTAAAGCCTAACAACATGATTTTTCCTCAAGATAATAATAAAACTACTAACAAAAAAACCCACACTATTGTCAGGCAATGATATTGCCATATTCTCTTGCCACTTCCCAGCCTCACTTACTGGGTCTAGAGGACCTACAGTCATTCAAGACTAGAAAAGGCACTTATAATTAAAGAACTCTATGAGCTGCTAGTTGCCTGTTTCCCTAGGTATTATTTCCATCTATTACAATTCTACCTGTCCTTTCTTTCCCTTGTTTGTCCATATGTTGTCTATTTCAGTATTAAGCTTATTATTTCTGAAATCCCTCATGATCCATCTCCATCTTGGAACCAGGAGCTCATTCTTCATATGACTTAATCCTCTCCAATTCCAAATACCAACTTTAAAAGCATCTTCATGCTATCTCCTCAAGCTAGAGAGCATTAGAATTTTTTTATTATTATTTTTTTTAACGTCACACAATGCACAGGCAGCAGATTTTGCCTTCTTTGAAACATACCAACCCACCATTTTTTAATCACATAGGAAGTTAGATGGAATGGGGGGGAACAGGGAGAAAGATTAAAGCCATCGGTGATTTCTTAGAAGACCTAAAAAAGCCTAAATGACAATGACAGGTTTCAAGTTTGAAAATTTGAGTCAGAAAATAAAACTAAAGACAGAAAATAACTCATCACCTGTTAATGAATAATTTCTGATCTTCAGTATCACTGAAACAGACCTTAAAGTGACAATGTAAGATGCAGTGAATGCATTTATCATGAAAATATGCTATTACTGGGGTTTAGTAATGAAAAAAACCCTCAATACACTAAAAAAACCCAAACCAAACAAGATGATAACTATCTAGGAGGAACAGAATTATTTGTGAACAGTATTTCAGCTTCTGAAAAATACAGCAAAAGCAAAGTGAGATGTATGCCTTTTTTCCTTTTTTTTTTTTTTTACTTCACTGGGGTTCACAAAAATAAATCTGGAATAGAAACTTCCTGATGTTCATAAAAATAAAACAAGAAAAGAAATTTATTAGAGAATCAGAATACAGAAACAAGGGGCTAGGAAGATAAACTGTGACTACAGACATACTCTGAATTTGTAAAAAGAAAACATGTGAAAGCACACAAAATCCCTGCTGTAACAAGATCAGAAGTCTTCAAAAAAATTCCTGTCACAACTCCCTTCGCACAGACAGAACCACATGTACTTTTCCACATTTATAACATGTATCAAACTGTTTGGTATCAGAACAGATCTTGATAGAAGATTCAAACTGTGTTCTCATCTCTGTTACAGTTTAAAAGGGGGGGGAACCCAAACAAAAACAAGCACAGCACCTAGACATGGAGGAAACTCTTCCTGTTACTGATCTCAAACTAACAGCCCTTCCAAAGCTGGCATGTGTTGCCTTTGCAATCCTGTGGAGGAGAATTTCAAGGCTATGTCCAGTTTGTAGCAGATTCACAGACCAACCAACAGGGTCAAAAGCCTTTACTGACAATTCCGGCAGGACTGGAGATTGTCAAATAATTCTGCTAGGCAGAGAAGAATTTTAACACTAATTCTCAAGATACACATTTTACCAAGCCCTTTCCTTCACCCATTTGACAAGCATCTTTTAAGATTAAACTTGAAGTCAATGAACAGTTTTGAAATAAATACCTTGTTGCACATGCTGCCATAAACTGCCACTTGGCCTTGAAATTTGTGGCAAAGCACAGGATTATGCCAGGGAGATACATCGAGGACACACAGTTCAGGGAGTCGAGCACATAAAATACGGATGAGACCATGGGAACTGGGTCTACTTCTGCTGGAGAGGTGCTGGGCGGATCTCTTCCAGCAGTCAGTGGGCAGGTTTTAGAAACAGACTTGGACTGTGAAGTGGAACAAGGCAGTGGCCACACGGTGCCACAGGGAAAATTTCAACTGGATAGAAGTAAAAACAGTTCTTCACCGCAAGAACAGCAGAGCACAAACACAGGGTGCCTGAGGACCCAGCTGTGAAACCACCATCCATGAGGACTTTCAACGCTTGAGTGGACAAGACCCTGAGAAACCTCTTCTAACTGAAGCCTTCTCTTCTTGGAGAAGGAGGTTAAACTGGACAATCTCCAGAGACTACTTTTACCCTATTTTTTTTCTAAAATTGTCAACAGCACCACAGGTTTCAATTTTGGAAAACTTTTTGGGGTATGCACTTAAGAAAATGTAGTTTAACAATGAATTTCGTATTGAACTGTGAAGAGAATAAATGAAGCTATGTACAAGTTCAACACACAGGGGAAAAAAAAAAAAAGAAATATCACATTAGCCGAAAACAATAATGTAAACTTAATAATCAGGCTAACTTTAAAAGAGTGTTCAACATATATTCAGGTATTTTTTCCATATATTACAATGGACTGAAAAGTTCTGCATATGCTCTCTTTAGAGAAAAAAAAAGCTTTAATGCAAACAAGGGATTATTATTTCTCCCCACGATGAAACTGAATTGTAAATGAACTTTCCATTTAAACAGAACTTTTTAAATGGAAGGAATATTCTAAAAATAATTCATGGCTACCACCCCTGAATTTACCTTTAAAATCTGTTTTATAAACAAAATTCTCTGCTCAGTTCAGTGTGAATTACTCCTTAGAGAATAGTCTGAATTCCTCTTTAGGAAAAAATTCTTTTATTAATATGAAAAGTCTATACTTTAAAAATAAACTCTTGTTTGTTGTTTTTTTTTTTAAGTTTCCACACATGACTACAATCCTTTGAGTTACACGACTGTCGAGTCTTTCAAATTTACAAGACTGAACCCTTCCAAGTTTATGAATGTTTGCATTAAGGAGGTCCAAAAGTTTAGAAGTCTTTGTCAACAAGGTTTCTTTTTATTTTTCTTTTTTTAATCCTGAGGATAATATAATCAATTTAAAATGTTTCACTGTAGGCTAATTAAAATATAGATCATTCCTGAGAGCCACGAGGCCACATTAAGCCTCAGCCCAGAAATCTTCAATCTTTACAGGTTACTGACGTCAATCAACAAAGACATTAAGGAAAAAAATTGTGCAAGACTGAGACTTAATACAGAATTATTTTATGAAAATTCTGACTAATACCTTTAATCACTTCCTAGTGCAAACTAGTTGAAGAATTTATGCCAAATCTTAATGGACTCAATTACTTGACAGCTTTCTGCAAGGCAGCAAAGGTATGCTTTTGCCATATGGCAACAGTGTTAAGTTAATTCATTCAGACTCCTACTTCGCAACAAGAATTCTGGTGCCCCATTTGCCAACTGGGCACAAGAGAGCATAGCTTTGCATGAAAGTCAAGAGTCCAAGGACTGAGAACAGGTCAGAGAAGCAAGCTGTGTATTATTTTGTTTCTGATGATTTTTTGTAGTTGCCTTAGTAGAAGAGGAAGACATTTCAATTTGCTATTTTACTTTGAAGCCACCTTCAATGGCGCTGATGAGTACTCCAGTTCTAAGTTTTACATCATGTTAGTAACCAATGAAGCAAGCTGATGCTACCAAAAAGAGAAATCATGAAACAAGACTTTGAATTTGGAAGCAGAAAACCAAATGACACAGTTGATATAAAAGAGTTTTTACTTTTTGGTTTGTTGAATCAGTTTGCCACTTACATAGTTCTGGCTAGCATGCCGTAAGCATAGTTCTGCCTATGGGCAAGTGTCTAAATGGTCAACCTCTATAAATTTATAGCAAGCAATTTCACTATCACAATTCTTAACTCTGTTCAGCTAACTAAAATGAACTTGTGAGATTCTTAGATTTAACATCATGGAAGTACTATGAATGAATAGACCCTACCGTCTTGCCTCTAGATGCAAAAAAAATTAACCACAACCCACTGCTTTGACAGCAGTTTTGCACTTATAAGAGATACCTTATGAAAAGCAAACAAACCAACAAACACAAAAAAACAAAATCACAAAACATCTGAGGAAAAAACATGCACAGGCTCTCCCTTCATAGCCCACCCAGATTTCAGTTATTTCTTTGAACCCTGAGAATCACATCAGAAATGCTCTACTGGGTCACACTAACCATCGACCCCATCCAGTATTCTGTCTTCAACAGCACAACAGGAAGTGCTACTCACAAAGCATAAAGAATTTGACTGGCAGAGGCATTTCCTATTAAAATGGGAAAGTTTAACATTTACTGTACTGAAGCCTACATACCGATTTAGGTTTTGATAAACAAAAGAATGACTTAGAATTAACCCTAGCAATAAAGAGATAAATTTGTATAGCATTAATACCTTCAAAATTTATTTTTGAGAAAGCCAAGACATTTCAATTCTGTAGCAAAATAACAAATTTACCACCCAAACCAGTAGTTAAGTATTCTCCAAGGGGGAGGGGGAAATGTGTGTGCATGTGTAAGGAGGACTTAGCCTATCTTTTGAATGCCTTGAAAGTTTTTCAACCCAGCCCCATTTTCCGGAACAATCAGCAAAAGTACTCAAGAGCCGTGTGTTTATATGCACCAACTACAACCTCAGATGGCTGTATCAAACCTAATAGTTCCAAAAGCTCACACAATTTTATTTATTTACTTTTAAAAACCGATCCACAGTCAAACCATGTTTTGAATGTATTCTACAGAAAGGAGTGATAGGATCAACTTTTAAGTAGACCACCTCGGGAGATTATTAGTCCAACCAACTTATTTTAACAGGATTGACGAAAGCACCAGTTTGCAAGCACCTAATTTCAAGAAATGATGGAAATCTATTAAAACAATATTGCCTCACAAGATTCTCAAAAATTTGCTTCTGTACTTACAAATCTCATGCATTTTTGTGTTAGCTGCCAAACTGAGTAAAAGTAAAGATATTTGGTGTGCTAGGAAAAGATTCAAAGCTGTTCTGGCCTGCAAAAGTCAGCAAAACAAATGAGACTATTTAGTTAAAAATCACTGCCAGTAGAACCATGAAGGGAGGAAATTAACATTGTGTATCTGACAGAAACATCTGCAAGCAGCAATAAATAGCTGCATATGAATTCTGAAAATATAATCAACACTACGAAACCTATTTTTAAGTTTCTTGAGTAATGTTTCATTAAAGATGATTCAATTTGTAATCAATTGCTTCAGACATCTATAAAGGATAAATTTAATGTTGAAAGGTGGATGGGCTATTTTATTTTGACTGCAGAAAACACAGCATGGTTTAGGACAAGCATTCACATTTGTGCAGCTTTTATTTAGTTTACTGCTGTCAAAAATACTTTATGCTAAACCAATGAAATTTACTACTGTAGCAGGATAATATGTTGTATGAACAGTAGAACAGCAACAGATTTGAGTTTAAAATTACTCCCATAATTTTCTGAGAATCATGCATGTCACACATAGTCTTAACTCAGTAACTAAAAATTGGATGCAAAGCTGCCTGAAAAACAATTTTCCAAGAGTACTCAGATATCCCCTATGAAGCAGGAAGAATGTGTACGTCAAGGTTCAAATATTAGTACCTTCATCTGTACTGTGGTTCTAGAGAAGCAACTCCAAGCTACAATGGGACTGAGCGCATTTTCCAGGATAAAGTTATAATTCATGATGATTTTGATAAGTGATAGAAGTGATTTGAAAATAGGATGCAGTTATATAAGTATAGCTGCAAAGCAGGAACCTACAACTGTACAATTACAAGATGGGAACAACTGAGTAGGCAGCAGTTCTGCAGAGAAAGATATGGAGCTACAGTGAATCACAGACTGAATGAGTCAACAGTTCTAGGCTGATGCAAAAGTGACAAACATCATATTCTAGTGAATAAATGAGAGTATTACAGGTTGGAAAGATGAAGTAATTTTTCAAATCTACCCTGTACTGATAAGGGTTTAGCTTGCCCATTAGATCTAGATTTAAGTACAGAATTCATGCAAAACCTACCACAGAAAAAAATAAAGGTAAAAAACCAACCAAACAAAAAATAACAAACAAAACTGAAACACCCAAAAAGAGCCCAAAAAACCTTGACTTACAAAAATGAAGTTAAAAAAAAAGCCTGTTTTGTCTAAACAGCAGAACAAAGAGAAGACACTTCATTATGTGAAAGATGTCATAAACAGGTAAGATGCCCACCAGGGAATAGGATATATCCACCAGGAATAGGATAACTAATCGTTTACAGTGTAGCAAAAGATATCAAGATTACCATGCTGTTCTAACATCTTGAGGTAAATACGGATTCAAATTGTCTAGCAGACATACTGAGGAATCTCTGTAATTAGAGATTTTCAAAAAACAGGCTAAACAAACATCTGTCAGGAATGATGTATATTTAGCTCAGTATGTCTTTAGGATAGTGGATGGGTAACAAGCTTTCCAGCCACGTTTTGAGAAGACAAAAACTTCACACTACAAAATAATGACATCTACATCCATTGTTTTAGTAATACAAAGGAAAGAGTAACACAACATCAGGACCTTTTTTAAATTACTCCTATGAATTATGTCCCATTATACTTTTAAGCTGAAGCATAACAACCACCTCTTTGAAAAGCAGTTTTTTCATACTGAAATGGTTAACTCCCAGCACTGGAAGTTAATGCTGCAATTTAGTGTCTGCAGTTTTAATTCCTAAGGTCAAACATTCCCACTTTCATACCTGCAGCAAAACACCAAGGCACAAAATCCTGCACTCACTCTACACTTAAATATGAATGTTGTCTTCAACTGGCAGTTCTTCAAAAAAACATAAATAATAATTATACAAGATGCCTTTGACAACTGTCAGTATACCCTTCCTCTCTTAAGAGACCTTATTAATAAGACAACTTGCTTTGACTTGCCTTGTTGTAGGCCAGAGTCTACTCTTGCAGCTTCACTGAAGACAACAACAACATGCACTTGGTGTCTCAGTTTTTGGACACTGAGAGACATCAATTAAACACAAAAAGTCACTATAAAATGTTAACGAACAGTACTTATATAAAAAGATCTTTTTTCCCCTAGAAAAAAATTATCTTCACAACACCTAGCAAAGCTGTATCCACAATTTTGCTTGTATTAAAATTTTGTTTTTAAGAATGTGAAATGTCTACTGAAAAATATGCCCACTTGATATAGAGATTTGATATATAGATATAAAGATTTAGTTTTTTTCAGTGAATACATGATGGCAACAACTCAGACTTTTCATTAATCAAAATGAATGGCATTAATTTATTTCAGAGAGGGTGGGGAAAAAATCCTTTGCTTCCCCAGCCCACTTAAGGAATTCCAACATTTCAGGGATAAAAAAAGTAATAAAATGCAGCATCCATAAACACACTAATCATCCTGTCTATTTCCTTCATACAAATGTATATCACAACAGGGATAAGACATGACTGAGGTTCTGATCTATTCCAAAGAACTAAAATAATTTAGCAACCCCAAGCTTCCTTCTTGGAAAAGGCGAAGGTCAGTTCTGTTTTGCTCCAAGTATAAAGGAACCATTTGTATTGTAGACATGCAGGTCTTGTATACTGTCTTTCCTAACTTCATCCACAAAGTCTTCTTCGAGGCTACTACTGATATTAACCTAGTGGAAGAAGTGTGAGATCAGAAACACTACAATTGTGTATATTTACCCCTCCTCCTACTATTACATTATGGCAGTATTTAGAGGGCAGATGGAGATATTATCTCCTCTAATCATGTTTCACTTGTCAATCTCAGAACAACCATGGTAATGAAGAGAAAGACTAAAGGGAATTTGTTTTGGATCATGCTTTCTATATAAAGTATGAATAAAGTACCCTACAAGTTGCTTTACACATCCAATAGAAACTCAACCAATATAAACCAAGACATTTCAACCACAGGCTGATAATCTGTAAGACGCCAGTAGAAAACACTTCCCAGGTTAGAATGCTGGGTTATATAATGGCATAAGCACTGTACACCCAGAATCCCATGAGTAGAGTCCATAGAACCAAGCTACTTAAAAAGACAGCTACCTAAAAAGATCTCTGAAAATGCTGAATCAAGGTCTTCCAAGAATTTTCACTACTATGATTTTATCTCTTATGTCTGCATAGCTAATAAAAGCACACATAAAAATATTATATACGTGACCAGATTTCACAAAAGAAATTAAACAGAGTTAATTGACAAATCTTTACATGAAAACAGTATTTTGATCCTTTTCTTCTTTCTGAAGTGACAAACATTATTTCCATAGCTACTGACCTTACTGAAATTTCATTAAGTTCAACCACTTTGAAAGCAGCTTTCGGGAAGCATCATGTAAAATATAAACAGCTCCCTGAGGCATCATAAAGGTACACCTTTAACCCCATTCAAATACATAACAATACTCTGACCTTAAACAAATGCAAAAGGTGCAAAATTCCAGAAAAAGGAACCTTTTCCTCTTATTCTATAAAGAATAGGGGTAAAAATATTGACTGTTACTTTGTAATTCAATTTCAAAGAAAAATCTTATTTTTAACCTGCAGAGCATCAACTGATACACATCAAGTGATATACTACAGCTATATTCAAACAAAAGCAACAAACAAAAAACCACAGACAAAATAAAACAAAAAATCCACAAAGAAACAAGCAACAACAAAAAAAAGCCCAACCCCAAACAAAGCCACAGTTTGGTAAGTTTTCAAAATCCTTCCCTCAGAAGACTTCTGTAAGTCTGGTGTATTCCTCAAGGCCCAACAGTATTTCAGGCATAGAATAATAGGTCTGGTATTCCTCAAGGCCCAGGTTTTCAAAGACAGAGCAGTGATGCCTTTCGAAGGCATTATAATCAATTCCATTTAGGCTTGCAGACAGGGAGAGCCTTCTGTATTGTGCAAGCCAAAACCTGGCATTAAACACTCTTTTTTCGTGAAACCCTTCTTACTGCTTAACCACTCAAATAGCTACAGGCTACTGTCACACATGTCAAAACAGCACACTTCCATTTCCATTGCTAGCCCCCAATTCAGCTCTTAAAACAACACTAGGAAAATTATCGAAACAACAGACAAACACGGATTAGATGGCTGTTTAAGACTTTTTTTGCATTCGAGAAGTGTGACCCGGGGAATAAATAAAACACCATTTACAGAGTTTGAGTCCTCAAATAAAACTGCAGTAACTCCAATACACAAAAATTACTTGCCAACAGAAACTGTGGTTTTCCAAAAAGACTACAGGTAATTAAAACACACACACACAAAAAGGCAAAATCAAAAGCATACTAAAAACCCCCACAAGGTATAAAGGGAACTAAAGATGAGGGAATAGACCAAAGCCATTTCCTACGCACCTCCTACCCCCTTTCCCAGCTCCCCAGGGAAGGACTTGCACGTCCTCAGGAGCGAAGCAACCAAGCAGGAATCAGCATCAAAGAAAGGGAAGAAGAAGACGCCACCTACCTGTCCCAAAGGCTTTGGCTACTAGCCAGGCGAGATTACAGGCGATTTTCGCTCGGGAGAAATCATAATGGTCAAAAGGTTTGATGGCAGGAACAATGAAAGTCTTCCTCATCTCCTTGGCGTCTACGGCATCCCCCATCTTCTCACAGGACCCCTGACAACTGGGAACTTACATGGTTCTTCCACGTCCTCCTCCTCCCGCGGCCGGGAGAGACGTCTGTAAATACGCCGACAGCAGCTGAGGCCAGCGCTGAACTCAGCTGTCCGTAAAGGGCTAACGCCGCCTCCCGCCTTCCTCCGCACAGGAATGTAGCAGAGCCCGAGTGTCTTCTTCTTCCTTCTCCTCCTCCTCGCTCTTTGTCTCAATTCACTCTCGCCGCCCCCCACCCTCCGAGAAACGGGCCCCGGCGGCCCCGGCCCCCGCTCCCCTGGGGCGACCCTCGGGCCAGGGCTGGGCTCCCCAGGCCGCCGCCAGCCCCTCGGCGCAGGTCGGGGGCCGCTAGCAAGGCCCCCGCAGCCGCAGCAGGCCGTGATACGGCCCTACCCGGCCCCGGCAGAGACGCCGAGATGTCAAAACGCCGGGGACCAGCCCCAAAACCCTGCGCAGCCCGCCGCGTCACGTCTCAGCAGCGACCTGCAGCGCACCGGGAACAGTGGTGGCTCCTCTGCCGCTGCCCAGCGCCCGGGCACTGCCCCGCCGCCTCTCAGCGAGGCGACGCGCTCCCGTGAGCCGCCGCCGCTGCGGTTCTCCACCCGTAGCTGCCGCACTGGACGGGCGAGAAGCGGCTGCGCACGCGCTAACGCCACGGCCTCCCAATTCGGGCGCCAGAAGCAGGGGCGGAGCGGGGCGGGCCGCCCTCAGCCGCCCGGTGGTCACATGGCGCCCCTACCGCAGCGTTGGGCTCTTGGCGCCGTGCCGGGTGTTGGTTTCGGGCAAGATGGGCATTGCGTCAGGTCTGGGGGTGCTCGGGCGGGCTGAGCTCAGCCGGAGAGAGAGGCGGAGTGTTTCCCGCCGGTAAGGGGGCCCCCGGCTGTGGGGAGAAGGGCGGTGTCCGTCGGGTTCGGGGCTCGCCCGCTGCCGGCGCCGCCGCTTGCCCACAGCGGGGCCAGGCGGGCTCTCCCGCGCGCGGCCGTTGGCTTCTGGTGGTGCTCTTGAGGGAAGGTCGGGACCGGGACCGGGACCGGGACCAGCCCCAGCGCTGGGTACGAGCGGGGCTGAGGGGCTGCGGCCACCTCTGCGGGCCGGGCCGCGCCAGAGGGCTTGTCCTTCTTGGTGAATTGGTCCCTCCTCTTTTAAACTGCGTCTATATATAACTTCTCGAATGCTCGGGTAGAAAAAATGAGAGAGCCTTAAAATGGTTCAGGGCCTGCTCACGTAATAACCGTAATAGCAGGCAGTGGTAACAATTAGCCCTAGAGACCATCTGCTGCCCAACTCACCTGTACCTGGGCTGGTTTTGGAAATGCGTGAAATCACTTTAACAGCGGCCTGTGTGGAAATAAGTATTAGTCACAGTAGGAACTAGTACCTGGGTGATTAATGACTTGCATTTGTTGGGATGAGTTGGCTTGGAGGTGCGGGTCTGTGGGTGTGGCAGTCTTGGTGACAGCCTCAGGGTGGTGACCCTGATGGGGAGGCCCTGCCTCTGCTCTGTATGGCCACTGTGTAACTGTGGGAGCCGCAGTGCCAGGGAGTAGTAAATTTGTGCTTTTTTGGCAACAAATACTTATTACGTTGGTGTAATGTAGAAATGTGCCGTCCTTCCCTGCCAGCCTGAGTGCTCCAGTAAGCTGTGTGGTGACACAGTTAAGGAAGCTGATCTGGACACGTATTGGGTCACTGAAGGACCACTTCTGACTTGCATCAGTACAGCTAACTTGCCTGTAGAATGGGCTTTTTCTGTTGGTTCACCTCCCCGTCTTATGGTAAATTGTGTCTTCCCACTGATGCAGTCTGAGGTGGGTTGGATTTTGGTTTGGTTTATGTTGGGTTGGGTTTTTTTTCAGCCCCACTGAGTCTGGAAAAGAATATTTAGTCACAGTCTTAGCATTATACTGTAAGGTTTCAAATAGTATTTTATCCAAACTCTTATTTCTTTGTGTTTAAAGTGGACTATGAATTGATCTAGACAGAGATTTTCCACTGCTACAAGGCTGCGTATGCTTCTAGCACTTCATGTGCACAATTATACAAATACCGTGATGATGAAGTCATAGTGTACTTTGCAGATTTACTGACATTAATCTACATTTACTAGGAATGAGAAAATTAAAGGGTTATGGAGGTCAGCATTTGAAGAGATTATTGCTGAGTATTTCCCAGTGTGCTCTCTGGGATGGAATTCCCAAACTGTCATGCATACCTCTCATAAGTGGTACATAGCTAGTTACAAAACTAGGAGCTGCTGCTGGCAGTATTCAGCAAATGGGAGGGGAGAAGGAAAGTTTAGAAATTCTTGCTTTAGCACACTTATGACTGACATTCCCAGATCCTCTACAGTAGAAATGGGACGAATAATACCAAATTTACATACAGGTATGACTTGAGAAAATGTTCTCTGTTCAGGAGGAGTATATCCTTAGTTTTCAACAACTAAAGTAAAACCTACATTTGCACATTTTCCTGAATTATTTTTATATATACTTTTGAAATAAGTTATATTAGACATTATTTTAATTTCTTTCTTTTTACAGTTGCCACTAGAAAATGAGTTTAATTCTTCCTGTATATTTAACATCAAACACTTGGAATTCTTATGCTTTAAAACCTCACATGATTAGAGCTAGAAAAAAAAAAAAAAAGTCCTAGATTCCAACTCATTTATTTCTCATATGACTGATAAAATACCAAAAAATTAGATCAGCCTACAGGACAACATGTTTAGGAAGACTATAAGCTGATCATTTAAGTATGATGGCTATAGGATCCTTTTACCTTTAGGGCAAAAGATTACAAACTAGTGCCTATGAAATAACATGAAGCTTTCAGAAACAGCTTTCTTACAGAAACGTGTCATAATCCAAATAAGAAGCCATTGCATATATTTAATGTACTCCTGTATTTGTCATCTGTTCCTGTGCACTTGCAAAACATCACATATACAACTGCACTGTACCAGACACTGACACTAGTGACACTTCCCTGAAGCAAATACAGATATGTCCTAAATTCTTGCAATCACAAGCCTCTTGTTACTTTAAAAGTGAATATTGTTTTAGGGGATGCATCTCAAAAGTGGCAATAGATACAACTATGGGTAGGTACATACAACATTGCTGCCAGTCTAATTTAAAGTGCAGAAATTCTTGTGGGTGCAGAGCCTTTGTGCCGATGAAACCTGTTCGGTCACAGAACAAAATCTAAAGAAGCTGTGTTGTGGTAACTGCAATCTAAGTGGGATTTTTTAATTTGTTCAGTGCTCTTAGAAGTGAACGTATGAATATAAAATCAAATATGTGTGAGTGAAAAAGAAGACATCGCCACCAGTTGCCGGAGTTCTTGTGCCAGATCTTCTGCTTCTGCAGACATGCTAAAATGCAATGTTGCTTATTGCATCATCAAAGATACCAGCAGTCAACATGGCAAATTATTAAAATTTGCTCTAATTTTTCAGAGTAGATAAACAGCAAAACTGAGTGAGGAGTCGTCCACTTCTGCTGCTGTTTATCCTCAAATATTTTAAATAGTGATAACCTTTTCTGTACGCAATCTTTCTGCTGCTAAGTGTTTTATACTTTGAAGTTCATTCCAAGTGGAAAGACAAAGTGTTACAGATTAAAACAGGCAACTCACACATACATATTTTTTTTTACCTTCTTTCTCCTTTCCTTTCCTCTCCCTCCCTCTACCCCAAATTAGAAACCCATTTGACTAGTTTTATCATGTAATTACATCATAAACCTGATTCTTCACTGTCATGTGTCTAGCCATTTACACAGTGGGTGTACCAAGCCTGTAGTCAGTGTAGGCCACAAATACAACCATGAAGCTATGAGTAATAGTGTGGATGGCAGTTGTTGCTAATAGTCATAACCTTGGGAGATAGTTTTTTGTTTTGTTTGGGTTTGATTTTTTCCTACTTCTGTTAAGATTTACTTGACTTCTGAAGAGGTCATGTACAGAAGATGCCCTTAGACTAAATTCAGGCCAGTGCTAGATTACAGTGTGTGTTCAAACTGGAGTAAGATTTCATGCATAACTTCATTCTTCACAGTAGTTGATGATAAAGGTAAAATGTTTGAAATTAGAAATGCCATTACTGTCTTTGCTGTGGCACTGTCTGTAGCCAGACTTGGCCTTAGTGAACAATTTATCATGCTACCTACAAAAGGTATTAAAACATTCCCCTTTCAGTTGGTTGTATTAGGGCAAATCCACAAACACAGCAGTTAACAAGTATTCTCCTGTGTAATGCTTCAGGCTTGGTGGTGAAAAAAAGACTAGGAATAACACTGTGGGGATAATTATCTTTAATTGCTGCTATCAAATGTGCCTGTTTAAGATGATCCCATCTATTTGCCTTAGCTTAGAGGATACCAGTCACAGTAGATGTGGTAGTGGCTGATGGGAGGGGTGTGCCCTGTGGCCTGTAACCTCTGGCAAAGAGGCAGCATGTACAGCTTAATGTGGTACTGTCAGTCTGTCAACATACAGACCTAGAAGCAGTCATGTCCCAGTGTTATCCTTCATAAATGTGCTTTAGCAGGTTTGGTGCTGGGTATGTGAGGTTGAACAGGTAATCTAGAAATGATTCTGTAAGGCTATTACAGCATAGGATCACTTATGAACTTGAACTACTGATATTCCAGTCTCTTAAACTTATGAGTAATGGTGAAAACAGTAGAACTGCAAGAGTGAAGAAATTATTTTTTAAAGTATTTATTATCAAGTGAGTCTCTGAATTATTAAACTTTTTTTGACATTATTACTGAAATGCATATATGTGGTTTTTTGCAAGTTAGGAGTTTTCTCAGTGCATGATTTTAGAGGGGAGTTATGTTCTTCCTGTTGCAGGACGATAATAAAAGTACAAGAATAGTTACATAATTATCGTCTCTTAAATTCTTCTATTAATTTGTAACCAGAAAGTGCTGAGCCATTTAAAAGTGGAGAAAACAGCTTATGAACTTTTCAGATTTCAGTAGTCATGTGTCAGAGGGAAAATAAAGCTTTGTGTGACAGTTTAATTGGATTGCCTGTGATTTTTTTTTTTTTTCCTTTATACAGGTAAAAAATGGAAAACAGTGGAATAATAGCTACTTCCGCTCATTTACTGCTGAAATCTGGACAACCAAAAAGCTGACCAATGAGAATTAAGTGTGGTACCTAAGTCACTTCTCTTAATACTTGGATGCCATGGGTTTAATTTCATGAACTTGGCTTTGACCTAATGTGGCTCTGTGAAGGGAGGAAAAGAATTTCCATCTTCCTCCTGTTGATTCCACTTGGTCTAACCAAGGAACAGATCTGTCCCTTTCCTGTGGTCTGTGAGAGGCAGTGTCTTTCATCTCATCTGACGCTTGTGGCTTGTTGGTTTGTTTGTCTTTTTCTCTGGTCACTTGGGCATCATCTTTTCTGAGGGTAAATTGATATTTAATTTTTTTAACCTGGCTTTCACACTGGCTGCTCTCATGTTCTGCCTATCTCCTGGAATTGTGCTCATGCTAGGGGGTTTTAGATTACTTTTCTTCCCATGTGTGCTGTGCAGTGCTCACTAATTTCCAGTCCTTTCTCCTTGACATTCCACTGTTGCCAGGTTCTCTATGAAGAGCATGAATACCCTGGTATAACTGGTATTTTCTATTATAAACTTTAAAACATGTGGAATAGATCTTAGCCTCTTTGATTAGGTGAAATCTGTGTACTGTCTCTTTCATGGCCACTTGGTGCCTCACGTGTTTTCTAATGAAAATCCTTAATGTGATTTTATGAATATAACCTTTAAATAGAGCTGTAAAATAAATGTCTGGGGAGAAACTTACATTCAAAAGACCACTTCGAGCAACAACAACAAATGTAATCTTATTATCATTATGGTAGCTGTTGGATAATGCTTTATTTGCACATCAGTTCAGAGAAAAATGGGCATGACTCTAGTTTTCCAATTTGGCATTCAGGCCTAAGAATAAATCAGTTAGCGAGAGTTAGTGAAAAAGTCTAAATGAGAGTGAATACTAAATAGTGCACTTTTTCCTGTTGAACTGTGGTCCATTGAAGTGACTGGCTGTTTTGTATTTTTTTTTTTTTTAATTCTGATTCTACATGTGAAGAAATATCTGAATGTTCATAAAAGCTCATTTGTTTTGAGCATATGCATGATTTCTCGGTGGGGCATGAATAGACTTCAGTTCCCCATCTTTTGGCCCTGCTTTCAGTTTTCACTGAAGCCCATGTGTGTCTGAATGAGAACAGCACTAAACAGGAGAGAATTCTGTGTTCAAACAGTAATGTTCTGGTGCCATTTAATTGCAATAAAGTTGTTGTTTGCAAGGGCTGGTTGTGAAGATGGCTGAGGAGAGAAAAGCAATGGAACAACGTAGGAGACTATCTGATGAAGGTTTGGTTGTTTTTTTTTTTCCTATGTATCTTCATGATCTGATTTTTCACTGATTTATTTTTGTTTGGTTGGTTTTTGTTTTTTCTTTTGGCAGTTTCCCTTCCGGAGAAATTGCATGTTATGGATGAATTTTTGGTGACTACTTTAGGGAGCAGGTGTAAATAGCTGGTACACTGTTTAAAATGTGTCTGTGGCAAGTGCAGCAAAGATGTTTATTGTAACCATTTATACACAGTGACCCTTTATGGCTTTGGAGATTTTGATTATGCATGCATGGTAAGGTCATCACAACCTGAATGCATAGAACTGTTAAATTTAATTCTTTTTTGGCGTAGCTTTTTTTATTTATAAAATTTTCTGAGTAGCTTTACAAGATGTATGCTGTAGAGTTCATTTGGAAGCATGTGAAATATACAAAAATGTATAGGATGTCTAAGCCTCACGTAGAGCATTTGATTTAAATACTCTCCTATTTCAATATATATTAGAAACATGGAAAGAACAATTATTTTAATAGTTGCCTTAAACTAAATGTGTATATATAGATATATATTTAGTAATGAAAACTTGGCTCTAACAAGGATTTTTTTTTAAGCTTTAGTTTAATCAGATGTGTGGTTCCCATTTGAAATCTCTGGCACTACAGACGTGATTAAATTTAAGTGTGTATGTAACTGTGTTTCTGGATTAGGGGTGTTATGCAGAATATCTGTATTTGAAGAAAAAATCTGCATGATTTCTTTCTTCTAGAAAGTCTCAAAAGATAAATTACATACAAAAGGTTTATACATCTCTCTGGTTATTCTGTCCTCATATGGTATTCTTGCTTTATAATATACATGGCTCTGCTAAAGCACAGGTTGTTATCTCAGCTGTCTCACTTGGGTGGGGAGCAGTCATGGTCCCACTTGTTGGCAATAGGAGTGTTCATCATCATCATGGGTGTCAGAAAGAGAACCCTGTCATTGTATTAGCCAGTGTAGTTGGATACAGATGAAGGAAGGGGACAAGCAGGCTGAAACTTGCTGTTCAGGGAATGTCTGAGCCCTTGTGATGGCTGCTGCTCTGGAAGCAGTCTGAGACAGGCAAAATGCACAAGAGAATCCCATTTCTGCACAGTGCTTCATAATCCCCCATAATCCAGGGTCTGTTTTAACAGCCACAGTACAGTCCTTACAGATTATAATTTACTAAATGAGGGAAGAATTAGCGAGGGAAGAGTTAGTTAGCAGGCACTGTTTCCCTCTGGTCTGGCAAGTCTCTGTGTCAAACTTTCTTACCTTTTTGTTCTTAACAGAAAGGAACCAATTGCCTGATTGGAGAATGTGGGGGAACAGAACAGATTTTGTTGATGAGGGTTCAGTCTGTTCAGCTGAGTATTTTGCTAAGCATAGAGTAACTGCTGAAATTGGATACTTGAGAGTCTTTGCCCCAGCTGATATGCTCTTGAAAGAGGGGGAAAAGAAGTAAGTCCTGGTCAGAAGAGATGGGGAAACAAGTGGATTGAAGGTAGAGGGCATGCTGCCATGTTTTTTCTCTTTTACCACCATCTTAAATGGTGTTGTACTGGTATAATTAGGAATACTATTTGACTTCTGTGAGGAAAGAGATGAGCTGGAGGCAAAATATTTCATTAGAAGCAGATGAGAAAATAAGAATTATAAATGCTGTTTATGTTGTAGTAGGTCATAGAAATTCTAGTCAGAGCCCAGGATATCATTTTAGAAATGCAGAACAAAGTGATGACCCATTTTAGTTCATAGTCAAAATGATAAAGTTTTAGATATTGTAAGACCAGGCAAGCAGTAACAAAAAAGGCTTTGGTATTACTTCATTGCTCTTGATTTCATTATTTAAGAGAGCCATGTCCCACAGAAACATCGTCGCTGCTGCTAGAGAGCAGGCTTCCTGTGTATCAACAGAAGATTAAGAGCCATCTGCATGGAGATGTTCTGTGTCTGTGCTTCTGCTGGCTCTTTAATCATTAAAGGAAGACATGTCATGCTTCCCAGGGCCAACACCCTCTTGTAACCATTGACTACCTTTGTGGCTTCTTGCAGAGCAGACAGCGTCAGTAATGCAGGAGCCTTTTCTCTACCTTGTCTTTTTTTGCTCTATGTTCCACTGATCTGGTAGGAGCTCTTTGTTCTTACATGTCTGTTGTCTGGCTAGCCATGTTATTTCTTTGTTCAGGTTGTATAGTGCAGTAATACTCTATTTTTCAAGTATTTACATCGGTAATGTCAAGGGGAGCTGTTTCCCTGCAGCTTTACTTTACTCTGGAGCTGAGCAGAATGAGAATCTGAGTATGATGCCTTACTTCAGTTTGTAAAAACTCAAGAACGCTAAAGTCCTGATATACTTAGCATGTTTTGCTGAATTACAAATCTTCTCAGAGGAACTGTTGTTCCATAGGATTACTTGTTTACTATTTGTGTTGAACTGTAAGGTAGGTAGAGATATTTGGGAGGATAATGTGCTCTGGACAAATTTTCCTGAAGGAAAACTCAAGTTAGTCAGGAAAATGAGCAGAAACACTTCTAAGCTGCTCTGTCTCATGGTATTTGCTGACTCTGTTCCTTTGAAATGATCTTACTAGATATATTCAGAAAGGTTTTATAATTTTTTGATAGGTTTTTATTGTCTCTCTTAGTTTTGAATTGCTGGGAGGTTTCCTCCTTTTAGGTATAAACCTAAGCCACCACTTTTTCACAGCTCAGGCAACTATCATAGTCTTCTTGCTTCTTGACACTTAGCTGTTGCTTGAAAGAGAACTTCCTTAGCTTGGGCTACAATCTGTGTTGTGCCTGAAATCTAATTTCTACATATCTTGCTGGTTGCCACAGGAAACAATATTGCTTTGGCAAGGAACTGAACAAAATTACCTTGTCCTAATGGGTCATGTGCAAGAAAAGAAAACGGGAACTCTGAAACTGGACTTTTGAATAGCTCAAACCTTTGAAGCATTTGGTTAAAAACAAAATAAAAACAACCTGACATAATTTAACATGGAAAATCTAGGATTATGTTTTGTAACAATGGTGTGTTAGCCAATTTTTTCACAACCTGGCCTTATACTTAGGTCAGCTGAATTGTATTAAGAATTAGCACAGATTTAATCCACTGAATTGTTTAGCAGATAGAATCCCATGAGTGATTCATGTGTGTTTCACAAAGTCCTCCTTAAAAAGAAATGCACGTTAGTGGAGATCTGACCATACACACACAAGTCTGCTTTCATGCTAAAGTTCTTCAGACTTATTTAATACCAAGGGGTTAGAAAACATATAATGATCTGGGGTGCAAACTTGCTAACCAGAGTGGTTTTTCCATAAAGCAACTAAAAAATACATGAAGTGCTATTTTTTTAATGTTTACTCTAAATTTAATGTATTAATAGTGAAAATTTTAAAACTTGTAACCTGAATTCTTTTGAACTGGGCATTATCATGTTGGAGTTTTTGCAGCCAAGTTACAAATCCCAGAAAAATAAGGTTTGCATGGAAAGTTCTTGGCAGATCTCTCTTGGAACAGCACAAACAAAACGCTCAACAAGGAGGCATTCATTATTTCTGTCTTGTTACCCTCTGTTATTGCAGTCACCAGCTGTAAAGTTACTGGCATCTTTGAATCTTTCTAATAGAAAGCATAGGGAGCAGTCATTCAAGGCTGGTAGTGAGAGGTATGTTGAAGTTTTGAGGCTTGCTTTCTTTTTTAATAGCTATTGTGTTTTATCAAGCTGAGCTAATGCATTGTCTGCATGTTCTCACAGCAGACAGTTAAGGAAACTAACTGAATTTCAGCAGGACAGATCTGTTGGTTTAACTTCAATTGTCTGTGGTCCTAAGTGTGCAATTAAACCACAGATGGGCAGTGTTACCATGTTACCATGTCATGAGAAGTGGAGATTTGTCTGCTTAGTGTTTGTAACTACTAATTGATGAATTCTGCAAGCGATTAACAGAAGCAGAAGCTCAAGAGAGAGTTAAAGGATTTATGTTTTTTTAACTTTTGGTTATCTTGAAAATGTCAGCCTCATATAATTAGTGTTTATTAGTATTTTCACTTAGTGCTTTGAAGTCCTCAGTTTTATCACACCTTGACTGTATTTGCTGGTTTGTCTAGCTTAAAAGAGAAAACAAAACATTTTCTGTCTTATGCTGTAAAACTTAATTACACATACCGGGCTTTAAACGGATCCCTTAAGACAAAAGTACTTTAATTTTATATTTTCATATTTAATAGTATACTACCTTACAGAGCTTTATAAGAACATTTATGAGAAAATTCCATACAGTATCCAGTGTGTGGTACAGTGCCATCCTCTGAATGATCAGAAAAGCCAAGCCATGTTCTGACAATGTCTCTCCATCTCATTTTAGGTAGGCGGGAGTTTGCCTGGACTTACATGAAGATTTTGAGTGGCAGCTGTTTCTGGATGAGTAATTTTTGCTTCCTAGGTTTGGATTTGAAGGGATGTGTTTTAATTGACGTGCTGGTACCAGCAAGGGCTGATTTAGCTGGAATTGAATTAGGAACTCAGTCAGTTTGTCTGAACTGGGTTTCTCAGACTTACGTAAATAAAAAAGCTACCTCAGGAACCTGTAAGAAGAGCCCAAGTTAGACATGGTAAATATTGAGAGGTAGACTATTCAGGCTTAGGGTAAGTTCAGTTTTAGACTTACACAGACTTGGTCCCCTCCTTGTTTACAAAATCTGTTTTCTGACCTTGGTATTCCAAGATAGGGATATGTCCCAAAGTCTTTTGCTTCCTCACAGACTAGGGACTTTATGCCGGAAGACAGGTATAAATAATACTGAGACCTGCTTTTCAGTCCTGTTACTTGTCATTTTTTAATCTGTGCTTTTTTTGTCTCTGTAGGATGACTGTTAAGGAGAATTTGACTGGAAGGACAGTGCATCTCTGCCATGAGTGAATATCCAAGTGAGAGGATGAATTTACTTTAAATATATGATCAGATTAGTTCTAATTCCTTTCATTGATGGACAAGAAACATAAATTAGCAATGGAATTACTAGAATTTTAAGGTGTGTTTTCACTTAAATATTACATAGGTGTTTTAACTCCTTAAAATTTTCATAGTATAGTGGTTCTGTAATGACTTAATATGGCATGTTTAGCTATATCAAATGCATTTTTAAAAAAGAAGCTCTATTACTTAGGAGGCTACTTTAGTTCATTTTTACAAATAAATGTTTAGAAACTTGTTTGCTAAAGCATTAAAGGGGTAGAACAGTACTTCAAATGATCATTAAATGACACAGTGAATCATTTCTGAGGCTAACAGTACAATGTGATGCAAACCATTTGTCCAGTATGTAATCGTTCTGCCATTGCAAGTTTCAGCATGATAACTTTCTGTTCATACGTTTTACCCTGAGTTAGGTGTTGTCCGTACTAGTGCAACCACCACGAACACTGTATTATGACTAATGAGACAGAAATACAGTCATGCTAAGACCAGATCCAGATTTCTTCTTTACCACTGTTTTATTTTCAAGAGCTAATGAAAACCAAAGCCTGCCAGGTGATAGAAAAAGCTTTGGGCTGTTGGAAATAGCTATACATTGTTTAGTAGGGAGGAACTGGCAGGAGACTTTAGCCCTACTTTTCCAGCTTCCTGGGTTTATGGGTTTTAGAGTTCATGAAAAGGAAAATGAAGGGGGAGGAAAAGCATTAATTGTAGCAAATGTTAACAGTCTTTTCACTCATTCTTTTCTATGCATAAGAGAAGTAAACAGGGAAGAAAGTCATCTAGGGAAGGAAGAGTGAAATTGAAGCACCTAGTTTAGAGATAAGAAAAAGTAAAAAACATTTTGCCTTTTGAAATTAAAGCCATCTGCTGTACTTTAGTGTTAAAAAAAGTCATGGATAAATGGCCTGCCTGGTGACCAGTTATTTGTATTGCGTCACAATCCTTTTGGAAAAGATTTTAGCTGAAAGTGTAAGTTTTATTTTTGTAAACTAATTTACCATTCTTCTATCCTCTATTTTGCTTAGCAGTCATGTGTCCTGGGTTGTAACAGGCGTCATGTACAACGTCTTTTATACCACATGACAAAAATCTGTGCTAGTGAAATTAATGTCAAGTATGCCAAAGGTCTGCTAAACTAATACTGAAGACCTGCAATATAAGTCAGTGGAAGAAAATATGCACTGTATATAAGAAGGTGTATTTTTTTTAATTCAACTATTAAGACTGTAATCAAATGCTCTGTACACAGGGAGTGATGTTTAAGAAATTTAAAAATCTATTGGGCTAGAGCCCAACAACAACAGACACTTAGAGCACTGGTTCAGGTTGACATAAATGAGGCCTTTAAGACCTGAATGCCGCATAGCCACCAAGCCTGCTGCTAGCAGAAAGTACAGGAACTGGAAGGATCCTCTCTTTTCTAACAGCTGCCAGTGGCTTCCAAAGGCAACAGTCACAGCTGGCAGTCTCTCAGTAGTGGGGACATCCTGAATTTGGCTTCTACTCTGGCAGCAGTGAGTTGGCTTTTTGCAGATACAGTTATAGCCTTTCCATGTCCTTTAATAATTTTTGTGTGAGGGATTCAACTCGACTAATTTAAGACTCCATGCAGAGACAAATAAGGACCAAATGTAATTTTAGGAAGTACTCAGGTTTAACCTAATGATTAGTATTGGCATAGATTTTAACAAGATGACTGGTAAAAAGTCTAGTTTCTAACAGATCTCTTGCATGTTTTCCAGACCCTTTATAGTACAGTACTCTCTGTTCTCAAAATGAGAAATGCTGGTAGGAGCTTCAGAAGTGGAGAGAGAAATTTATTATCCATTTACTCAAAAGGCTTATGTTGTAAATTTTTCCTTCATTCTATCGCATTAATGGATTATAGCTCTGTGCTTCTTCTACCCTGTAATGCAAATGCAGTGTACCAGAGCATAAACTGCTACGTTTATAATTCTTGTTGATTAATTAGTAAGGTCTTAATCTCTTAATAAGCAATATGATTGGAAAGAGAGTTTATTGAGGGGCAGGTGGTAATACACTTTGAACACTGGTCATCCGGCAAGCTGGAATTTAATGATTTCTGGTGTCTTCTGTGGATTTTCTTTTCTTCCTTTCCCATCCTTTCGTCTGGGACCCTGGGGTAGGGGAGAAGGGAATATGGTTTAATTTCAGTAAGTGCATGTTTTGGGAGTGTTACCTTGTTTTTGAAATAAATACCAATCTTATATGCTGCCAAACAGCCTTATTAGTTGGAACACAAATCTACATGGCAAACTGGTAAGCAGCTTTTAAACGTAATATTTTAGATCCTTTCAGAAAGAAAACTAGATTACATGAAAGCAGAGATTTTTAATTCTTAATTCTGCACCTCTAATTAAGTTATTTCAAGACTTATTTAATCCTGTTAGTCTACACCTGAATTCTCTAAGAATCTGGGTTCTGGTTTACTGCTTACTGTAGTCCCTGGAAATTTGTGATTGTCTTTGCAATCTTTTGATCAAATATTTGTTCTGTAAATCTCATAGACTTTACAGAGATTTTTAAATTGGTTTAAATGATTCTTGTACATTAAAGTCAGTCCTTTTAATTGGAAAAAACTACTCTGTGTCTTCTACAAAGAAGTTGGTAATTGTATTTGCTCTATTTTTTACAGTTGTGCTAAGGCTACAGTGAAATTAAATCAGAGATTCCATTGATTCTTAAAGTACATGTTATACACAGTATTTGAGCATTTAATCACATACATTAATTATGTTCATAATTATTGCATGATTTGCCCCATGCAGTTATTTCCCTATGGACTAGTGGCATTAAATGCCAGAGCTTCAGGACAGGGCTGCTGGGTTTTTGGTTGGTTGGTTTGTTCTTTTTTTTTTAAGCACTCAGTAATATGCTTTAAGAATGCTGATTTAATTTTTTACTTCTAATTTTGCCACAGATTTCTTCAGAGACTAATACTGACCAGTGTTTCCTTAGGGTATGGCTCTTAAAACAAAGAGAATGCTCAGGAAGCCTGAAAATCTTAGTCTAAGACTTCTTTTACTGATTATTTACTTTCAGAAAGCTTAGCAGGTTTTTTTTTGATTAAGCAAAATGAAAAAAACCTAGGCCTCATAGTAAGTATACTCTGTGCAATATCTGTACTAATCAGGACATTTCATATGAATGTTAGCAGCATTGACTAGTTAATGGTTAGCCACCATTATTTGTTTTTAGATTATCTGGATTTTTGTCCTGTGGTTTCTTTAAAGCTGTGATTCAGAAACCAGTGGAGTCACTGACTCACCAATTCCTTCAATCAAAGAACTATTCATTAAGTGTGGTTTGGGTTGGAGCTGCTGTTGACAACCTACCTACAGATCTGCTGAGTGGCTTCAAATTCCCAAAACATTAAAGAAGCAGAAAAATAGTTTGTTTCATAGCACCAGGTGGAGCAGACACAGATGCCAGTCCCCTTGCTTTGACTCCCATGCCTTCTGAATGGAAAGACATTGCCCCTCCTTTTCACCCAAGCAGTGGATGTTTTCTTAACTCCAATTATAAGTATTGTAGCATGCTTTAAAAAAAGATTAAAAAAAAATCAGGGAGTACTTTTTATTCTTTAAGTGACGTCTTCATAAATGTCTTGCTCTTCATCTGTTATAACATTAAAGAACTGGGATTACTTAGTTTAGAATAATGATGCATAACATGTATCTTGAGCTATTTAAAATAGTTAATAGTGTAAAGAAAAGCCCTCTAGCCCCCCTAGAACCTCTTCCTCTTGATGAGACACATTCTTTTGAGGGACTTTTTATTTTCAGATTCACTGGTGCTGACACTTGACACTTGAGGGAATGATGCATTTGGTGCTATTTGGACTCTTGAGTCCATTCTCAGTACTTGTGCGTACACTGGGAGCTCACTCTAAGTGGAAATTTGGACATCACATGAGGCTGTTTTGGCTACAAAGGGAACTTTAAATACAGTGTATTAAAATATTTTGGACACTTTCCCTTTGGGATGTATTTATCCGTTAATGAAATCTGTGTGGAACTTCGGAACAGATTCATGGAGAAGTGCCCACAGGTTGTGCTCTAGTACAGGGTTTAATTAATGCGGTCACTCTGGGAGGTATTGTTGTGGAGAGCCCAGGCATATGGTACATTCAAGCAGCTCTTTGAAATGCTTGTGATACCATCTCTGAATTAGTATGCAGAATGCCTGTTTCTTAGGGGTTTAGTGTGCCTGGGAGTAGAGGGATTTCAGTCTCCTGCTTTAATCCAATCTTGTTTTATTGAATTATTTATTATTTGCAAGTGATGGAAAAGGTTGGTTCATGCTTCTAAGGAATGGATGTGAGATGTTATAGAGCGAAGCGCCTGTTTTTAAACTGGGGGCAGGAATCCAACATGCCACACTTGCTTTCTGTATAATTGAAATATAAACCATGAGTGAATATGAAAAGATCTTCGTGATATAATTTAAAATAGACCAAAAAATTGAATACCTTAGTATTAATAATTTGTGCTTCAGTTGTTTTAATTAGTTATTTTTACTTTTACTCTAGTTACTTTCCTAGGCATCTGTTGTACTGGGACATATGCAGTATAAACAAGATGATAAAACTGTAATTTCTTGGTGTTTTATCAAGTAAGTCAAATAACAATAATACAGATGCTACTTTTTTGGGTTTCTTTTAACACAGCCTGGAAAATTTAAGATTTTTCCATTATGACATCCCCAGATAAATTGCCCAGAATGTGTAAAAATAAATGTCCTAATTGTTTGTGATTTTTAACAGAACTTAAACCCAACTTTATTTAATCAGCTTGAACTAACTAGATTTTATAAGGAAAAGTACTAAGACAAACCCTTGTAGGATACCTGAGAGCATTTTGTCTGGGGACTGTTTGTACAGTCTAGTGAACTTTAAATGTACAAAACTTTAAGTTCAGAAATCTTACTAAAATGTCATTTGCCTCAGATCTGATTAACAGCATCAAGAGCCGAGAGGATGGGAATTACATTCACAAAGGCTACCTATTACTCTTACATATTTCAGCATTCTAAAAAAGCTTAGGGAAGTGACTGGACTAGAATATTTATGCTTCATTCCAGGAAAAAAAAAAATACTTATTTAGTGAGCTCACAAAGCACAGTATCTTTTCCAAAGGAGATTTTGGTATATGTATCCTGATTAAATTCTCAATGTAAATAAAAAATAACATACTACATTCAGTGGAAGCTTGCACTCCTTTTTGGTAAGTACTTACTATAAAGGATATTACAAGTTTTATTGGAAGAAAGAATGAACTATCAATAGCTGTATAGCATCTCTGAGCCACTCAAGGTACAGTACATCTATTGTATCTGTTCCTCAGTCATCTCGTTTTCAGACTGAAGAGTTTATGTAATTATGTCTTGGATGGAAGTTCTTTCGTACCTCTGAATATCTGTAAAGTCCTTTTCTAAACCTTAATTTCAGTATCTATCCCTCAGACAAGGGAAGTGAGTGATGGGAAACGCCAAATACAAGGTGCATTCCTAGATGTGAACTGTCAGTTTACACAGTATTGTTCTCTAGACCTTTCTTACTATTCTGTACCATGTAGTTTTGGTTTTTCTGACTGCTGTTACGTGCTGAACTGATGCTTTAACAAAATTATTCCTATTAATCCTCACATCTTTCTTATGAATAGTAAAGGCCAATTCAGTGCTTATCATTCAGTACTCAGTTTCAAGATATCTGTCTCTGTAGGTTTGCATTTGTCTGTCTGAATTTTACCTGTCATCATGACCAAATCCTCTAAGGCTCTTGTAAAGCTCTTTTGTTGGCCCTTGTATTAAATATCTAAGATCTCCTTGCTGGCTGATTTGTCACTTTCTTGGTCTTTAGGTTGCCATATCAATCTGCAAAACGGTACCAAGTTTTGCAGAATGCACTGGTGACTTCCCTCCCTCCATCGACACACTTGTGAGGTGGGCCGATGACAACCTTATGAAGTTTAACCATGCCAAGTGCAAGGTCCTACACCTGGGTCAGAGCAATCCCAGGCACAGCTACAGGTTGGGCAGAGAAGAGATTCAGAGCAGCCCTGCAGAGAAAGACTTGGGGGTGTTGGTTGATGAGAAAATGAACATGAGCAGGCAGTGTGCGCTCGCAGCCCAGAAAGCCAACCGTATCCTGAGCTGCATCAAAAGGAGCGTGACCAGCAGGTTGAAGGAGGTGATCCTGCCCCTCTACTCTGCTCTTGTGAGACCTCACCTGGAGTATTGTGTGCAGTTCTGGTGTCCTCAACATAAAAAGGACATGGAACTGTTGGAACAAGTCCAGAGAAGGACTACGAGGATGATCAGGGGACTGGAGCACCTCCTGTATGAAGACAGGCTGAGGAAGTTGGGGCTGTTCATCCTGGAGAAGAGAAGGCTGCGTGGAGACCTCATAGCAGCCTTCCAGTATCTGAAGGGGGCCTATAGGGATGCTGGGGAGGGACTCTTCATTAGGGACTGCAGTGATAGGACAAGGGGTAACAGGTTAAAACTTAAACAGGAGAAGTTTAGATTGGATATAAGGAGGTGATTTCTTTCCTGTTAGGGTGATGAGGCACTGGAATAGGTTGCCCAGGGAGGTTGTGAATGCTCCATCCCTGACAGTGTTCAAGGCCAGGTTGGACAAGGCCTTGGGTGATATGATTTAGTGTAAGGTGTCCGTGCCCATGGCAGGGGGGTTAGAACTACATGATCTTAAGGTCCTTTCCAACCCTAACCTATGATTGTGGGACCCTCTATTTATGAGGAACATAATACTTATATTGTAAAAGTGATTTTTAAAAGGAAAAAAAAAACAGTACCTAATCAGAAAGTGTTGATGAGTAACAAAATAGTGTTCTCATGAAATAAATCCAGGGTAGGGCAAAAATTGAAAGTCATGCACCCAGAAGTGAATCATGGAATACACCCACTGACTACAATTATACCTTCCACACAAATACGTATGCTAGACTTCTGCATTTTGCGGCTTAGAACAGCAGGAAAATGTGCTAAGAGCAAAAATGCTCAAGTTGCTGTATTAGAGTACGGACAGTATTATTTAATCTTAAGACCTTGAGTATGTCTGCATAACCAAAGTGTGCAAACTGTTCTCTCATGGTAGGTGAGGGCAGAATGGTAGCTTTCAACAAAATAACAATATTCTTTCCATTATAAAAAAAAGGGACTTTAATTTTCTTTAGATTCAGTTGTTTCCATTAGGTTAATATTAACAGAAACCTACTGTTAGGAGAAAATGCCACTACCACCACCACCACCAAAATACCCAATAAAACACAACAGAAAAAGCTGATATATAAGGATGTTTGCATTTTGGTATATGGACTTACAGACTATGAAGCCTCTCATATCATACTGAATATTGTTGAAATACTGGTCTTAATTTAGGAAATGATGTTTTGAATTCCAGGAAATGACCCTATAAAAATGGAAGTTAAGGAAAGGAAATCTGCCTGTGTTAGAAACTCTCTGGGAGGGAAAATGAAGAAAAGAAAGTCAGTACAAACAAAGGAGAATGACTAGAGGCTGAACCAGAGGAAGGTGGGGATTTTACCAGAGAATGAGGAATTTATGGAATGTGGGTGAAAGATGCCTGACAGTTTTTCAGGTCTAGAAAAGCCCACTTAATCTTTCCAGAAGCTCAGTAGTATCTTCTGATTGCACTAGTTAAATAAAAATCCCCCACAGACCAAAAACCCCTATTTGCACTAATTTTGCCGTGCTACTGTGGTAATCTAATGAGGAATCCAGCATACTTTAAGGTAGACCACATTGCAAGTGTGACAGGACTTTAAATGTTACAGAATGCTGTGGCCAGCTGCTTGAAAGCCCCCAGGTTTGTGTCTCTCTGTTTTAACCCCATTCCCTTTGGTTCCTCTGACTATTCCTCTGGACTGCCATTAAACTCTGTTTCCAGCGGGGCTGCTAGTATTTATGGATTTTCTCTTTTAGCAGGAAGTGATGGTGGTGGTCACCAGCAAAAGGAGCCAGAAAGAAAATGGAACTCCCCATCTATGTGGATGCTTTCAGGCTAGTTGGAGTAGGAGGGAGGTAAGGTACAATCTCTTTTGGAGTATCTGGAGTGCCTGGGACTACATCAACCCAGAGAGCTCCCAGCAAGGTATCTTTTCCATGCTCCAAATCATTTATGGTCATAGGGTGTGCTCTGGGAATACTCTGGTGTTCCTGCTTGTGCTCAGATACAGGAACCTCCTGCAAGCGGTGCAGACACAGGGACACTGCCTCAGGGTCCTGCTATTCCAAGGGAGTTATCTTGGACAGGTTGACTGACCTCCTGGTAATGTGAGCCCTTGGGAAGACAGGGAGTAGCAGTGACCCCCCCTTGCTCACAATGGCCAAGCAGCTAAAACCATCAGCTTTTACAGTGGACATATATCCAAGCCTTAGTATGGTTTTCCATGAGCTTGGTTTGCTTGCGGCAATGGCACTGGTGCAGTTGTCACACACCTAGGCTGTCTTTGTCGAGTCCAGGATGAAGTCTGAAAGCGTCTTTCGCCCTGCACTGAAACGTGATAATTCTCAGTGTTCTCATGCATTGTGGAGTGTAAAAAAGATGTTTATTATTGAAAAAAAACAAACCAGTTTGCAGTATCTGAACAGGGCTCTCCTCATGGCCTTGGCTTTTTAAGTGGGTCAAGGCACACACTGGGCATTTATATGGCATGCCTTACACCTCCATCACGTGCAGTAACCTGTGCGTGTATGGCAACTCCGGCGGTAACGACGGGAGCGGTGGGCCAGCCTGCCCCGCAGCCCCGAAGAGGGTCAACAGTCGCCCGTTCGGTCCCCCAACACCGAAACGGAGCTCGGCAGTGACGCCTCCCGGCGATGCGGTTTTCCCTTCCCAGGCCGAGCGCGCAGGCCCGGCCGCCGGGGCCTGGCAACCCGCGGAACATGTCCTTAGGCTGCGGCCGGCCGCGCGGGTTTCGGCACTTGGTGCGACCGGCGGTGAGGGCGGTCTGCGCCTCTCCGCTCCGCTCCTTGTTGGGCTTTCTCTCCGCTCGTCCCGGCGCCCTGTTTCCGGCAGCGAAGCGGTGGCAGCTCCGTCCTTCCGCCGGCTGCTCGTCCGGCGCTGTGTGCGTGTGGCCGCCGCCATTTTGTGAAGAAAGGCGGCGGAGGCGAGTCCGCGGCCGGTTGGTAGCGGTCTTGCAGTGCCGTCCCTCCGCCTATAGCGGGGAGAAGGGGGAGGTGGGGTCGGGCTCCGCCTCCCAGCATTGCGGCGGGGGAGGCTGTCGGTAGGATCGGATCTGTGGCCCGACGTAGGTATCGCTGCTGGAGAGGCGGGCCGGGGCGGGCACAGGAAGGGACCGGGACTTCCTGGCGTGGTGGCGCTAGCGGCAAGACGGGACCTCAGCAGGAGCCCCTGAGGGGCGCGGCTTTCTCGTGTTCTTGGTACTTCTCGTGAGCGCGTTGTGCTCCCCTCGCTTGGGAGGCTGCTGAGTTTATAAAGAGGTTTGTTGTGTGATGTTCTCGTTAGGGATGAAAAATAAGCGATGAGGTCTGGTTTGATGCAGTGGCGATGGCGGCAGCCACCGTGTAAGCATTGCGGGTCTGCCCGTGCTCCACAGAAAGTTCATTCGATGGCGAGCTTCGCACTCGTGAGTTACCACTTTGGGTTGCTTCTATTTACGCAGAAAAAAAGCTGTAAACACAGAGATAGTTGCGTGCATATTTAGCTGATATGGAGTTTACAGAGACTGGTATGCACGGTGCGATTAATTCAGAATAAAATAGCGATATTTTGTGTTTTTTCTTTACTGATTGTACCATATGAAACGATTGGTGAGAACACCTGACACTTTGAACTACTGAAAGTTTCAGAATATAAAAGTTAATATTATTTATAGACACTTCATTTGCCTTCCTTGTGTTACAGTAGGGATTTGGCAAATTGACTCTGTAGGTCTTTGCTCTTTCTTTGACACCCTGAACAAACAGCTGGGTTCTAAACAGATCCCAATCTACAGCATTCTTAAATATGAGTGGGCTTTGAAAAGGACAACAAAAGTGGAAGTCTTGGGTGGGTTCTGCACTAAATTTGCCATACTTTTCAGAATTTATATTTTGCTTGGTTTGGGTTTGGTTTTTTTTTCCATAGCTTGGAAGAATGCATATTTTGCCTCTGTATCTCATCTTAGAAACAGTTAAACTCTCTAAGGGATTTAAATATGACTGACTCTCAAAATGGATACATTCCCAAACAGATAGTGAAAAAAACAGTTTGTATTTAATTGCGCATGTCTAATACCGAAAACTAACTGTAGGTGGATCTCTCTCTTGTTCTATGCTTCTGCTGTTATTTTAAATTATTTCTTTGCATTGCATCAACGTTGTAAAGACCAACATCAGTTTTGAGCAAGGCAGTTTCTAGATCTTTCCAGGGATCGAGAGTTGATTTCTAGGTTTGCAAATATGTTTCATAGACACTTTATGTGGTAACAGTAAAACGTACCTTTCTCCATGGTAGTAGTTTCTAACTGTAACAATTTTCTTTCTAGTGTACTGGAGCATGTTTTTACCAAGATCTGTTAAAGTCAAGAGAACTGCTGCTGAGGATGGAAGTTGTACAGCTGCTAAGAAAAATAGATTGTCTTCTGGAGAATCTTTGCTAGAGGAGACGACCAAGTTTGAAGACTGTAAGTCAGTTAGAACAGAAACTTCTGCTTCAGGGTGCAGTGAAGTTGTACAAGAACACGCAGAAGCTGCAGCTGCAGACCCTGGTGTTGTTAGTACAGCTTTGGGAAAGGACAACCAAAATACTGATGAAGGCAGCTCTTTGGAAGAACCCATAAAATCCTTCAGCAAATCCCAGCGCTGGGCAGAACCTGGAGAACCTGTATGTGTTGTGTGTGGTCGGTATGGAGAGTATATCTGTGATAAAACAGATGAAGATGTTTGTAGCTTGGAATGTAAAGCCAAACACCTTCTACAGACTCAAGAAAAGGAAAACAAGCTAAAATCTGATCAACTCACCAAAGCAGATTCTCAGTCAGAAGCACAACTGCCTAATACACCTTATTTCTACAGGGATCATTCCTTTATTTTAAATTTGCAGGATGAGCAGATTGAGAATCTTAAACTGCAGCTAGGTATTGCTGTCCAGGGCCAGCAAATTCCAAGACCTATTTTAGAGTTTCAACACTGTGGTTTTCCTGAAACTTTAAACTACAATTTAAAGAACTCTGGCTATGAAGTACCAACTCCTATCCAAATGCAGATGATCCCTGTTGGACTGTTAGGGAGGGATATTGTTGCTAGTGCAGACACAGGTTCTGGAAAAACAGCAGCCTTCCTGCTCCCTGTTATTATGAAGGTTTTGAAAGAGGTAATGAAACTTCACATGTTTAGAAAAAGTGGTTTGCAGCGTTGTCTCTTGGGTTCCCGGTGTAGCTGAGGATGTAATTGCAGTGTTTTTTATTGACATCCAAAGATTTATTATACTTTTGATTGATGCTTGCTTGCTTGATTATTGAAGTGGGGGGAGGTGCAGATTATTTTTAATGACTTTGAATATTTTTTCGCTTTTGTCAGGAGATAAAGTAACTCCGTGAATATTACTTATTACACTGTTTCTGCTTAAGAAAGATAACTAAATTCTGTGGTAAATTTCCTAAATTTAAATGACTGCTACTGCTGAACCCAGGACAATGACTTAAAATAGAAAGTGAAAATAATTCCACGTCCTCTGCAAGAAGTTGTTCCTGTATCTTTACATATCTGATGACTGAAAGAGGTTTTTTTGGTATTGACATTATTTCGCAGATTAATTTCTGTTGGAATTATGTTCCACTGACCATCAAATAACTACAGGAATTGGGGATATTATAATTTCTGAAATAGTCACATAGTCTCTCAATCAATACTCTGGGATAAAAACAATTAAGAGAACTTGCTTCGTAAGGATATGATTGTATGATGAGAGTAATGGCAAACAGTATTCTGTACCTTGTGTGTGGTTCAGTATTGCATTTTGCTTTTGTGGTTTTACTTTAAAAGAGATGTGTAAGAATATATTTGAAAATTCGGAACCCTGATCCTAGTTGATGTTTTGTAGTGTTTAGATGCCTTTGTAGATACACACTCTAATGTCTATGATGTTTTTTTTTCCAAATTAGTAACTTAAAGATTATTTAAGTATCTCTCATAATCTTTAAAGTGCTATAGCATTAGTTGTAAGAACAGAAGCATTATATAGAGGCATTTAAGAACTGCAATATTACACTTCAGCACCTCTCTGATTATCATTAAAGTCTGCAAGACAGTCACACACTTATAATGGCATGCACAAAATTGGAGCCTTAATGAATAATACTTAATTTTTCTACATGATCTTTCTCATTCTTCATCTTCAGAGTACTTTATAGGTTAATGTATACATCAGGAGAGAGTTTTATTTTGTTGTTTAAAGTATTTAATTTTTAATGTAAAAGAGACATGAGATATTGAGAGCATGAGGGGAATCTGATTATGAGATACTTGACAGTTTCTGCCTTCTCAACGCTGATATCTTTTCTGTGTGGTAAGTTGTTAAACGCTGTTGCCCACTTGAAAGCAACTCAAAAAGCTCTTATTGACACAAGTATTTAACTGTGTAGTTCCTTTGATGATGCAGTGGGAAAGGAACAACCTCCTGTTGGTCACTTGCAAGTATTCCAGTGGGGACCAGAAAGAAACATACACCATCCAGAAAAACATTCAGAAATCTGTGACTCTAGCGTCAATATCTGAGAGCTTTGTTTATTTGCTGAACAGGTGATTATTATTACCTTAATAATGTGTCTTGGAGCTAGGCAGGGAGATGTTATTCTGTCTCCCTGCCCTTTCCCGTTTTACCTTATGTTCATAGAATCATAGAATAGTTAGGGTTGGAAAGGACCTTAAGATCATGTAGTTCCAACCCCCCTGCTATGGGCAGGGATGCCTCCCACTAAACCATGCCACCCAAGGCTTCGTCCAACCTGGCCTTGAACACCACCAGGGATGGAGCATTCACAATCTCCCTGGGCAACCCATTCTAGTGCCTCACCACCCTTACAGTAAAGAATTTATTTTGTTCTTTTTACAATGTTCTTTGTTAGTATGTGTTAACTGGAGTTAGGAATCTCTATTAAATAATCTGAGAGGAATTACTGCTCTGTAATTTTGTGTTTTCTGTGTTGCAGAAGTATCAGGTGAGAATTTGGTTAGAGATCCTTATATAAGGAACAACCAGAAAAAACACTTAAGACTGCTGCTTTAATGATTCATTTGTATTTGGCTGACTAATAGTGCGTCAGAGGAACTACTAATTTTGTTTTCCAATTTGAGATGTGGGGTTTTTTTTCTGTATAAAGTTTCTATCGCTGCTTATCTTCTCTGGCTAATCTGTAATGTTTTTACATAGTGTGTGCAAGACAGTAAAGGGAAATAGTCTGTTTTATCAACGCTTCTAAAAGCTTTTTTTTTTAATGGTCTCTAGATTCAACTAGATCTTGTGTTTTCCATTCATGTGAAATTTATTCTGAACTTCTGTTACAGATTCAGTGCAGTAACTAGAATAGAAAAACACCAGTATTTACAAATGGCTACTAGATTTCTGGGTCTTTTTTGTTGTCAGGAAGCTGTTGTCAGGAAGCTATTCTAACAGTGTACTTTGACATGTATTAGTTTTTTGTTTTCAAAAGTTGAGTAACTCAGGGATAGACTTTCTTGGCCTGCATTGTTAAAGGTATAATCCCTTTCTACCTTCTGTCTTAAAATAAAAAGGGTATTATCCGTATATGTTTTATCCACAGTAGCTGTGCTATATCATTTATATAATTTATATTAATATATTTATTTATATGCATATAAAATTAAAGTGCAATTTATAATTTATAGCCACAGTAGCTGCACTATGTAAATTAGTATAATTTATATGAAAAAAACAACTGGGGCTGTTCAGCCTGGAGAAGTCTGTGTGGAAATTTCATAGCAGCCTTCCAATAACTGAAGGGGGCTTGCAAGAGTGCCATAGAGGGACTCTGTATCAGGGACTGTCATGGTAAGGCAAGGGGTAATGGATTCAGACTTAAAACGGGAGATTTAGGTTGGATATAAGGAAGTTCTTTACTGTGAGGGTGATGAGGCACTGGAACAAGCTGCCCAGGGAATTTGTGAATGCTCCATCACTGGCAGTGTTTAAGGCCAGGTTGGACAGGGCTTTGAGCAACCAGCTCTAGTTTGAGGTGTCCTTGCCCATGGCAGATGAATGAAATTAAGGTCCTTTCCAACCCAAACAATCCTATGATTTTATATAATACTAATAATTAGTATTGGGAGATTTAATTTTGAAAACTTGTCATCTATATAATAAAGCAATTCCACGTTCAACAGAATTTTCTCCTCTTTCTAGACAGAAACTCCATCTGCCCTTATTTTGTCACCAACAAGGGAGTTAGCAATTCAGATAGAGAGACAAGCTAAAGAATTGATGGCTGGATTGCCAAACATGAGAACTGTTCTCCTGGTAGGAGGCTTACCACTGCCACCACAGCTTCACCGTCTCAAGCAAAGTGTTAAGGTAAGTACTGTAGTGGGTAAAGATCTTGGGGAAAATTATGTTTCCATGACATATGTTGACATATGTGGTCACACAAAGACGTGAACAGACAAGGAGTTCTAATTTACAGCAAAACCAGTAAAATTTTATTATTATAAGCTGTGTATATAAATGCAGGTTATATTGCCTGTATTTAAACGCTTCCATTAGAGTTCTAAAGGGTCCATTTCTTTTTGAGGCTTCACAGTTTATTAAGTTATATGTAAGAGTTTTATGACTTGAATGCAGGTAGTACCAGCAATTACCAGCCTTCTCAGCTATGTGTGGTAACTTTGTAGTTTTTCTGAGTCATCTGTCCTTTCATGGAATTTCTGACTCCTGGGTTGTTTTTTTTTGTTTGTTTTTTTTGTGTTTCTTTTCTTAGGTTATAATAGCAACACCTGGAAGGCTTCTTGAGATTTTAAAGCAAAGTTCTGTTCAACTGCATGGCATAAAAATCGTAGTGGTGGATGAAGTAAGTTTTCACTTTATCAGGGCTGCATTCTGTACAGAGGTCCTTGAAGAGTCAGTGTGAGTGGCTGGTATAACTGATTAAACATACACTTTCTTTGTTATAAAGTATATGTTTTAAGAGGAAAACCATAATTTTTTAACATGGTTTGAACTGTGTTTGAACAAGGCATGTTCTGTTGGCTATAACAGACTTAGATGACCGACAGGGTAATACTGCTAGACCAGTGTGAACCAATTGTTTTTAATTTTCTCATTCAGCCTTTCTTCTGAATTAAAATGTCCTGCATTTGGGTTATTACGTGCCAGTTATGCACATTATGGTTCTTCTGTCAATCTTTTCAGGGTTCTGCTGCTCAGGGAAAAATCTGGTACAAATGTTGGTTTGTTTTTTTCTTTTCACTTAGGTGGATACCATGTTAAAAATGGGTTTCCAGCAGCAAGTGTTGGATATTTTGGAAGACATCTCTCACGATCGTCAAACTATACTGGTGTCAGCCACGATTCCAGTGGGCATTGAACACTTAGCAAATCAGCTTCTGCACAATTTTGTAAGAATAACAGTTGGAGAAAAGAATCTCCCGTGTTCCAATGTTCGCCAGATTATCTTGTGGGTAGAAGAGCCATCTAAAAAGAAAAAGCTATTTGAAATACTAAATGTAAGTTCAATCTTTTTCTCATAAGAACAACTTATGAGTCATGTCTTTACGCATCTCTGCTCGGTTCTTATCTTTAATTGTAATAGGTAGTGAAGAGGAGGAGTGAGGTTAAGCATGTAACTGCACTAACTAGTGCACCCAACAACTCCTTCTGTGCAGCAGCAAACTAGATTCTTTTCTTGGATACAGATTAAGAATTAAGATTTTGATTTTTTTTTTTTTGTGATTTGCACTGTGTCATACCAAAGATCTGTACTGGTTATCTGAGAGTGGTAGAGGAACAGAACTTTCTTAAACTGCCATAGCTGCTCTGTGGCCTGGGAGTGGTTTGTGATTTTAGAAGTCAGAAGAGAAACCAGTGAGAAAGCTAATTTAGTTATTTCTTGAAATTATTTTAAATTAATAATCTTTTATGAGTATCTTGGGGGGAAATTTGGAGTCTTGGCTGAAGTTATTCAAGAAGTAAATTAGAATCTTTAACTGAACCTCAAAACTTTTTTTCAAGTTTGGAATTATTATGTAACATTTAAAGAAACATAAAAGCTGCTTTTAAAAAATGGATGTATTGGGTTCTGATTCTATAAATCATATGTTTATGATGTACAGATGTGTATAGTTTGCTGGCTGGTATCTTGTTCCTTCTTATGTATAGAGTCTAAAAACATTTAATCATCTGAAGGTCTTGTTAATATTAGAGATAATGAGCAGAAGAAATTGAATCCAAGTTGGTGATGATGAGCAGCAAACTGTTGTAATACCTTCTTACATAAACTGTTTAATTTTACAGGATAAAAAACTCTTCAAGCCTCCAGTGTTGGTATTTGTGGACTGTAAACTAGGAGCAGATCTGTTGAGTGATGCTGTTCACAAGATTACAGGATTGCAGTGTACAGCTATGCATTCTGAAAAGTCTCAGGTGGAAAGAACAGACATATTACAGGTTTGTGTCTCCTAATGATAAATTTAAAATGGCTTTTCTTTTCTTTCCTTTTATTTTTGTAAGATTTTTTTTTTTAACAAGTTAAATCATAATTTATTGCTTTTCTACAATAAAACCTGGAGTATTGTTGTGACAATGAAGAGACAGATGGACCAAGCAAATTACTGGAGACTAATTCCTAGATTATTTGCTTTGAAATGGGAATTTAAATACACATTTGAGTTTAATTGACAATGTTTTAATTGAAATTGTGGTTTTAATTTCTTTAATTACCTCCGTGAATTATATTTTTACTTAAATCAGAATACAGGGAGTCATTCTGTCTTCTGCAGCAGAATAATCCTGCGGGGTATGTTCTTGCACTACATAACTAACCCCAGCCTATCCTTGGAGAGGTTCAAAATATAAATAAAGGAAAAAACTATTTTTATTTATTCTTCCTTTGCTAGGGATTACTTCAGGAGAAGTATGAAGTTATAGTAAGTACTGGAGTCCTTGGGCGAGGTCTGGACCTTGTCAACGTCAAACTGGTAGTAAATTTTGATATGCCTTCAAGTATGGATGAATATGTACATCAGGTAAGTAAATAATTGCTAAAGCATTATTTGAAAAGTATAATGAAATGTGACATCCACCTCTAGAAATTTAATTGTAAGTGTAAACAGAAAGATTAATTTCCTCTTCCGAATATTGTTCATATAAGAAAGAAAGGTGCTCAGTACCTGTTCTGTCTCTTCTGTAAGTTATTAAAATCTACAATGCTGTTGTTTTGTCTCCTCTATATTACTATAGACTAGAACAGTGTTCTTTGGTCAGTTATGTTTAAAGTATTATTCTTCCTGTTTTGTACTCTTACATAATTTTGTCTATAGAAAGCAAAGCTTACCGTGTTTTAACTATCTGTGTGAAGAAAGGCCAAATGCCCCTCTTTCTGCTGCAGCTCATCTGCAGATATGTGATATGGCTGGGAAGCCAGTTGTGAACTTAATGTTCATTCCCTCTTCTTACTCCAGTATCTCCTCTGTTTTTTTTTTCCTGAGAATTTCCTGCTTTAGAAATAAAAAGGTGGGTGGGTTGTGTGTGTATGTGTAGTTAAAACACCCTAACCCTAGTTTGTCTAGCAGATGAAGAGAACTAATTATTACCCTCTTTTTGGAACTTAGAAAGCCACAGTACTCTAGTACTGTGACAGTTTTGAGAACATCAACTACAAGAAAAGCCAACAAAGGGGAGAGAGTGTACAAAGTCAGGGGGCTGGCTCATGTGACATGTGAATAGAGTCAGAGGGAACTGGGCTTGTTTGGGCTGGAGGTGAGATGTAATTGCTGTTTTCTGTTTGGTAATGCATGGTTACATAGGAGACAGAGCTAAACTCTTGGAGACGCACAGTGAAAGAACAAGAGCCAATAGTTACAACTTACTGCAGGGGAAATTCTGGCCTTATAACAGGGAAAAAAACCCTTTGTTTTGTTTTTCACAGTGAGAGCAGGCAGTAGAGTGAGCTACCCAGAGACATGGTGGCACCTTTGTCCTTGAAGACACTTGAAACTCACTCCATAGGACAAGACCCTGAGCAAATTGATCTAACCTCTCTGGTTTTTAATTCTCTTTCTGCAAAAGTTTCAAGCAAGTAGTAAATAAATACAGGTGGTCTTTCCTAGCATCAAAACTGTACCAATATTAGCATGATATCTCTTCCTAAATAGAGAGTCTTTGTATATACCTTCCTAATTTGTTCAAGCACTTTGGATAATATTGATAATTTTCAGTTACTAGAACATTGAAAGTAAAGCGCTTTTTTATGTTCATGCTTGTACGTCTTGTGCTTTGTACAAGATACATGTATGTGGCATTGCTACAGTAAGCATTTTTTGAAGTATTTTGTTTGGACCAGATTTACTGTAAGCCTTTGCTCATAGGCTATATCATACATCTCAGCATCAATATTGGACTTGAGGTATGTCCCATAAGCAAGTTGTGATTTTTGATGGATTTAAGCTAAATCTTCAGATCTGCATGTTCTGACTTTAAGAAGTTTATCAAAACTTTATGCTTAGAGGGTGAGACAAAGAGATTTGGCGTCACTTAGGTTAGTCAGTGTTTTATAACAGAAAGTAAACTTTATGGATCACTGAAGAACTTGCATTTAATACCGATAACTTAAAATATTTTTTTCTTTTTCAGGTTGGAAGAGCAGGAAGGTTGGGTCACAGTGGGACTGCAATTACTTTTATCAATAACAACAGCAAGAAGCTCTTTTGGGATGTTGTGAAGAGAGTAAAACCAACAGGCACCATTCTTCCCCCACAGCTGCTTAATTCCCCGTATCTTCATGACCAAAAGAGAAGGGAACAACAGAGACTTAAACAATTACAGAATAGGCTTGTAACAGGAGATAATATAATGGACATTATTAGAAAACATGACAAAAATAATTCTCAGAGGTAATAAAGATATATTTATAGTTATGTAATCATAATTAAAGTGTGATTAAAAATAAACATGGAGTTTTGATGCCTTGTATATTGCCTTTTTTGAAGAAGTTTATTCAGTTTTTTAAGGAGTCTCATTTTTAGCTCATCTTTATTTTGAAATACAGGCTATTGTGTGTTTGAATTACAGTAGTGCCTAGTAAAAACACTTCAGCCCTTTCTCGAAATCCAGTAGTCTTTGATCTTGCCTATAAAATGAACGGAGGAGGTACAATTTTGTTTTAATATTTCTGAATAATCACCTCAGACTTGTGAAACACACTCTTCTGGTGATTTTTGTGTTATTATATTCAGACAAGATCTTTGCAAAGGACACTCTCACAAAAAAAAGGATAAAAATACGCTGACAGATTGGTGTCTGAACACAAGCCTCAGTCTCTTCCTGTTAGTTCACATAAAAGTGTCCACTGGGAATATTGCTCTGAATCCTTGGTATGCTTTCTGGGGTTTCTTGTGAACATACATTCAAGTTTTGTTTTTAAACAGTACTGAAAGTAGTTTCTCTTTTATTTCCTGTGGACCAGTTAGAAGTCCTGCTCAAGCATTTGCAATAGCAGAAAACCTTGGTTATTAGTACAACTTCATTGTAGAGAAGTAGGATAAACCACCTAAGGTAAATAAAAAAAAATTGTGTTCTGATTAAATGAAACAGTGTAGTTCGCTACATATATATGTAATATATTGATACATGTATAGTACGTGTAACAGACATGAATATGTAAATCATTACTACTTAAGCACAACTTGCCTTGTTCTGACACTGGATGCTGTTTATTTTTTTGGAGGGTAATAAAACCAAAACCATATTAAGACAGTGTTACACAACTTCCATCCAACGTCTGAGATGGGTTATAATCAAGACTTGCTTTTTTTTTCCTCTTTCAAACTGAAGCTTGAGGAAATTGGTTTCATCATAGTTTTCATGTTGTTGTGATGCATCATCCCTTTTTGGCAGAATGAGGTGTCCCAGGTAGTTTAGATGTCAGCTCTGTGCATTGTATATTTGCTCTTTGGCCAAAGAGCAGCAATACAATAGCCTGGCTTTGTTTAATTTTTAAAAGCTCAGTAGCTGGCTATGTTTTTTTTTTCTGCAACTGGAAACAAAGAGAATGGGGTTTGCCTGCTGGGAGACAGATGTCATAACTGTCATACTGGTGCCAGATTTATATAGTTAGTAATGACAAACTACTAATGTTAATTTTGAAAGTCTGAATTATATTTATTATGATGCCTACTATTTTCTAAGCACTTTTGCTACTACTTTACTCTGATACAGGGAAACCTTTTTAACTCGCCTCTTCTTTCCCTTTTGTCTCCCTCTGCTGGGTTTTTAATCTTTTCCATATTAACCAGTTGTACAGTATTTATAAATGCTGTATATTTTGTAAGAGGCATGTATCCTTCGGCAAGAGACCAGTTTTTCTTCCATGAGGTGGCTTGGGCGTATCCCTCCTGTCCAGTCCTCGGCATCATCAGTAGCGCCGTTTGTTCCGAGGGGTGAATTCCTCTCCCCCACCGTCTCCCGCCCGCCCTCGGAAAAGTCACCGGCCTGGGTCCGGCTTCCTGCCCGCCCTCCTTGGGATCTTCCCGAAGAGGAGGAAACGCTTCAGGACGCGGAAGCCGCGGCTCTGGGCGCTGCTGCCCGCCCGTCCCTCACGGGGCCGCCCTTTCTGACGCAACTCCCTGCAGGAGCCAATCCCCGCGGGCCCGGCGCATTCAAACGGGGCACGAGATGGCGTGTTCGTTACGGAGCGAGACCGGTGCGTGAGGTGAGGTGAGGTGAGGGGCGGGGGTTCCCTCCAGGGCCCGGGGTGCGCTACCCTCGGGCATCCCGCGGGCGGGCTCTTCTGGGAGCCGCAGAACTGAGGTGCCGGTAGCCCCTGGCTCCCTCAGTCAGCCGCTGCTTTCTTCTCGCTTTCCCCTAGGGGCGCGGGAGGGGCCGGCAGGGCTGAGGGGCCGCTTCGGCTGGGCGGTCCTAAAACTGGTCAGTAAGGCGTATCCCCCGTCTGATGGGAGCTCTGCTGAAGAGGGTGGGTTTGCTGAAGGATAGTCAAGCTGTAGAGTTCCCCTGCGCTTTCACCCAGCTCTGAACACTTCGATTTCATCTTTACTTGTTATTTGTCATGATTGAAAATGAGGAATGAGCGTACTTTTAACAAGTCTTGAACCTTATTTTAGAATGCAGGCGGTCTTAGTGGGGGATTAAGAAAAGCGTTGTGTATATTTGCAAGCACAGCTATAGAGAAGGGTGTGTGAACTTCTGTCCTTACGCTAGGTATTTCAGTAGAGTTCCTTTTCCTTTGAAGGAGAAATACGGACTTTCAGGAAACACTAACGCAATTCACGTCTTACAACCATGTTTATTTACTGACTGCTAGACGGAACCGCAAAATGCGTGTTTTACAGAGTTTTCTGTATCAGACTTATTGAGCAATAACTTTCCTCACAAATTTTGACCTAGGAAGGCTTTGGGCAGTCGTGACACGTAGAAGTGAATGTAACTGCATAAATTCTGAGAGGACTCTGAAAGCTGTAACTCAAAAGTGCAGTATTAAAAAAACCTGCTGTCTGAGCAATGGTTAAACGGTTGCTTCTGTAGCACTTGCTTTCATCTTTCTTCCCTTTCCTTTTCCCTTTTGTTTTGTCCCCTGAACATTTGCAGTTGTTAATGATAGATGACGTTTTTGAAGGATCTGAGACAGGTGACTTACTGCCTTGTAATAGCAAATTAATTTAAGCTGGCAAGTTTGCAGTGGGTACTGATGTCAAACCTGTAACAACCCAATAACTATGATGTATATGAAACAGTGAAAACATGCTTTTTTATACAGGTTGGGTATATGCACCTTTCTAAATACTTGCATGTAGAAAGGACCCAGAATACATTTTACCATCTTCTTTTTCTGTCCTGTAGGCTTTTTGCTATGCATCTATGTACTATAGTGAATTAAAATCATGTGCAAACATGTTTTAATAGTTGTCTTTTCTAACTGTCCTGTTCTGATAGTGGGATTTACGTTATAAAATCCTCAAAAAAACCCAACCCAAACCCACTTCTGTGTTCACAGATTTCCTACTCAGTGTTACTTTTGTTGTTCTAATGGAGTCTCTTAGATGTGAAACACAAAGAGCATAAATAATTGTGAGTGAATGAAGGCACAATCTTGAATTTGCTTTCTTTGGGCATCATTGTAGATCATTTGAAAGAAACGTCCATGTTGATCTTTGTTGCTAAGTACTTAGATTGTTCTTTGTACCAGCTGGTGCTTCATAATGTTTGGTTTATTTTCTGGCACAAATAGAACTCAATAAATGGAATCAAATAGCCTATTTTTGGTAGAAGCAGTCATTCAAATATTAATGATTTTTAAAGTACTGGAGGTGAAATAGGCTACTAACTGTTATTAATGTTTGGAATATGTATTTATTGCAATATATGTAAGGAGCTCCAAAACACAAGTTGCACTGGGTATGAGCATCATAACAGTTTTTCCTTTATCTCCCCAGATTGCTTAAGAAGATGCAACTAGAAATAATCTTTTAGGAAAAGTGTTGTACATTTGAAAAACCTAACAGTAACTTGCTGGTGAACAAAATGCCTATTTACACAGTTCCTGCAAGAAGCCCCTCTGAGGTACGGCATACTACCGCTTTGCAGAAGGCTTCTTCACAGAATACCTTTACCAGCAGCAGAGTGTCTGGGCAGCAACTGCAATCAAATGAATCGGGGAAAGAAAAGGGAAGTCTACTTTCATGTTCTCAGAATAAGACGGGGGAAGTAAATAGGACCTATGTGATTTCAGCCTGTAAAAAAGTGTGTGATGCATCAGCAGCCTTTAAACCTGAAGGCAGATTAATGCTTCAGAGGAGAACTGGAGCAAGCAAAAAAACAGTGTCCGGTAGTGAACAGTTGCATGCAAACACAGCACAGGGCATGCAAAATATACAAATGGAAAAAAGACTTACTCTGCAGAGGCGTGTGAGGACTGACTCCATAGAGAAGACTAAAATTACTCCAAGTACTATGCCTGGAATAGAAAATAATAACTTTGCTGCACAAAGAAATGACAAGATTGCACTTATGCCAGAGATTAATCCTAATGATACCTACGATGTTAAACCAAGCTTTAAGTTAGTTGAGGGTCAGTTAGATATGAAGTTGCAGTGTAACCTGAACAGCAAGGATTCCTTTGGCTTTGCTGATGGTCTGCGTGAAAATGACAGTTGCATGTGTTTAAAATACAGGACAAACGCTGCTGACACAAAGTTTCCAAATGAAGTTGCTAAATCAGAGCAATTAGTTACCTCAAAATATACGAATAAGCTGTCAGGAGAGCAACTGAATGAAAATGGTACTGGAAAGCAAAGGTTACCACATTTGATGATAAAGCATAACACTTCAGAAAGACTGAGGACGCCAACAAAAATTTCAACAGAAATATTTGAGCTTGCACCAAAGAACAACGCTTCTCAGGACCAGCCATCATTGTCAGCTTCAAATAAGCAAAAACCTAATCTTAGAATTTTAGCCAAAACTAAAACTAGTGTCACCAGCTCTCCTTCTATCACTAGAAGTTTAAAACCAAAAGAGAACATGGAAGCTCTTGCTGACAGCAGTAGCACAGAGAAAGATGTTTTCAAAGTGGAAAACAGCAAAGTGATTGTAGCTGTGCGTGTACGGCCTTTCAAAAACAGGTTTGTATCCTGGATTTATTTCTGATCGTAATGGTAACTTTTATAGCATATGTTAATTCCTGCTTTGCGTGTTTTGAGTTGTTTAATCATAGACCCAAGATTTTATTAAGAGGTTAAATTCACTTTATAGGTGTTTGGGGCTATTTGTTATATATTCACTAGATGAAGTATATTGAACTTGAATGCTTTATATGTTCACCAAGTAGGTGTGGGTTTTGTTTTTTGTTTGCTTGGTTTTGTTTTTATATGATTACCAAACTTTTTATCTTCCATTGGGAATTGATTGAAATGGCAAACTTAAAGCATGTAGCTTATGTTTTTCAATTTTTAATTTTTTTCCTCCCATTCAGCGAGAAAAATGAAAACTCACTCCCTGTAATCTCCATGAATGGGTCAGAGACATCTGTACGAAATCCAGCCACAAACCAAGCTTACAGCTTTAGTTATGACTTCTCTTTCTGGTCTTTTGACAAGTGTCATCCTAATTTTGCAAGCCAAGCAACAATTTATAGAACTTTGGCAGTGCCACTCCTGAAGAGAGCATTTGAGGGCTATAACGCCTGTCTTTTTGCTTATGGGCAGACTGGTTCTGGAAAATCATACACGTAAGTTTCTAATAATAGTTGTTAAAATTCTTTAGGAGTCAATTGTGCAACATGAAATGACAAGAAGAGGTTATATGGAATAGACTTAATTGTTACTGAATTGTCTTAAAATGATTTTACATATTTGAAACCAGAGATTACTAAAACAATATTTAGAAGTAAGACAAAGATATAGAATATTTTTATGTGTCTAACGCTGACCTTTTTCTAGTTATAGTGAAGAAAATAAAAGCTCTTTGTAGAGACTTTAGTCAAGAAAAACCTTTATAAATGCTGAGAGCTTCTTGGAGTCTGCCAGTGCTATTGTTTACCACTGTTGGTTATTTTGTGCATGAAGTGACATGTTCTAAAGTATACTGTGTTTTTTGGATGAGACCTTTAAGAGATCATTCAAATTATGGTTCTGACTGTTTCAGAACTTTAAATAAATAAATCTGTTTGTCGCATCACTTATTTGAAATCTAATCTTTACACAAAAAAATTCCAGTCAAGCAACATTTCAAGGGTTTATAGCCAGCTTTATATATCTTTTGTATAATTTTCAATAGAAAGCCTAGTGAACTGGTTTGTTTCCACACAAGAATCTATTATAATCAGTTCTATTAGCTTTATAATTCCCATGATGTACTATAGACTTATAAATACATAGTTAATGACCAGAAATAATTCCCATAGGGTATTATAGAATTATAGATATGTAGTTAAGGGTCAGAAATTTTTCTGTTCAATATTTTGATGTTTCTACTTAATTTATAATAAATATAGAACTTACACAGAGACAGTTTTCCTTTTTAAGTGGGAACTCAGTTTTTACTTAAAATGTTTATTTACCTTGCCATAAGAGAGATATGCTCAGTATTGCAATTGTTATTCTGTTCGTAAGTTGGTTTGCTTATTTCTTTGGTTTTCCCTTCCACCTTCAGGTAAACGATTACTTGCCTTCATCCCCTTTGTATTTCAAAGAAGGCTGAAATGAGCATCAGTAATAAGTGTATCGTCAGGTCAAGTGTACCCAACAAATTTCTGCTCATAACTATGTTGTGTAGCTGTGTCAATCTCTCAGCTAGCTGTATTAGTCCAGTACTCTGGTGTTCTGCAGTGGCAGAACTACATGGGGGGGGGAAAACTACTTCAGAGGTAGAGAGAGGCTTAGGTTGGTACACTGTCAGTGTGCAGAGCATATAAAATGCATGCATGTTATTAGGACATCAGGTGTCTATAGGTTTACTGTTTATAGTACAACTTACTCTTCAGTTGCAGTAGAGTTTTCATTTTACTTAGAATTTTCAACCCATTTTTCAACGGATGAATTGTGAAAGACCTCTGGACATAATCGTCTCCAATTTCCCACTCAAATAAGCAGCAGCATAGGTTAGGTTTATTTCCATTGCTGATTACCTCTGTGGCTTAGAAGGATATGGCATTTCAACTTCAGAGTTATACAATTAATATTAAAAATAGCTATAGAGAATTACAAAACAGAACTTGCATTTTTTTGTAACTACAGGATGATGGGATTTGATAAAGACCAAGGAATAATTCCAAGGCTTTGTGAAGATCTTTTCACTGAAATAGCACAAATGGACAAGCAACAGGTGATATGCTTATGCTTACTTTGAATTATGAGGAAACTGATGCATTTCAGTATTTTGATACCTGTTTAATTTTTTCATTTTATACCTTAGTGCTGGATCCATTTATAAATGTATGGATGCTTTTGCTGATTCAGATCTTATTTTTGCTAGATCTGATTAGCAGGCTTCCATAAATAGTGACGGTCAACGTGGTTTTGCTTCCTTAATGACAATAACATAAGAAAGAAGTATGGGCATGATATTTTTCATGTGTCCACAGACTATACAGCATGCCTTGTAGGATAAGATTTATGTAAGGAAAGGTAAAAGGAAATCCTAGGGGGTTCCATACTTTCAGTGAAGGCATATATGATAGAACTCAAAATACATAAATTTATCTTTAAACATTGTCACTGCAAGTCAGTCCTTACAGGCATTGGCAAGCATGCAGAGAAAAAGAATTCCCCCAAACAAACCCCAGCATACCCACATTTTCTTTTTTGGGTCTTTTTCTCTTAAGACATGAAATGAGTAGTTAAAAAATAAATAAATAAAAAAATTATTAGTTAAAGGTAATTGTGTCTCCAGTTATGATTTTCTAACTTGACTATTACTACATCAGTTAATTGGAGCAGAAACAATATAACCCTCATTAAATCTGAGAAATCTAAGGTTATTTATTACTGAGTTTGGATAGAATATAACTTCTAAAAAATACAGAGCTGCTAGGTATGCATGTTATTCCTTTGCTTATGCACTGTGAATAAGTGGGTTTGTGGCTGCAAATTGTCTTGAATCTTGTATTTCTGACTTCTGTTAGGTTTTTTGTTGCCATCTCCCTTGTCTCCTAAAAAAGAAAATTTTATTTAAAAAAGAAAATAAAACCTTCAGAGAAAGGAGATGTGTTTTCATGAAAAGTTTGGTTTTGTTTTCATTAATTGCTGTGTGTAGATCAAGGTTCAAATTTTCCTCATGAATGAGACTAGTGCAGGTGCAAACAAAACTATATTTTTGGGTACTAAAATCCCAGCACTGAAACTTCTGAGGTCTATGTATATACTTTTTTTTTTTTTTCTTGATAGCTATTATCTGGGAATGGCTGTGGATGGAATTCCAGTCAATTGTATTCTTGGGGTTTGGACGAGGTGAACTTCTAAAGGTCCTTTCCAACCCAGACTAATCTATGATTTTATGATATGATTTTTCCGGGAAAGTCCCTTCAGTACAAATGCATGTAACAGTGAATAGCAGGATCTGGTAATCTAGGTTAATGTTTGAAATAAAGGAGGATGGAAATATTTTGTGGCCTATATTAATAACTCTTAACAATTTATCTTATTAGGTTTTGTATCATCTTGAAATGAGCTTTTTTGAAGTATACAATGAGAAAATTCATGATTTGCTTGTATTTAAAGCTGAAAGTGGACAGAAGAAAGAACCGGTGAGTTGGTCACAGAAAAAAGTATGTGCATAATCTCGAAGCAGTGGCATCTGTTCTGTACACAAAAGAGTGTAAATGACAAGTGTCGTGTTATTGAAGAACTTAAGTTGTTGTGAATAATGGATGCAAGTAAAAAAATCTTACTGTATGACTTCAAGCAAAATGCTTGGCACTTCAGAAATGCTAAGCAAAAAAAAACCCACACCACCTGCTGAAATACAAACAAAATGATCCAGTAGAACCTCTCAAGACTGTTAACATCTTCCAAAATGCAGATGATCTTATCAGCTTTTATAAAAACTCTCTTAGAATATTATTTATATAAGTCTCTAGATTATATTAAGAACCTTCTGTGCAATATAATTTGTTATAATCTTGTAATTTAGATGGAGTTCTAAGATGGGAGAATGACAGTGTCAGGATGCTTCCAAGGGTGTGTGTGGCGGGGGGGGGGGGGGGAGGAGGGGGAGTATTTGCCTAATTGTATTTGATTCATCAGTCTTCTCGGTGCTACTGAAATGTCCATTCACTTTATGAAAGTATCTGTGTATTGTTTATGTACTGGGAAGCCTGTTTGCCACTGACTCTACTGGTGTAATTGCATAGTCCTTTCATGAAACAATGTTAATGCTTGCAAAGGGAAATTTTTTTGCATAGCTGCAGAAAGCTATCATGCAAGGGATTAGCACCTGTTGGATTGTTGTTTCCTAAGAAGCTTGGGGACAAGAAATCAGTGCCCTGCTTAACTAGTGAAGGATCACAAGTTAAACTAGTTTAGCTAGTTTTTAATGCTTACGTATTAGAATATGCAAAACCATAAATTAAAGAAATTTGCGTTAAGTTGGGGAAGTAGGGAAGGAATTTATTTAATTTATTAAAATAAGTACTTTCTGTTCTTTGAACTATTGACCACTATACTGGCCACTTGTTTGTAAACTATGAGTATTAGCTTATGATAAAGAAGGTATACTACGTTCAGCTTCTTGTTGAAAAGTCTTTTATCCTAAACTTGATACTTATGTGGACTTGTTACATACAGATAAAGACTACACTGTCTTGTTTATACTAGGAGTGCTTTCATTGGAGTTTGTCAGTGATTTTTAAGGTAAGGTATTTAACTAAAGAACATAACAGATTTAGGTTGCAGAAAATACTTTTATTTTCTTATGTGAATACCTTACCTAAGGTACCTGTTCTGGCAGTTGGCTCTGTGAGCAGTGGCATGGGGCAGTGTGCTGTGATTACTTGGGCAGCTCTAAAAAATCAGTTGTAGGTATTCTCATGAAAATGTTGTTATAGATGATTCATGCTAAGTTTTGTTGATGATAAATGTCATACTAGGGATATAGACAGACTTTCTCTTAATTTTAAGGTATTCCTGAATGGTAGGTCTAACTAATGCAAGTCTAAGAATTTTTCTTTAAAAATTACTCTCACCAGCTTCGTGTAAGAGAACATCCCGTATTAGGACCATACGTGGAAGGCCTGACAGTGTAAGTCTTATCTGTTCTTATTTTAATAGATGTATGGTGTAATCCTGAAAAAGTGTGCTAATTATTATCTTAAACTCTGTGAAAGCTTGTGCACTCACTGGTAAATTAGGCAAGATTTTAGTATCGTGTAGTTTTAGAAAAACACATGCCCATGCCTAGCTCGACTTATTTCCTTTGGTGTAATGCTTTAGTGAAATAAGTGTATGGAAATATTAAGACAACTGGAGCTTTCATGGTATATTTTTATTTTGTCTGTAACTGGGGAAATGTTTCAGAACTCAGGCAGCAGGAAAAACTAGGAAGACAACAGTCTGAATCCAAACTTTTCTTTTTCCCTTACCTTAGGAATGTTGTCAGTTCTTACTCTGATATCCAGGTAAGATTTATTTGGTTACTAAAAGGGTATGTAAATATTTATACTTTACGCCTTCCTTCACTGCTGAAAACTAAATTCCATGGATGGGAAGAAAATGCTTTACAGACTGCCCAGTAGACTATGATATTTCAGCTGATTTTGTGAAAGGATAATGAGGACTAGTCCTATATAACGGAGCTAAATAGATGCATACAGGCAAGTGTCACTCTTCACATGGTTACCTCTAAAATTTAATTTCCTCCCTTATAGAGTCATCATTTGTGTTAATTAAACTTGGAAACATTTTAATCTTCAGTTAACTGTCAAAAAATGGTTTTGGTTTCCCATCCTTACTTTTATCTTTTATAGAGTTGGCTTGAACTAGGAAATAAGCAGAGAGCAACAGCTGCTACAGCAATGAATGACAAGAGCTCTAGATCTCATTCTGTCTTCACCCTTGTCATGACACAAACCAAGGTATTGCTGGGTGTTAGATATCTCTTCAAATTGTGTAAAAGGTTTTGTGTGCTGCCTAGAAAATTGTTGTGAAAATATACTTGAAGACAAGTAAAGCACAAGGCATTTGAACAAGGCTTTCTACGCAACAAAACTTATTTGTTGTGCTTTGAGTAGATTCTGATGTCTATGTGCTACATAGATTTATAGCAGCAATAAAAATATGTTCTCTGGCAGATCTAGGAGTAGTTCTAAGCTTCAGAGTGATTTTTGAGATGTAACTAGAATCTGAATTGAGGTCTAACTGCTGTCAACACACTTTTGCTTCTAAGAAGGTTGGCCTATGCAAGCTGGAGAGCTGTGATGAATTTCTACAGGTGATGAACTGGGACAATGATAAGAGGTGCAGTTTCTCCTCAGTTTCAACACAGTTCACCAAGTAAATATTTCCTTGCTTCAGGATGCATTTCTCACCTATGTGCCTCCAGGATATAGGGACTAAAATTCGAAATCTGATTTACAGATGTGTAAGAAACAAAACCTGACTTAGTGAGATTAGCCTGAAACCAGAAGTGAAATAGGTAGAGCTCCTCAGAAGTCTACAGTCAGTTTTCTCCATTCACAAATAACTTTTGGTTTGAGTATTATTGTTCTTGGTTGGCTTAATTTTTCAGTCCAATTTCCTAATACTCTCCTTCCTTCTTCCCCACACCATTCTCCCCACTAGATTATTTTTTCTCTATTAGAAATAGTCCTGAGATTTTTTTCCACTGACTGCTTAGCTGATTTTCCTTGGTTTAAGTAAGTAACAGCTTAATGATTTCCATGGTTATTAGATAGCTGCTTATACAGTTATTCAACTGCAAACAGTTGATACTGTGGTTAGAAGTCTGAACTTGGTCTCCTTCGAGGCATGTACATGAAGGTATCCTGTCAAAAAAGTAAATGAGAGTGTCAATTTCTTCATGTTTTTAAAGTGAACAGCTTGTTAGATTGCTGCTTCTTGTCATTCTTGTTATTTTGGTCTGAATGTAAACAGGTCTTTTTTTCCAGGTAGAATTTGTGGATGAAGAGCAGTGTGATCGTAGGCTTACCAGTCACATAAATCTAATTGATCTGGCTGGCAGTGAATGCTGCTTAACAGCTCAGACCAGTGGAGAAAGGCTGAAGGTAAATGAAGATGGGAAATCTGTGGAAAAAGAAACTGATTCCAAAGAATGCCTCTAAACTTCAATGGAACTTCACCTACTAGGATTTTGGGGCAGGAACTGTAGTTATAAGCATAAGGCCTACGTATCTTTTTATAAGTATTGCATAGCATTTTGCTAGTGAGGATGGGTGGTGCTAACAAGCTGTTTTGACTATGCAGTATGGCAGGCTAGGTCTTGTGTAGGACAGCACTCCGTATCCTCTGCAGGCCTAATGATCCGTTAGAAGGAATGAGGAAAACTGTTTGCGTGATTTTTCAAATCCTGAATAAGATTTATGCCTCAGATTTGAACTCCCATGGAGTTGGGGCTTGCCCCTTTTTTTGTGGGGGGGATTTAAGTAAATAACGTTTCTAATAAGAGAGTTTCTTTCAAGCTGCCTTTGTAAGTTTTATGTGTTTTGACATTGTGTATTTTAAAGCCAGGGTCTTTGCTCTTTCCAAATGAGAGTGAGCTTCTAGGCTGCTCTTTCAACTTATTGTTGTTTTTTTAATCAGTGGTGACAATTAATGTGATACAGCTGTACGTTACTGCATTGAATAAGCACAATTAAATCAACAGTACAATCAATAACATCACACAAGAAAATACAAATATTTTTATTTTTGTTTTGTGTAGGAGGGTGTGAGTATCAATAAATCACTATTAACCCTTGGAAAGGTTATTTCTGCCCTCTCTAAACAGTCTCAAAATGGAAAGAAAGCTTTCATTCCTTACCGGGAATCTGTCCTTACTTGGTAGGTATGCTTCAGAATTTCTTTACATAGAAGTAAATACTTTCTCAGACTGTGAATTCCTTTTCTAATCTGGAGGAATCTCTTCCCCTCCTTACTTCCCTTTCTCTCTCAAGTGACCTGTGGAGGGTAGAAACTAGCCTCTTGTATTAGATAAAGAACATTCAGGACCTTGGTTTGTATTTTAAGTAAGCTAACAATCACTCTTCAATAAGTAGTAAGACCCTTGTATTTAATCTCTTCAGAATGGTAAACTTAATTTTTCTTTCAATGTGAGGGCTGGGGATTGACTTCTACTCTCCTGTCAAATTAAGGTTGTTAAAGGAAAGTCTTGGTGGAAATTCACAAACCACTATGATTGCCACAGTGAGTCCAGCTGCTAGCAGTACAGAAGAAACCCTCAGCACTCTTCGCTATGCAAAACAGGCTTGTTCAATTATCAACACTGCTAAAGTAAATGAAGATGTGAATGCCAAGCTAATCAAAGGTGAGGTTAGCATCTGCAGTCTTTAAGGATTTTTAATTTGCCTGTGTATTTAACTTAATGTTCCATCAGACTTGTCTGTTACTACTAATAGTTTAGTGTTGACTGCCTGCTTGTCAACTAGGTCAACATTAATCTTCCGTTTAATATTACTCTTGTGAGGTTGTTCCCCCCGCCCCCTCCCCCCAAGTCCAGACCGTATCTGAGGCTATACTTAAGAACCTGGATTGGCAAAAGGCGTCTAATTTTTAATTGAATAAGGTGAATTTTCTAGTATTGGACTGAAATGTGTAAACTGTGTTTTGATTGTATTTTTTTATGTATTGCTTGTTTGGTTTGTCTTACGGAGAATTGAAAGCTGAAATTGAAAAACTGAAGGCAGCTCAGAGGAGTGCTCTGAAGACTGATCCGGAAAAATACAGACGTTATTTGCAGGAAATAACATCTTTGAGGGTAAAATTGCACCAGCAGGAGAAGGACATGGCAGAAATGCAGAGGTCGGGCAGTCATTAATGTCTTAATTCAACTAGAAATAGTAAAGCTTATATGTTATAACTTTTCTCGTAATATATTGTGTTGGTTTTGCCTTAATATATTAAGGGCCTGGAAAGAAAAATTTGAACAAGCAGAAAAAAGGAAATTGGAAGATGCAAAAGAATTGCAGGTATGTTTTCTGTCTTTAAATGAACCTCGCAGAAGAATTAGAGTAGTTGTAAGATTTGTTTTCTTTAGGCCAGCCTTTTAACTGTGACTTTATTAAAAAATCAATATAGATATTTCAATGCATGAAGTAGATTGTGGTTTTTTTTATACAGAGCTCTCTTTTTATTTAGAAAGCAGGAATTGCATTCAAAATGGACAATAATTTACCAAACCTTGTCAATCTCAGTGAAGATCCTCAGCTCTCTGAGGTGCTGTTGTACATGATCAAGGAAGGAGAAACTACAGTTGGAAGGCATACACCAAATTCAAAACATGATATCCAGCTTTCTGGAGTGCTCATTGCTGATGACCATTGGTATGTAGTGTTCTTATACTTGAAGTGAAAACAGGAAATATTTCTCCTCACCTTTTCCTTTCTTTTGGAGTCACTCTTTCTTCTGGCAGTAACAAGATCTGGATTTCTAACACTGAAAATACTATTTAGGGATAATCTTTGTACTGTTCAGTGATTCAAAGTAATTTCATCCTGTTCCCTCTAGAAATCTGTTAACCAAGGTAGTTTGATTTCTCTTTTCATTTCATTCCATTCATTCATGGAGAGAATTTTCTAGTTCAGAAATGCTGGAGAAGGACCTGAGCAAATGATGCTGTATGGTAACTCTATTATATTATGTTCAGTGGAAAAGTGAAATGCCTTGAAAGTTCTTATTAAGACTAAAAATAGAGAGCAATTTGGCCATATTGTGGAAATAGTGTTTAAAGTGCATTCCATGCAATTGAGTCTAGACAAAGTGCTCTAAGAAACTTAATTAATCAGTTAGTAAAACCATGAAAGATGTGGGTTTGTTGGGAAATTAAGCATTATCAAAGAAATGCTTGGATGACAGCATATTGTAGTAACTTTTCAGAAGTGGATTCTTTTTAGATTTAAATATCAAGTCTCTTCTAAAATGTAGGTTGTTGCTTGTTATTTTTGTGTGTTGTAACTAAAGAGTATGAAGGCAATCCACACCTGACAGAGCAAGGACACTATTTAAAGCATGAATTTTAGTCTATTAAGAAACCTCATTTACAGTTATGAGCTACTGATATCGCAATTGTTTCTTGTTTTCAGTGTTATAAAAAATACTATTGGCAAAGTGAGCATTATCCCACTGGGAGAAGCGAAGACATATGTAAATGGAAAATGCATTTTAAACCCAACAGTTCTGCATCATGTAAGTAATTGATTTGGTAATATTAATATGTGCATGTGTGAATTTTTTTGCTTTGTTAATATTGCAACTTCAGACTGCAGGTTTTCTTAGAAGGCTCTGAAACTGTAAATACTTATCTCTTGAATTTCTAGCCCCACCTGCTATCTTTTAAGCACTGTAAATTTGCTTATAAATATAAAAGTTATAGAACCAACTTTTTCCTCCCCCACTTCCCTCTTTCCCCATAGGGTGATCGAGTGATCCTTGGGGGAGACCATTATTTCAGGTTTAATCATCCAGTAGAAGTTCAGAAAGGTAAAACGTCCTCTTGTGGGACAACATTTTTACATGATGGTCCAAAAGATTTTGAATTTGCAAAGAACGAACTGCTTATTGCACAGAGAGCCCAGTAAGTATCTTACCTTCTTGTTCTGAAAATAAGCTCAGTTGTTAATGCAACCTTGAAATACATTTAAAAAATAGGAAACTTGAGATTATAAATTATTTCTCAATAAGGAGAAGTTGGAAAATTTCAAGCTTATTGTTAACTCCATTTTTAACTGAAATGCAACTCCCAGACTTAGCTTAAATGAAGGTACCTATAAGTTATGATCAGCACAACCTAGTCCAGTTGTCAAGAATATAGACCACTATTAAAGAAATGCTGAGGTCCAGAGGCTCTCAGAGTAATGTATCTCTTCAGTTACCTTTCTTTCCAAGCACATAATGAGTATGAAATTAGCTTTTGATGTTTTAGAGAGATGTAAAGCCTCAAAAGCAAATGCCTTACAAAAATGAGAAGAATCCGAAGTTACAAACCTAGTCTTCTGTGGTGGTGGAGAATCTGGGAGACAGAAAAGTGTTATTTGCACTCGCTTTGCTCCTGGAAGTTATTAACCTGCAAGACTCATTGACTTTAAATTTTACTTGCCTTCATCTTAACGTGGTTTAGTGAATTTCTACTGAGATCTTAATTTTGAGAGGTACATTGTTGATGTGGGAGTCACGGACAATGCAGAGACAATCAAGCGATTGCCAAATTTATTACAAAGCCTTAACCCCTTATATACTATTTCTTACATGCACTTACAGTGATTTGGCATATTATGATTGGATACATGTCTTGAAGACCCTTAGTGACTAACATGTAATTGGTTAAGCACAGGTGTGAGAACTTGACCTCAAAAGCTTGCCAACAGTCCACAGTTCTCATTAACTCAGTGAATTCCAGCTTCTTGTTATCTTGCTTGCTTAAGCTTCTTCAGGCCTCTCATGGCCTTGCTGTATCTTTCAGGATTATCCAGAGTTTATGTACCAATTATGCATTCTCCCGTGAGAACACTGTCTCCACAGTACATAATAAAATAAATATGGAAATTGAGTGGACTTTAAAATTCTGTTATGTTTTGCATCTTTACCAGTGTCTACATTTTCCCTAGGAGGTGAAAAATATTGAAGTGTAAAGTAAAAATAATAAAATAATGACATAATAAAATGAAACCCCAGCAAAATCAACAAACCCTCATATTTTTATTTTTACTGTTAAATTGGATGCTCCTGTCATGATAGAAGACATTTCTCTCTATGCAGCCTATATAAGGTTAAAGCCAGCATGCTAATTATGTGATACTTGTAGGCTTGAATCAGAAATTGAAGAGGCACGCCTCAAAGCCAAGGAAGAAATGATGCAAAGTGTCCAGATTGCGAAAGAGATGGTTCAAAAAGAACTGACCTCACAAAAAGAAGCTTATGAAAGCAAAATAAAATCACTGGAGGCAGAGGTGGTAAGTTGCCATTGCATTGTTATATAAAACATATCAGTAAAATAAACCAGAAGCTGTAGTATGAGGTTTCTATTTGGTTGGGTATTTTTTTTTTGTTGTTCTTTTGCCTTGCTTAACAGTGTCTTAGGGAATGCTAAGCCCCATTTTTTGTAAAAAAAAAAAAAAAAAAAAAAAAACAAAAACAAAACAAAAAAAAAAAAAACCAACAAAAAACAACCCCCCCCCCAAAAAAAAACCAAAAAATAAAATATCAGCATTACTTTAACACAAGAAGTTGTAAATAGGTATTCCCTACAGAATTATTCTAGGAATTTTGGTTTATAGAATTAGTCATGAACTAAAATGTTAATCCAGTGTGCATTTGATCAGGGTATATGTAAGAAAAATCCCTACAAAATATAACTTACTCTTGAGAGTTTTCAATGACTACAGTATTTTAGTTAACATGGCTTTTTTTCCCCCCCTCCAAGTTTGCATGCTGTTTTGTTGTAAGCCTTTTGAACAACTTTACAATATGCATAAGTAAATATTGAATAGTACATCATGGCAAACCAAGTAATAATGATGGAGTAGCGTATTTCTTAAGTGTGCTATAGAAGACATAATACAATGCTTGTGAACTGAGGCATAACCTTTCGTTGCTGACTCTGGGCTCAGTAGTCCCCAGGGACTGCATGTTTTAAATGTGTAAATGTGAAAATAAACCTTAATATCTGCCAAGGGGATGGGTTAGGAAAGCTGTAGAAGTGGTAATCCTCCACTTTTCTGTCCTTTTTTTGTATTAGAGAGAAGAATCTCTTAAGAAGCAAATCCAAGAACAGAATAACCAAAAAGCTGAGACTAAAATACAGGAGTTAGAGAAGGCAAAGCAGAATCTTGAGCTGGAACTACGCTTCAATAAGAAGCGTTTAGAAATGGAGACATTAGCTACCAAGCAGGTAACTTTAAAAACGGCAACAAAAAAAAAACAAAAAAGGTAATAAACTGTGGTTGGCTTGTGGATTGGTGCTTTGATTGTTTGTTGGTGTGCTTTTTGTTTTATTTTAATTTAATTGCTTCTGAAATATTTTTTATGTGATTTTTGTGCAACAGAACAGATGTTTTGTTCACACTCAGAGTGTGATATTGCATTGAATTCAGGGATAAATTAATGCTGACCTCATTTATTATATGACATGGATGGTTTTGTACATCCAGCAAACTTTAATGACAATTGCCTGTACCAAAAGTCATGCCTTCAGGCATTAATGTAAGTAATGGCTGGTGTTTATATATATGACTGCTGCAACAACTATGACTAAATTTTTAAAAAGGAATTTCTTTTTAATTACAGTAATTTTTTTTGAAGCATAACAATATCTAAGCAAAACCAGAAGATTGTCACAGTTTGAATATGAAGGGTATTGATACAGCAGATATCCAATATAAGTTTTATGCTGTTCTGGGAATTTTAAAAATACAGCAACAAATAATTTTGCTTCAGCAAACAGCATTAAGTGTTTTAGGGGGTTTTGGTGTGTGTAGTTAAGTTTTTGTTTGTTTTTTTTTTTATTCCCCTCTCTCCTTTAGGCTCTAGAAGATCATACTATTCATCATGCAAAGATACTTGAAGCCTTGGAAGCTGAGAAGCAGAAGATCGCTGAAGAAATACGGAGTCTTCAGAAGAATTGTGAAAGTGGGAATAAAACTATGACTGGTATGTGTATACCTAATGTTGGAAAGGCAGTGCTGACTTCTCTCTTGCTTGGTGGGCTTGGATTTAGGGGGTGCAGATCCAAGAACTTTTTCTCTTCCACTAACACTTCTCTAATGATCCTGAAGGGGAAGAGCCTTTTGGCTTTAATGATCCTTTTTGTTCATAAGAACAAAAAGACTGTGCTAAAATATCTGTTTAAAACATGCTAAGGGTAGTTAGGTGGATATTCACGTAGCCTGTGTTTAACCTGATTACCAAAAATTCCTACCCCCATCTAGCTGAACTGGTTAGGCATTAACTCATGGGGGAAACTGGAGTAGCAGAACTGATTCTGTTTAGTTTCCTACCTCAGGATAATGTACAGTGTCTGGTGTTATGCCTCAATCTCTGGAATACCCTTTACCTGACCTTTTATAGAGGGTTATCTTGGCCAGGAGGGTCATTTTTCCCGATGTATTGGGAATTCACAGAACTGTTGTTGACTAAATTTTATTCAAGGATTTTGATTGTGGTTTTATTTTTCGCCTCCCTTAATTCCCTCCCCCCCCCCTTTTTTTTTTAAACCTGAAGTTGTTTGTTGCATCATGTTGTTTGATCCACTTAATCATTATGTGCTATAATCTTTATTAGTTCCACTTAACTGGAATTCTCTGAAGCTATCTGTGATGATCAAAGAGGCCAACACCATTAGTAATCAATTAGGGAAAACCACTGTTTTCTATAGGTGAGTATCTCAGTTATTTATAAGGAGGTTTATATAAAATATATATTTATGCATACATAATCGGTGGTAGATTCTGCATGTGCAGTGAGCTGTTTGTTTATATTTTAGCTCTTATGTTAGGCTGAACATGATAAATCACCTTTCCAAAATGGTTTTAGGTGAGTGTGTAGTTCAGCCTCGTTAGTTTGAAATGTGAGCTTCAAATCTGAATTTTAGATCAAGGCTTTATATGTATGTCTACAGACAATTAATTTTGGATTGAATGCACTTTGGAGGTGAGTCTTCTGATGCTCATGTCCATCTTGCTTTGGTTCACATATTGAAGTGGTCTTAAAACACATATGTTCTTTTTGGACAAAACTAAACCAGGGAATAAGTGACAGCCCAGGGAGGTGTTTGGATCACAGGACTGCAACAAAGGTAGTTCAAAAACTCAGATCCTAAACATAGGATATATTATAGCAGATATTGAGTGTTTGGGACCAGTTGTTTCACTCCACAGATCTCTTGCTATGCCATGCTACTTGCTAGTTGTAACTCAAGAGCGTTCTAGAAGTGAACCTGTATATTGGTCAAATGTTCTTAGTGTGAGCAGAGATATATTAGTGAAGAGGAAACTCTGTATCGTTAAAAAAAAAATAAAAAAAAAATGCTGCAGTAAATGTAAGTGAGCTTGGAGGACTTCCTAGTAGGTGTATATATTCCTGTGGTTTTTCAGATGTCTTATCCTTCAACAAGAACTCTGCCAGTAGAATTCTGTAGCATATATTTGGTTCTGAGTTTCTTCAGCCAGGAGATTGTATGTTAGTATCTACATTTATCTCTGAATGCAGGGATTACTTTTTTCCTTTATATAAAAATAAGTTTAATGGCTACACTAATATTTGCCTTGTGAGATACATGATGTGTCAAGCAATTTCTGTGTAATGACATTTTTGTTCTCTGTATAATCCTGCCTACAAGTACCTTGTTTATTTTTGCAATGAATAATGGATTTCTTTTTTGCTGTTTTTTTTCCCTTTTTTTGTGTTTTTTTAATTTATTTAATTTTATTTATTTTCTCAAATTCCTAGGCACGACAAAATTGATGATAAAACAGGAGCAGCGTCTTCTGTTCAGGTGCAGGTTCGTAACATCAGACTGGGAATAGCAACTTTCTGGAGCCTAGAGAAGTTTGAATGCAAACTAGCAGCAATGAAGGAACTATATGAGGTCAGTAATACTTTGTCAAAAATAAGATTTTACTAATCTATGCAGGAGGAAAATCTTAATTTTTTGTTTTATGTGATGTTAAACACCAGGACGCGTGATGTTAAACACCAGGACCCTTGATTACTTTTTGTTAAATACTTGTACACGCACTTGTTAATCACACAGAAAGAGGACAGTAGAAACTAGTGATTTTATTCAGGTAATTTTGTGTGCAGAGGGAGAAGTAGTGAAACAAGAACTGCTTTGTGGTTCTTTTGTTTAATTATTTATCTGTTCTAGAGGAAAACATGACCTTTTAAAGCTATCACTTGAATTTTCTTTGATACATTCTATCTATTTTTCTTTGGCTCTGGTATATAAGTTTGCTGCTGCTTGCTTTCATCTTTGCTTTAGGTTCTTCAATGAGTGCTTTTAAAGGCGTTTTTTATCAGTTTTTGTTTAATAAACTGACAATTAATGTGCCCATTAATCCCTTTTCCTAATTCCATTGATTTTAATCAGACAAACTGGGTATTTTTGTATTGCATCTCTCTAAATGTGCAGTAAATTGTTGCATATCATACTAGCTTTTGTATCAAAGAGGGGGATATAGAATAGAGGGAGAACTGTGAGCAGTGCCAACACCTGATTGTGTATCCACAAAAAACCCTACAACCATCAGGTAAAGTCTTTTTAATTACATAAAAGTAGCCAATGGTGGCAAATTATTGAATACAGATAAGATTACAATATCAGCTCTTGTTGGGAGAATAGTATTTTATTTTCTATTTCTGAGAGAGAAATGTTGTAAGTTTATCTTTATTGACTCCATGTGAACAGACGGTGTTTTCATTTTATTCCATTGCAATTTTTTTCCCTGAGTTGAACAGCAAAGAGGCCTAAGAACTACTTGGGAGGGTGGAATCTCTGGTCTGGTGGCCCTTAAAAGTACTTTTTTAGTGGGGATAAGAGTATTCTGGGATTTTCCAGTTTCCAGGGCTGACCATGGTGGGTGTTTTTGTTTCTGCCATATGAGTTGAAAGTTGTTTTAGACTACAGTGAAATAATGAAAGAAGGTTCCTGGAGATGGGTTAACATGAAGGAGGGATCGAAAGAAACCCTGTAGAACCATAATGATCTTGTATTTTATGCTATACTAGTGTAGAGTCTTTTTGATTGAAACACAAATGAAAAATAAACATCTAAAACTAGTTTTAGACTGAGAACAGCTTGTCTAAATTTATTCTCTGCTTGAATTTGTGATTATCCAGATAATAAAATTCTTTTCATTCTGATACCTGTTTAGTCTGGAACAATATTGAAAAATTAATACAAATTGCTTCAAATAGTATATAAATAAATGTTTGGATGCTTACTGTCTCCAAACTTAAGTCACAATCTGGCAGAAGAGGAGATCTCAACTGTTGGAGTATTCAAGGTGATAGAGGAAAATACAATCATTTTATGCTTCAGAATGCTTTATTTTCTATTGTAGAAGTAGTAGCATGTCACCAAAGAATTAGTTTTATTTGAAAGAATAACTACCTCTTATATGAGTATATATCTGAAATAAATAAATTTTCAGTATTATATCCAAAAAGAAAAATGTCAAAGAAAAGCCAGAAAAAAAAACTGAGGAAACTCTGCTTTATGATAAAACTTTGTAAGAGGCAAGTGTTTCCAGTGAAAGGACAGTGTTGCCATATTCATTGCTAAAAACTGTACACAAATCCAGTTATAAAAATAAATGAAAACTCTAAATTATGATGCCAGGGTTTTAATATATCTGGCATGTGGTGGAGACAGCTGTGGAAACATTTTGTACTTTTGTTCCTATATATCAGGTGCTGGATAACCAGGTGACTTCATTAAATGTTTACCTTGTTTTAGTTTGTTTTTAAGCTCTTGCACCTCAAGGTGGTTGGCGATCAGTTATCTCCTATGTTTCATATATCCTAAGAAAAAAACATTAAAACTATTGATAATAGAACATACTGTCTTCATTCATATGTTAAATGCCTTATTATTACTCTATTTTGGTTTAACCCTCTTATTCCCCTGTGTTTCCTTTATATTTCTCAGAGTAATGATAGGAATAAAGCTGCTGATGTATTTTATGACCCTGCTGATGAGTGGGAACCTGACCTTTCAGATGCCTCTGTTTCCTCTCTTTCCAGAAGAAGGTGATACTAACTTGTAGCTCCTTCATCTACACTTAAAGCAAAAATTAACTTGCTTAACTGTCTAAACATGTTTCTGTGCCACTACCATAGTCTTTTATTAATTCTTATTTTACTTCATCAAAATGTGAAACTTATCAATTAATGAGAATTCATGTATATGTAAAGGAGGAGGGGGAAAGTTTAAATTAAATGTGTTATTTTACTGTGCTTCACTGGCTTCACTGAGGAAACGTGTTAGTATGCACCAAACATTGCTCACCACCCACTAGAGATTTTTGGCATATTAAACAGCAATGTTTCTGAGGTTGGACATAGTATATATGCAGTGTACGTCTGATCAGTGCCAGAGGATTTTATGTATGACCATTGACAACCAGCTGGAGGTAATTAAAGGCTGTTCTCAATTATTTCATAAAGCTGTCTTAAAAATGGATACATTTGTCTGTAGCACAGAACTTTTCATTAACCTGCACAGGATCCATAGGTTAAGGTTACAAATACACACCTAATTGATTAGTAACACAAGCAGTTTTAAATAGGCACTTGGACATCTGTTCCTGTCCTTACTTAGCACATACACTGTGCCAAGTGATGAGTTCTTCTATTCAGTCGTTCTCCTATCTTTCCTCATGGACAAGAAATAATAGGAGCAAAAGTTTTTCCAAACCCATAAATATATTTTGACAAAACATGTGTAAGGCTTTCTAACCATTTATCCAGTTATTATCAGAGTTTAATGTTTTCTTCAAACTTCTGTCATATGAAAGCATTGTTTTTAAGGAGTAAATTGTGGTTGTTATTTTTATGTTTTCACTTTATCATACTTTCCTAGAAGTAGAAGTTTCATGAAAAACAGGAGAATTTCTGGATGTTTGTCTGAGATAAAATTACAACCAATTCAGAATATGCAGACTTCCTATATATCAGGTACTTGCTATATGATAAGAACACTTCTCATTTAATACTGAGAACTTGAAACTACTGCATGTGTAAAATTTATGCACTTCTAGTGGTCGTTTTTAAAAAAAGTAAGTGTGGTTTGGGAAAGAAAATAAAAAATGTCCTGTTTATAAGGACAGTTTATAATGCCAAGCTGTTGTCAGAAGATTTTTGTACTTTTTTTATTATCCTTTCTTAGGGCAAAAACTTCCTGACAAGCACTGATGACCCTTACTTAAGCAATTTGCTTAAAACATTACTCCACTTAAATGTGTGTGTTAACTGAAGAAAGATGACAGTCCATGCATCAAATTGCCAGAGGCTGAATTCTAGTGTCATAATTTGGAGACTGCTTGAGTTGTTGCTATTCATTCAACTACTGAGGCTACCCCAAGCTTTTTGTCAGGTTTTATATTTTTTTTTTTCTGAAATACTAGATGCTTCAGTCTTCCAAATATTTTTATGCATTCAGTTATTTTCTGTCTCTCTGTAGGTATGATTGTTGGAACAGGTGGATTAATGTTAAAGATTTTCACTATGGAATTAGTCTTTTGTACTAAGTGAATCTAGAAACTATTTAGAACGTTGTAGCCACATGTTTTCTGACTTACTGTCTTGTAGTTGACCATTGCAGAAGAAGCAGTATAAAATACTCACACAAAGACACATGGACTGCTCAATCATAATGCAAGAATGTGTTTATGGATGTTTTGCTTTTACATCATACAGGTTTACAGAACAAGTCCAGCATGTGCCCAAGCTTTTGTGAATCTTTTCTTCCTGTAATTTGCAAGGAATCTATAAATTCAGCTTTAGATTTACTGGAACAGAATCATGAAGGAGGAAAGAGCATAGCAGATAATGTCCTTACTAATTTGTTTGTCATTTTCTCTGGAGCATCTGCCATTTCAAAAGCCTATGAACAGCAAGATGAAGAATGTCAAGAGAACTGTAAGTTTGATTTTTCATAACAGTTTAAGCATCACTAATGACTTGTCTTTTGGATGTATGTTCTTATCTTTGTCTATCAGAATTCACTTGCAAAGGGAAACCTTCTGATAGATCTCTTTTTCTCTTGTAGTTTTCTCTCTTGATCATGCTGCTCAGTCCTACAGCATCAGAATTATCTCTGCTTTTGACCAGCTTGTGATTCTTACCAAACTTTGGCTTAACAATATCCAAAAGTGGCCTGGACCTACAAAAGTTGATGAAGAAATAAAACAGGAAGTAAAGAACTTGGGAGGTTATTTACAGCTACTGTTGCAGGTAAAGTATATTAAGGGATTCATCTGTGTGTTGAAAAGTCCTATGCAGTGTTAATTACAGACTTGCTAAAAACACTCAGAAGTCCAAAGTATGCAATGACAAATGGACACCCTTAAGGAAGACGAACAGCAAAGGCTGTGTTTCTGCTGGCTAAACCGGTACTTCCAATACTCTAGTTCAAAGCAATACAGACCTTTCTGTGCCACAGGCCCTGATAATACCATAGGTTCTTAATCATAACAGGGGACAATAAAACATGGAGTAGCAAGAGCAAATGCTAGTTTATATTGTGAAGTGCTACTGTTAATAAAGTAGTGTTCAGTAAATATTACTCTTGTTCATGGTGCAGCTTTATGAAGAGTGAATTTTTTTTTTTTAACTGTGTAGTATTCTGATACCTTTCTTCTCTGGTTGCAAGGTATGATCTTTTAGCTGTGGTAGATAAACCATTGGAAGTAGGAAGATAGAAAGCTGAAAATGTCTCAAGCTATTGTGTGTTATGAACTCTTGTGTTACAAAAACTGCCCTTTGACTAGAGATGCCTGCTAGCTTCAGTGAATGATATGCCTTTATTTCTCAGGGATGTTCTTCAGATATATCTTCAATGGTAACAGAAGCACTCAGCAAAGTAAACCAAACAGTAAAACAAACAATGAAATACATAGGACACTTGGCAGTAGTCACAAGAGCTGATATTTCATTTTCTGAAGAGAGCAACATTGCTGCAACCAGTCTACAGGTGAAAAATTGTTTATTAGAAGTAATGATTAGAATAGTAATTTTAATGTTGGTATCACATTTATTTTCAGTAACTGTGTTCAGAAGTGCATTGTTACATATAACAATTTGATAAACTGACTTGTTTTTAGAGTTTATCTAATACTTCATTTTTATTGTGAAAATGGGTGTGTGTTAATACCCTTGAAATAATTTTTACTTAAAAAAAATGCACTTTAAAGCTGTTTGACTTCCACAAAGACAAATAAATACTATGCTTTCAGGATTGTATCTGCACTGAGATTGTATGAGTCTACTTAATTCACAGAAATTCAATGATTATTTCAGTAATCTGTGATTAAGTACCACAATGGATTTTCAGAAATCTGAAGAGAGTTAGGAAAAGGAGAACAAAAGTGCTGAGCCCTTGTGGTCAAAGAATGAGATGTAACTGAACAGACCATCACTGAATGGTTTGCTCACAATTACGTTTCTAGCCCACTGCAGAAATTTATTTTGATTCAAGGCCACATCAATTCCTTCAATCATTATGTTTTGAACCCTTATTTTAAAAGGACTTCGTACTCGCCGTTTACCATGGCGCATGCTCAGGGCTGGAGTTTCTCATTGGTACTGTACAGGAAAAAGCAAGAATGGTGCAGAAAGAACTTGTGAAACAATATCCACAAAATGAGGTGAGGTGAAAGTAAGATTAAAAACTACTGCTATATCTTAGAGGCACTTGATCATGTCCTGTTATTTTTCAGTAATTTTGTCTAGAAATTTTATAGTAGGAATACAGTTATGATTAGTAACAGGGGTTTGAGATGTGTGTTAAGTTGGACTATTAACTAGGATCTTGAAATTTTTAGTGTTTGCCTTTCACCATATGTAGACCGAATGTTTAAGTAAGTGTATTTTATCTAGAGTGGTTTATATGTGCATTGCAGGATATTTATATCATGTCACAGTGTTACCATGAAGGAGAGGGAGAATATGAAAACTGGCACAAAGGAGCAAGTGGACCTTTTGCTCTGTATGCTGCTGTTAAGTCTGCCTTGCAAAAAGATTGAGTATTTAACATGTAGTAAAGATCTATGATCCTGAAAGTTGTTATATTGATAATAGTAATCACCTCTGCTATTACTACACTCACTGTTGTCAGAAATATTATTAGAAAGCTTGAAGACTTCGTTTTGTCATACACTGTTTTTATAGTCCTAGTCCTAAACAGCATGCTATCTAAATATTAAAGTAGTTCAGTGTTACCTTTTCAGAGCTTGTCTTGCCATGTGCTTAATGCTCAGGGTACAAAGAAGCACTTCCATGAATTGGGGACTTTAGAGGGAAAACAGTTGACTAAAGTAGCTATTTAATACTGCAGAAGCTAGAAATTTCCTGCTTGATTTTGTGTGTTTCACTGAAATCAAAACTGACCTTCAAATACTTTCCAGGCTGATAAGCAGCAGTGGAGTTTTCATTTGAGCAATTTCTTTGCAACACTTCATAGGAAGGTTGCAGCAAATGATTTCTGTTCTATTAATGAGTTGTTCCTGTCACCTTGCAAATTTTTTGTAATATGAAATGCAATTATATCAATGGAAATCTCTTATCTCATAGCAAGACCTCAATTTAGTTGTAAGCTGAAAAACTTGCAGAACTGTGAGCAATAAGAAAATCTCCTTAATGAGTTGGGATATATAAAATATTTATTTCTAAGAATTTACTACTCAAAAATCTGTAATAAATGACCTGGGATAAAAGGTTCAAATCTGTTCAAGAGGAGTGATAAATTGCTTGCTTCAAGTAAACTTCTTAATCTAGTTTTTACTTGTTGTTAATCCCATAGATAATAGTGAAACTGTCTAGATTTTTTTATGTACCTATATGCTTAACTCCCAAATGATTCATTTTTCCAGCAAAAAGAACCGAGCAGTCTGTTTTCCAGATAATGCTGTTCACTTTCAGCAGATTCCTATGTGTCTGTATGATTCCTGTGTATTCTTGTCATGGGTGAAACTAATGCAAAGCTGGGAGACAACACCAGAGTGTTAACCGGGAGATTACCCGTGACATTTAGAATGACAGTGATACAAAAATTACAGGATGATCTTTCTTTAGTGAACACTTAAATTTGCTTGTTGGATCCTCCCTTATTAAGGTGTTACTTAAAACCTTGCAGATAAAGTTAAGATTTTTTGAAAAATTGCATGTTATGTTGCAGAAAACATGACTTCTGCCTTTGAGCATTTTTCTCATTAGCATGCCAGTGTTCATTGTTGGCTTTCTAAAATATATAATATATACAAATACATACAATATAATATGAAGTCTCTTTGCAGATTCAAAATCAAATAAAGGATAATGTTGTAGCAATAGCCAGATTCCTTGAAAATAACCTCTCTTATTGTGGAAAGGTAAGATAAATTTTTCACAAAATGCATGCTTTGAGTTTGAGGTTTAAATTTAAGGGATGTGTGTAATAAAGAGGAGGATTCGAAGCTAGCTTTTACAATTGCGTGTTAACACTTCCTGTCTCAGTCTTGTGAATGAATGGGATGCTAACTTTTATGGCTACTTCATTTCCACTAAAAACTATTAGATTTTAATTTTACATAAAGTATTTATGGAGATACTAGTATCTTATTTTTCTCCTTGTGCTCATCATAAGCAGCCTAATAGTCTAATTATAACTAATGCAATAATTTATGGCCATAATTATTGGTATTTTGAATTAAAAGCCAGGATAGATTATTTAACCTGCCTCCTAAAATAGATTAACTTTTAAAGCAAAAATTAGCCAAACCTTTTCTGGATTTTACTGTTCTGCTTGCCTTCCCCCCCCCCCCCCCCCCCCCCCAACTTGTACTTCTCTTCAAATCTATCTTAGGCTTTGTGATTTGGCATTGCTTACATCTTGTGTTTCAGTATTGGCCTGTTTTACATGACTCAGTCCATAATAGGCATGTTTACTAGTTAATATACTGCCATGTATTTGATTCTATTTATTCTTTTTAATAAAGAAAGAAATAGACTCTCAATTACCAGAAGAATCTCTATATCAGGAAATAAAGAAAAGCACTAACATTGCTGCAAAATATTTGGAATTGGAGCAGTGCTTAGCTGAAGTCTGTCAAATTGTTTCTTCTGTCTTACAAGGTATTTAGCTTGGTTATTACCTGTTTTTATAGTAACCTGTGGATCACAGGAAACTGTGAAGCAAGAGGGAGGGAGGGCTTACTTGGTCTGTCTTTACAAAATGTTGCATTTGAATCTTCTTGCTTTTGTTTTTCATAGGGTCGTACAGAAACACAAACCCTCTTAGGAGCTTTGCAGAAAATATTTGTGTCATAGCTGGGTATTTTAACAACTATTTCCATTTATTTGCCTTGTCATCTTCTTCTGTAAACAATCCCATCCAGGAAAAAAATATGCCTTTTATGAACTTGGATGAATTGGACTCTCTAGTTGATTCCCTTATTATAAATTTTGAACTTGAACAAGGACAGTTATTACTGAAATCTCAGACTCTTCGTAATGAAACTACTGAGACTCAAGGAATACCGGTTGTAACAGATGAAGTTGAATTTGCTTGGAAACAGAAAGTGATTCCAAAATACACACAGAAGCTTCAGTCTTCACCTCCCTTTTCTGCAGAGCTTTCACCTGGTAGGATACAGTGGGTATAAAATACTATTATCAAGAAATTCAGGGGAACTCTTAACTTTTATTTGAAGGGAAAGCAATATACCACAAAAACCTAAAATTTATTGGTAATATTATTAAATGGTATGAAAGTAAATGATATGATTGTACAAGGATAAGTACCCTAAATTTCACAAGGAAAAATGCAATTCCTCAAGGAGCTGTTAAACTTTAGTGCCTTTTGTTTTTAATGAAAGTCTATTTTTACCTAAGCCTATAAGAAATAATTCAATGCAGTAAGTAGAAAAACCTACTGGAGGTAATGTGAGTAGGAAAAATAAAAACTATCAAGGAATAATGAGGAAACGCAGCAGACACTTAGTAGTGCATTCATATCTCATCTTAAACCTTCTACTTGGGGATTTTGCGTAACAGTGGAAGGAGATTCCTTTGAAGGACATTTGTAACAAACGTTTATGTTGCATACATCTAGGTGAAAAGATTGCCTTCCTATCTCAGATACTCAAAGTAGATGATACGGGTCCTGATGTTTAGGTGTTTTTTTTCTTGTTAAAAATGTTGCCTTATCTTTGCTGCATTATGGCACAGTAGCGCTACTGCAACTTTAAAGTGGGTTTTATACCTTTTTTAACAGCAAAACCTGTTTCTGTGGGGTAAAATTGCTTTACAACCTTATTTCTTATGTGATTTTTGTAGTCCGTTGAAGAACCTCGGCTTAAAGTTATCAGTGATGACATACTTCAGCTTGATCTAAAGTGAATTATATGAGTATCCTTGCTATCTTTTGATTGCTCAAATTATTTTCAGTACTATTTATAGTGAATTGGAAACATAGTTCCTCCTAAATAATATCTAAGTTATCCCATGAGGTTGTAGGTAACTTTTCCAGTCCATTACTTCCATGTGCTTTTTACTGTAGTCATCATTTGACCTCTGACTGTTAGCATGCTGGATGAAGCCAGTGAAAATTAACAGCAAGGATAAAAATGAATATGAATTTTTGTTGTTTAATAATGGGTTATAGGATGCTTGGACCTACCACATTTTACTCTCAGCAGAGCTGAGAAATTTGTAAGATAAACCTTGATAGATAAAACTATTTTTTTATCTATCAAAGCTTCCAAGCCAGATATTCATAGCTATCATCTTTCCTTCTGAGAGAAGATGCTCAACATCTTGAGAATTCCAGTCTTCAAGAACCCATTAGGCTTTTGAAACTATTTCAAATGAAAAGACTACACTAAAGAGTCAATCATCCTTTTCCTTTGAAAAATTTCACGCTATAGTTATGTTGGTATTGAGAAATTTTGTGCTTTTATGTTTTGGAGGAAATAGGAAAAGGTAATTCTGCTGAACCAGTAACCCACTTATGTTTTTATTAATTCCTTATACTTTGTCAAAAAATGTCTTCCACTCCTGTCATCAAAACTATTCAATTTTTATTGTGGCTAATAGGTTACTTATCACATCAAGTGTGATGTTGCTGAAAATTGCTTTCCTATTGTAAAGGCCTTCACAAGTCTGCATAAGGGTTGAAAAAGTGTATTCAGTTGTTCAGATTTTTGTGCTTTAGAAGTTGAATAGAAACCTGTTATATTTCTACTTCTATGAATGTATTATTTTGTATTTGGCTGTAAGTTTTTAAAACATAACTGGTGGTTCTGAATCATGTGACTAAGATAAATGCTGTAAAGAATAAAACTACATCATGTAACTGATTTTAACAACTTTAAATGCAAATTCCTTGCCAGTTTCCTTCTGTGTAGAGTTGTTTTTGAGACCTTCCTTTGTCACCAAACATACTGCTTTTTGCTGAAAGTATTGTAGTGTAAGAATCTGAAGTACTAGTAAGAGGTGTTTTCTGTAGCTCACAAGCAAAACAACAAAAAATCTGAAACAAAACACACTTCTTACTTACGTTTCTTTCTTCTATTAAGACATCTACCAGCACACATTTAGAGGCTGAACAGTTGTGGCCTAATCTCATGTTTGGTTTTGTTCTTGTATTTAAAGAGAAGCATTGCTCAGAAAACATCCTTGGTTTTGTAGTTCTGTGTGTTCTTATGAGAGATTTTTTTTTTTGTCTTTTTCTTTCTGAAACTGAAAGACAAGTCCTTCATACACTAGGAGCTCTAACTGACTTTCGTTTTTTAGTGTTTCTGAAGCTCGGAAAGATACCAAGCAAACAAATGGGTTTCAGATAGATTTTTACCTGAGGACACCCTTAATCATATAAAATCTAGCTTTTGCAGGATGAGTGAAAATGTTGCCAGTATCTTCTTGCTGCTCAGTTGGTGTTTGCTTTTACTATTCCATGCTAACCAGCCATGTCTAATCAGTCTTGCTCAGGTTGTTAATACTGTATTCACATTTTAGAGTTATATGCTAACAAAACCTACTTCTGCTAGTGTTTTCTCTTTGCCCTTGTTACAGTTATACATCATTGAAGTACTTCATTCTAACGATATATAGTGACCATACATCATAAGAGTGAGCTAGTGCTCTCATAACATACTGCATTAATACATCAACAAGCCTAGCGGAGGCTCCAATAATCTATTGGTGTAATATACCATAAGGTAAGGTATATTTATAACTATAGGCTAGTCTGTCCATAAATTGTGAATGTCAAGGAACTGGGATCACAGCAGGCAGATTTTGGGATGGATTGACTTGAATGGTATGTTATTTTACTAGTAAGGAGTTGGAGGTAGTTGTGGATTAGGAGCAGAGGAGTTGTCTTGGCTGAACACAGTTCCCTGCATCACCTGCTAGGAAGACTGGTGCAATGAAATAGACCCAAATATTGCTGAGATAAAGGACTGCAGTTCAGTCCAGATACTTTCACCATCTTGTTTTTGCAGATTTGCCTGTAAAGTCAGGGTCTGGATAACTTCTGGCAGATAGTGATAACACACAGAATATCTTCTTGTGATCGCATCTTCAGAGTTTCTTTTAAACCATAAACTAAAGAAGACACCAAAACAGTGCAATTTAAATAGAGATTTTAGATTGGTATTTTACAAAGTTACTCTTGCAGGAATGTATAATGATGTTGTCAATTTCTTTGGGGAAATTGAGGTGGGAGTGGGATCACAGCCAGTATTTATTAAAACACATTTTATGAACTTATTAATGTAATTAAAATGTTTACTTCCAGCAGATAACTGTTCACATAGTACATTCACTTATCCCTTTACGCTTCACTTGCATCCACACATAAAAATCTCTTATAGCTACAAGGTTGGACTATGAGCCTTCTGACTCAGAAGTGGAGGCTCATGTTGGCTTAACAATGAGACTTTGATGTGTTATACCCCTCAGCATGTATGCTTCCTCTCTGCTAAAAGCACTAAATTTGGTCTTGAAAGATTTCAAACCTATGGTCTTCAGATCTGTGTTGCTGAAACACTGAGTGAACAGTCAGGAATGTGCATGGTGGAGGGGTGTTATGAAGAAATATTCATAGAGACCTGAATGGGATGTGCTGTTTACTGAAGTTATGATGGGTCCATTTTGTTATATGCAGCGATGTAATCTGTAATTTGTGCATTGTTTGTTGTGGTGTTTTTTATGTGTTGGGGTTGTGTGTTATTTTTTGCTTTAATGTCCTTCCTTACTCCCTCAGGAAAATATTTTTTCAGATTTCAGGTAAAAAGTAATTAGAACTTTTATGAACTTGACCCATGGATTTTATTGACTAATGGAAAAGAAAAAAGGGGGGACTTGGTTCTAATTTTAAATAGAAAGTGGGGAGGTGGGTATTCAGACTTCTACTCCCTCGTTACATTTGAAAAGATAAAGCTAAGACAAACCAAATGAAACTTTCTTCATAATAGAAGTGACTTGAAGTTAATAAGAATTAGTTATTTCTTCAGTTCAATACTTTATTTGGAAAACAGTACCACAGGAATAAAAATACATAATTATTTTTAAGAGTATTGACCTCTTACTACTTTTCACAATTTCAATTCTAGTTTTATTTTTTTAGTAGTACTAAAATAAATTCCAAATTACACATATGAACATCATCCAGCATCAGTACACGAGGTAAACTACAGCACAAAAATACATAAATTGACTTCTGTTTTGGAACTTGGTAAAGCCATGGTAGACAACTGTCATGCACTAAACTGTTAATTTTCATCCCTAATCAGGAATAAGAGACACCTTTATTTCAGTTAAAGGGAAGAGTCCTGGGAGGAACTATATCTTCAGAATATAAATGCTGGATTACTTGAGAATATTTCAAGCAACATTACTCCATCTGTATTGAGACATATTGTATGTACACACACTGGAAAAAAAGAGCAGTCTAGCTGTGCTTTTTAAAGAACGTGTACTAGCATTAGACATTCAGGATAAGTAAACTTTTCTAGCACTCACTGACTCATGAGAATACTCTATATGAAGAAAAATATGCTGCAGTTTAGATTTAATTTGATCCAGTAATGGCATCTGCAGGCAGAAGAGGAGACTACATCTGATTCACCTCTGCAGATACAAGCTATTCTTTTTGGACAGGAAATTTCTTCTCATTCTTTGTAAACTTTAATATACTGTCATTAGATGAGTTCTGTTGCTTTTGTATGTTTTGCAGCTTTTCTGATTTCATGATAGGGTGGGTTTATTGTTTTTGGGGTGTTTATGCATTTTCCCAAGGAAGGGCTCTTTACTTGGTGTTTGGGAAGGTCATGGAGCAGAACACCTTGAGTTCTGTCTTGTGCAGTGTTCAGGACAACCAGGTGACCACACCCCAGTCAGCATGGGTTTATCAAAGGCAGATCCTGCCCATGTTGCTGACAACGATTTTAAGCAGTACGGCTCCCAATACCAACAGCTGCAGAATGCCACTCGTCACTGGTTTCTACTCAGGCAGCTGTTGACTGCAACTCTTTGGGTGTGACCACCCAGCCAATTCCTTATGTGTCAAATCCATACCTTTCCGGATTAGAAGTAAGAATATTGTGCAGGACTGTCAAATGCCTTGCACAAGTCCATGTAGGTAATGTCAGTCAGTCCACCAAAGTTATTGACCAACACTAACCCTCTTATAGAAATCTGTCAGACTTGTCAGGCATGATTTGCCCTTAGTGAAACCATGTTGGCTGTCACCAATCACCTCCTTATTTTCCGCAAAGAGATGGATAAGTGTGGAATAAGACAAATGCAGTTTCTGAACTCCAGAGCCATATTCAACAGTGGATAGCAAATTTTAATAAGCAGGGCTCTGTTTGTTGGTCTTTTGTTTTGCCTTTCCCTTTACAAGGGAATTCTTTCCATTCTCTTTCTTACCTCTAAAATACCAGACAATAATATTAAAAGCATTTGTTTAAATATTTGATTAATGAAGAGGAAATCAGAAAAGCTTCCATCAGTGTTAACTTAGTTGGCCTTCAGTTCTTGTTTATGACCAGCAGTATACAAACTTCATCTCCTAAACTCAGATCTTTCTACAAGATAATTAATCAAGTTGTGAAGTGCATGTACAGTGTGTATAAACTTTTCATACTGTGCTTACCCCACCTTGAGCATGTAATGCACAGTCCAAAAGGATGTATGCAAAGGTGTTCCTTTGTACTTCACATTCTGCTCTGCAACAGTACAGTAGTTACTCTAATTTTGCAGGTTATCAGGAGAAGGAATCTGGACTGCAACGTGAAGGCTTACAGGGTGTCGTTTGTTAGCACCGTGAGGTTTGTTGTATGTAGCAAAAGAGTGATAAGCAATGGACTAATGCAATGAGACTGTTGGATCATTTATTTGCCATTTGCATAAAACACTTGTAAATGTCTCTAAGTAGTCTCCTTAGGCTGCTGTGGCTAACAATTCAGGATTGAACCCATGCTGTTCCCTGTACGGCTGATATCATGAGAGGGTCCCTCCCTTCTGTGATTAGGCCAGAAAGGTTGCAGGGACCTGGCTCTAGCTTTGTGGGTTCTGAGGGGTCCATAACAGCATGCTGTCATAACAGCTTTCAGTAGATTGTGGACCCCTAAACTACTGCAGCAGCAAGAGCCCTTGCTACTGTTCTGTGCTGGTGTGCTGCCTCGTCCTTTGACTACTTCAGGAGATAGCTGGGGTGGAATCCTTCCCTGCTTAGTTCTACTGTAAAATTAAAAATGAGCTGCCAGGTCTGACTGAGTAATTCTCTATCCAAATCCATTTATCATTTATTAGTATTTGTTTCATGGTTCTCTTAGCTGTTTTAATTCTGCCACTTGCCAGCACAGTCCCTGAAAAGCATTCTCAGAAAAAGACGGATGGTAACAAAAACTTCTAGGCCTTGATAGTTTCGGATTTTTTCTCTTCAATAAAGTTCTGCTGGCTATACCTTCCTTTGATAAGGCCGTGAAAAAGTCTGGTCAAATATTAAGCTCTCTATTAGAGGACTGTGCGTATCCCAAGCCGCAATTCCATTCAGCAGTTGATGGCATGCCCCCTTAAGGCCGCTAGATGGCAGTGTTTCCCAAGGGAGCACTTGTTCTAAGCCCTTTTGGGAGCCTCTCCTGGCAAGGCGTGGAAGGCATCTCATCCCCCGCTGAAAGTTAACACTTCTACCATATTCGTAAAGCGTTAGTGTATATAGAAAATTCTGGCTTTGGGGTTGTATAGTTTATAGAGTAACTTTTGTTATACATTCCCCAAAGTGATTATATGACAAGGCATAGTGTAGCTATAAGCATAAAGGTAGCTATGTTATTATATGCAAAAATATGTACTATTCTAGAGTTATTTTTCACATTTGTAGTTTACTATTTCCAGTGTATTAAAGTTGCTATTAAGAAAAAGAAACCTTGTGCAAAATACAGTTCAATAACTGATTTTATGAATATCACAAATGTTTATGTAGTTAGGACCACCATTTTATAAATAAGGAATAACTTTTCCTGTGATGATTATGTGAATAGCACATAATTTTTTTTAGCTCAGATTTGATATTGTAAAATATGAAACTAGAGAGATGAAACAAATCTTATGCCTGTTTAATTTCAAATTAATTCTTCTGCCAATTTTAATCACCAGAATGCTTAAACTAATACTTTGGTGCACAGGGGCTGGCTCCCTACTTCTCCTTATCTCTTCCATAAATCACATAGTGGGTTGAGGATGAAAAGAAATTCTGCTGGTTCTTGTAACTGGTAGGTAAGAAATAGCTTGCAATCTTCTGGGGGTTTTTTTAGAAGTTTAATTTTGTAAATAGAAGTTGCTGTAAATGTGCTCTAATGGTAAGACTGAGTTTTTTATTAAGGTTTAGATTTGTATTCAAAGAGAGAAATATTGGTAGGAAATGGTCAGGAAAACCTGTCAATATCTTCAGAGAAGCTTTATACTCAAGAATGATTTATTTAGTAACTTTCCTGTTCCCCGTTTAAAATAACCCCTGGTGTTTTTTCAGAATGCCTCACATTGTAATTTCAAGCTGCATCCAAATTTCTACCAAGATCTGAGAGGGACTGTACTTGTCTTTTTCCAGCCTTGGCAACGTTTCTTGTGAAAGTGAGGTTATAAATCAGATAGTGAAGGGGGGGGGGGGGGGGTGTGTCATTTGGGTTGGTTTTTTGGGGGTTTTTTTTGGTTTTTTTTTTTGAGAGCTATTTCTTGGTTAATGAGCAATCTGCATTTACTCACAATCTCACCTTTCCAATAAAAGCATGAAAAGGGGCATGAAGCAATCCAGCTTGTCAATTATTCTGCTTACAGGAATTAGGAACTATTTTATTAATGGTGTCTTGCTAGCATGACATTTTCCAGAATTTTGTGTGTTTCAGTGGCATTGGAATGGAATAAAGGAATTAACAAAACCTATGAGTGGGTGTGAAAGCGACAGCAGTAAAGCAGTCTTATCTCTAAATAAAAAAAATAAATAATGAAATAATCTTTTTTCAATTAATGAATAATATGGAATATTATGCATTTTGCAGATGGATCAGTAAGATCACTATAGGGTATATTTCCTGATGTATATATAGAGTCTGGCACTTAATGTTGGGGGTTGCCTTTGTTTTGTTTTTGAAAGCTAGAAGTAGGTAAATTTCTTGATATAGTTTAAAGAGAGGATTTCTCTTGCAGAGTATTAATGTACTTGGATCATAATTGCTGTGGCTTTATCTCTCCAACTTCTGGTGCTATTGAGTCATTATAAAACTATCTCCCTTTAAATATCTCCCTTTCTGCTGCTGTGGCTGGAATTGCATGAAAATCTACAGTGTTTCTTGTCTAGTAGATCTCAAAGTGCTTTGCAAAGGTGAGAAACTATTTGTCTTTGAACAGATGGGAGGAGAAATTGTTCAGATTAGCTGGTTGCTAGCTCGCAGCTGCAAAGCAAATCAGTGGTCTAATTGTATCTTTATGAACAGATCTTATTCAAGAAATAGATTCTTAACTTCAGGAGGATCTGTTTAGCTGATGTGGTATTTTTTAACCTTTAGAGAATTAGTCTATTTATCAGTTGTCTGAAGAATTTAGCTATTAAGTTAGTGCACACTTTGCGTTTATATAGTTAGAACACTGTAAAGGAATTTATGGTTAAGTACAAACCAGCTTTAGACAACATCCCTGTATATAGTAATAGGTGAAGTAGGCTTTATTGAACTTCAGAGAACTGCATATAAGTGAGCCTTGCAGTTTAGCTTGCTTGTGCTTTTTAATATTGATGTTATATGAGGATGTATGGCAGCTGTTATAGTACCTAGAACCCTAGTGGAACCTGCTTTTTAATCTGTCAGTTTAATGGCCCCTTCTCACTGCACTTGAGAGAGCACTTCCATGCTATTAGTTTACAGCAGTGGTCTAGGAAAGATGAGACTTCAGTAAGATATACAAGGCATAAAACACATTTATGACACATTGCACTGGCAACAGTATTGGTAGACTATGATGTCCAGAGAATAAAGGTAGTTCTCTGCTATGTGTTTTAACCAAGTGATGCTGTGTCCTGAGAGGGCATTTAAAGCATTCTCTGCACAGAGGAGTAAAGACATCAGTGACCTGTTCTTCACAAATGCACAGAGGTGCAAAATATAGTAGTCGGCTTTTCCCCAATTTCTCAAGTTACTTGGGCTTTCACAGAAAAACGGAATTCTAAACACAGAAGAAGAAATCCGTCAAAGAATTTGTTCACAGTACCTAGACAACTATTTTATAAACAGTATTTAAAATCACAGTATTTTGGAAATGTTGAATGTGGCATACAAGAAGTTAAGCCTAAAACTAGGTTCTTGTAGCTGGTACATTTAAGTTAAATTGGGAAGTTTCTTTGAGGATAAAGGCATAATATGAGCCAAAAGTATTATTCTGCCTTGTCTAGGTGTTAGAATGTGGAAGCCACATATTTAGCAGGATACTGATACTTTTTACAGCTATGCAGTGTTAGGGTGGTTATTGCTCAACAGAAAGTCATGAAATGTCTGTATTCCCTATGCTTTTTGTAAGGAAGAAGTAATCTGCCAGGCATTTTCAACAGAAACTGAATAATCCAGTAGGCAGTGCCACGCGCCAGCTCCTTTACCCGTTTCTGTTTGGGCTGTATAGTCACAGCAAGATGCGCTAGTAGAACTACTGTTACTATAGAATGCACAAGGCTGGCTTTTATGTTGAATAAGACTATTTTATTTTTGCAGTATTTTTTTTCTGATTGTAACATTTGAGTATTTGCATGAATTGGGAGCTCTGTGCATCTATTTTGACAATTTATCAATGTTCTTTTTATGATCAAAAGAGGCCAATAAAAGCCATATTCATATGGTATAGTGGTTTATGACTGACTTATTAGATTGTTGTTGAATACTTCTAAATCTGGTACGTAATGGATTTCTGTGCTACTATCTTTTCTTTAAAGAGTAGGTGCATTCTTATGTGTGCTCACATCTGATCTGTTTTCAGATTATTTCTGTACTTCTAAATGTCAAAATATTCAGAGTATATTCTGTCTTCATGAGATGCAGACTTCTAGGATGATGCTGTCCTTAGTTTCTTATTGTGTGGTTTGTCTTCTGGAAGCAATTTTTTTCCCTTCAGTTTTTCTTGTTTATTTGTACGTGAGAAACATATAGATGTTTCTGTTTTTAGTAAATGCAAAATCAGGTTGTTAAAGTAGTTTGAAGAGGCTGAAGCTTTTTTAGTTTGCTACTGCAGAGGCTACATCAGGAATTTGCTTAGGTAAAGATATTTGTTATTTAGATTGTATAAATGCTCACTACTTGGAAGGCATTTTCCAAATGCAGACAAAACCTCTGTCCCAAAGAGTTTAGAGCTGAAAACAAATTAGCAGGAGGAAAGAAAGGGGAAATTTGGAAATTATAGCAGGGCTTGAGAATCAAAATTCCTTTACGCTATACAGGTAGTATTTTTATGTTTTGCTCTTGTTCCTAGAAATGCCATCTAGAAGAAGAGTGAGTTGTACCCATTTTGATGGGGGAGGTCAAGAACAAAAAATAAATCCATAAATCTCCAACATGATGAAAGTGACAAAAGGTAAGAAAAATGAATATGAATAGCAGTTGTGTTGCACTTACAAATTTTCAGTAGAGTTAGAAAAGTAGTTAAAAATACCGCATCACTTACATGATTTGATTCTAAATTCAGAATTTCCCCAGCATGTGTACTGTGTCCATTCTGCAATGCCAATACATATAGCAGTCATTTATTTGTCAAAATAACGTTAATAATAAGCATAGGTGATGTGATATTACATGATAATATGTATTACAAGAACAGCATATAGGATCTCTCAGAATTTCAGCCTGGGAATTGAAGAGATTTAAGAATAGCATGGAAGTTCTCTCTTGACACTTAGATGGTTGACATCATCCTATTAAAGGAAGCATTCAAAACTTAAGTGAATTACTTGCCAATGGTAATTATGGACTAGTGCTTCTTTATATGAGTAGTATAAATTTTGCTGTTTGATGTTCTGTACAGGTATACAGTCCCAGGTTCTTTCTTTTTCTTGTGTATCAACTAGAAAGCTGTTGATGTTGTATGAATAATAGTAACTCTCAGGAAATGTTTTGAAGCCCTGTAAGCTGCGTGCATTTGTAATGTGGTCATCAGAAAATATGGGTGCCATTTTCTGGTGGTTCATAAAATTCCACAAATGTCACAACAGACATCTAGCTCCTGTAAACTCATACCGCTATTAAAATACACAGCTTTTCATAAAAAGGTTGAATACAACTTTTTGATGCCATGACAGCTGCATGAATGAGAAAGCTGTTGAAGTACTGTATTATACCCAGAGATTTTCCAAAGCCTGCTATGTTCTGTGGATGTGCAGATACCACTGTATATAATAAAGGGACTCCAGCTTCTACATCTATTTGGTTATTCTGAAAACCTCCTTCCAGACTTTTAACTAACATTGCAAAGAGATAGACAAAGTGCACTTAATCCTTCCAAGTGGTAGCGTTAAGTAGCCAGGCTTCTGAATAAGTGCTTCCTTTGATGCCTAGTTGAGCTTAAAGCTTCTGGCCTGTCAACACAGGACTAAAGTCTATGTAACTGGGAGCACTGGGGGTGAGAAATTCAGGTATCTTCACTCTTTGTGCAAGGAGATCTCAGTAGTCAGGTTCACCTTCTAAAATCTATGAAAATGTCTTCCTGTGTTATTCTTTAACATGTTATTAAACTTGCAAAAGGTAGAAATCTTTTTCTTCATTCTGCTTTTAATTAATTGATGTTATATTCTCAGAAACTGCAACTGTGGTTTGGTATAGACAGACCTGGGATCAACAAAAGCAGTAATTGTAAAATAAATGATTAGCAAATTAGTGATCAAGCAAACAAATGACAGAACTGCCTACTGAGATGTTCTAGCAAGCAAATATTAATGCAGCTTATGTACAAAACAAATTAGACTACTTCTTCAAAACCTGTGGAATTTGACATCCAGATGAGCTGGTGATGTATACAAATAGCGGTAAGTGGTGTCCCTTCCGCCCTTTGCTCAGAATAAAACTCAAATTCATGGTAGCTGTAACATCAATGGGAAGTACCCTTATTAAAGCAAATGTTAAAAATAATAGGAAATATGCCATCTACTAGAACATACATAATTATGTTACAGTTAGTGCAATTTGATGCATTTTGTGTTTCTATGTATTGTAATTTTTAATGTAATTCCAGCTTTAATTATTTCACATAATGAGAACTATATTTAGTGAGACTCTCTAAAAAGAGAGACTTATGATAGGGTAAAAACTACTTATATTGTAGGTTGTCTTGAAGATACAGACTTACTGGTCTACTGTTGGCCTTAAATTCACTAAAATTAGCATCTGTCACACAACTTGGAGAAAGTAGAAGGGAAATACTTTGTTTTCATTTAAAATTACATAAAAAAAAAGTAAGGGAAATTTTGAACAGTTTTGGGAAGAAAGGCCTGTGAATATTAACTGTTGCTTGACTTTTTTAAAAAAAGTTTTTCCCCTTTTTTATATTTTTTTTTAATAAGTATATAAACTGTCCCTTTAACATTTTTCAAATGAACAATTTTTCAGAAGGATTACAAGGCTGAGTAGTCAGTTTTTGAGAGGTGGAGTACAGTTTAGTTGGTGGGCCTGCTGTGATTGGAATTGATTAATGGGTGTTGTGATAGGCATAGAAAGAGATCAGTGGCAGCTTATCCTGCTTTCAGCTGTCACAGCTGTGCCTCTTCACTCTTCTAGCCCTATCACCCTCTCTGGCAGCCTTTAAAGTACCTCTTTCCCTGTGGAATTTCTGCAAATCTGTTACTCAAATGCCAAGATACCACAGAAGCAGCTGTTTCTGAGGAAATTTGTTCAGGCTTACATATTTGTTGTGATGAAGAATATTACATTGGAGAATCCTTTCCTACTGTGCTAGGAAGCGTGCTGTGCTTATACCCTGAAGAGAGGGTTAAATGACAGTTTTCATGGGCAGGTGTGCTCCTTAGCCAAGAACTTTCAACCCTGGCATGCACAGTGACACAGTTCCAAACCTGCTGGCTAAGTGATATCACTGTTTCTGTCTGATGGTTGCAGTAATTGCTAATTTTATTGCTAATGGCTTGATAGAAGCAATGCTACTATGTTTGTAAAATCCTGGTAGCTGCCATTTGGTTTTGTGCTAATGTTCAGTAGATTTTATAGACGCTTCTAAACGCAAGTTTTAGAAGTTCTGAATATGTTTTGAAACTATTTCCTGGTTTCCTTATTGGGAACTCTGATCTCCAGCATGATCACATACACAGCTAGGCAGCTTAATAAGAATCATACAGTTTTAACAGAAAACTAGAGGTGTGTGCATTTGATACAAAATAAGGGCTCGATCTTGGCTCTTGCCAAGAAAGGCTGGACCAGACGGTCCTTGAGGTCCCTTCCCAACCTGGTATTCCATGATCCAAACTTTCTATGTATCTTCATGGATTTGATGAGGATTGTGTAGTAATGAAATGGTTTGCAGGATATGAGGCATACTGTTCTGCAAGATCTCTCCTATTAGTTACAGAAATATTTTGTCAATTTTAATGGAAACTGAATAAACCTAGAGAATGAAAATAATTGTACTACTTTTTCTGGACATTTTCTTAGGCAGTATATAATATTTTTATGAAATATTTGGGTATGTAAATCACTTCACTTCTCTGTGCTTTCAATGCTTAATGCAGCTGTATCAGCAGTATCAATAAATATAAAAAAAAGTTGGAGCAAACTCAGGCAAGTTAAAGCTAAACTTAAAAGTAAATAATGCACAGAGAAGGTCTCCTCTCTGGCTAAATCTGCAAGATGTCTAACTGATCCACTAAGTTAGTACACAGTTTATCTCCTGTGTCAGTCTGTAAACAAGCATAAGTTTAGACAATTTGGAAAAATACATACTTACAAACAAAAAGACATGTTAAGTTTCTATTATATGTGTATGTACAGTTTTTGTTATTTAATGAGTCAAGTCAGTCACAGCAATGGAAAACTACTTCTCAGAGATTCTTTTCTTTTTAAAACATGTATTACAGAAAGGAATATATCCAAGAACCTTTTTTTGTTTTAAAACCATGTTGTTTATTTATTCGACAATTATATTGTATGTCAGCTATATCTTGTAATGTCTTCTGTCATAAAAAAGCAAACAAAGTCATGTTACGTTAATGACTTGTCTGAGATCATATGATTGCCTGCCTATAATTCCATGCTCCTTTGCTATAGAAAAAACATGACCCTGAATCTTAAACAGCTTTTGAATCTTAAACAGCTTTTGAATAAAGGCACCTACAATTATGAATGATAAAAAAGTTCATGGGTTTATGATTTAGTTATGTCAGTTTTCTTTATTTAGTGGTTTTAGATGCAGTTTTCATTTGCATGTTTTGCAGTTGAAATATAGTAATTCTGAAAGCATTACTTTTTTCCAAAATGTTAAAATAATATTAAAATAGTGGATAAATAACACCTATAACATTGTACCTGTACTTACTCAACTGAGAATTAAACGTGCTTTTTTTTTTTTACACATTTTTAGATATTTGAAATCAGTACAATTTAAAAATGTCCTATTTGCATATTGTCTAGTGCTCTGTAAAATGAAGATTTTAAGTGAGAACTGATCAAAAGGAAAGAGAAAATGTGATTATATGTTGTTCATATGAAGTGTGGTTATTGAATTTTCCACATCTTGATCTGCTGCAGGGGGACTTGTTCTTTGGGGATCTAGCCTGCACTTTTGTACTTCCTGTGATTTCTTATTTCAAGCTTGATAGAGAAAGCATCCACTATTGTATCATTTCCTTCTGTTCTAACAGCTTTTATTCTCAACAAGTGTTTACAGAAAAGTGTTGATGCTTATTAATCTGTTTCTTGTCTTGCAAATGTGCTTATGCATGATTTGTGGTAAAATTGGCATTTCTGACAGCTCTCAATGTAATCTGCATAGCACAACAAGATTGTTATACTGAACAGATGTGGTTTGGAGTTGTTATTCTTTGTAATTACCATCATTAAGTGAAAGCATGTGTCAATCAACTTTGTACTTTAAACACACCAATCGTTCGTGAGACATGCATCTGCATTTCTCATACAGATATAAAATAGTTTTGTTTTAAATTTATTTATGTTGTTTCTATTTAATACAGTACTCCATGAAACACATGACCAAAAATGTCAAAGCAACAGATCAAGTTAAGAGAGACTTTACTGGGGCATCATCTGGATACTTCTTTTTTTCTTTTTTAAGAGAATATAATTTTAATAGATTTCTTTTAATTCCTCTTTTCTGATGTAAAAGGAAGACTTTTAGGTTTAATTTTATAAATTAAATTTATGCTACCTTGATCTTGGACTAGGACATCGTAGCTTAAGATAAGGAGGTTCTCCCTCATTTTTAGGAGGTTTTTAGTGTGAATATTTGGGGGCAAAAAGGAATTTGCATCAGTAAACCGACATACTGCCCTTTTAAGAATTAATGTTTGGGTCATTAAAGTAGGTAGGATACCTGTTTAGGTCAAAAATGGTCTCACTGTTAATAAACAGGATTAGATCAGGAAATTATATTTTGAGTGAAGTTGAAAACAAAGCCTGACTGCATAATAAATTACAGAAGTCTAACCAAAGCAATGATAGAGCTGACATGATTTTTCTCCTTTTTTTCTTGTATACTGACATCAGTTACTTGTATTAGAGACAGTAGAGATGATGGCACTTGTTTTTTTTTGTGCTTCGGTGTGTTTTCATTTGATATTTCTTCTCTGTGCCAAATAAGGTTAAATTGTATGTAAGCTGCCAAGTGTAGTTCACGTGGTGAGGTGGAATGGCCTCAATCTTTAAAGGTATTTTAGACTCTACCTTTACAGTGAAAGTGGTTGTTCTGTGACTTTTTTTTTAAATATATATATTTTAATATCTTCCACCAATTAAGAAAAAATGCACATTTTTACCCTTCAGTTTCACCAGAATGGAATCTTGTAGAACTTTGCCTGCCGCATTAAAGATGATTCTGGTATCCTTTATGCAGTCTGTGCCTTTATCTGCCCTACTAACAAATAAAGCATTGTATAACTCTCCTTTGGTATCTTTCATGAAAGTATATTGTTTCGATCCCATCAGACTTAGTCTGATTAGGACTTTTTATGGAAGTTGATGTCTGATATCAGGCACTAATCATCAGATTCTGAGTCTTCTGCTAGAAGTACTGTAATAACAAATTATGAAGTTTAGAAGCCAGATAAGCTACATCGAAAGAATAAATGATACAGAAATGATAGATGGATGAAGAAATAACTTTTTAAGGAATTGTGAAGAAAAATAGATTGATTAGTGCCGTTTATAGAACCAGAAAACCCATGGAAATGCCAGAGGGAGCATAGCAGTATGGTCTGACAGATACTGAAATGCTTGTTATAAACTAAGCCCTTTCAGATAAAGAAGGAACTTTGTGAAAGTAACTTCCGAGTTATCTGGTAGCTGCATAAAACCAGCCACTAGGACACATGAAAATCAGGTCTGTGCTGATTAGTACTTAAGTAGTGCCAGACAATACTGAGGTCCTTTTGTGGAAGAATGGTGTTTGGTAATTCTCTTTGCCTTTAGTTTCTCCACCTGTTAATAGGGATAATATTTGGCTACTTGGAGTATATAACCATGCTTGCTAAACAGTTTAGAAGTGTTAAAGTTCACACAAATGCCCAAGTTAATCTAGGGGCAGAGGAAACCTTAGCAGGTTTAGTGACTTCCTTGGATAATTGTCCATTATACTTGCAGACTTCCTTCTGCACTATGTGGAAGTAGCTAAGCTTCCATCAGAGCCAAGTGCTGGGAGGAAGATTCCCTAATACATCTTATTTTAATATAACTTTATTTGAAATGAGGACTTGAACTGTTGTATAAGCTGGAGTTGAGCATCCTGTCATTGCTAGAAGAGCTGGTTGTGTTACTAATGCTAGTAACACATGTTGATCTATGATGTAAAATATATCACTGCAGTTCATAGAAAGAAGGCTGCAAAACAACTAAAGCATCTTGGTATGATCCAGATGTATGAATTTTAAGCCTTGCCTGCAGGGTGCCTAAAACTACCTCTAGTAGAACCAAACTATAAATAGATATTTGAGGTGGTAAGGCAGCTTAAAATGATGGTGTGCTAACTGTATCATTCCCTTGCATGATGAAGGGTGTAGAAACTAGTCTGGCTTGATTTTATTTATCCCTGTCCCTGATCCTCTGGGCCAGAAAAATTCAGGATAGATATTTTGATATTTCTTACCTTGGTTTAGCTTCCTCACTTGTAAGATATGAACAATGACAACTTCCCATTTTCTTCAGCGTAAAGAATTTCACATGAAGTAGCATATGAATGGCAATTACCAATTATTATATTTTCACATATTATCCTGCTAAAAGAAAACTTGATTTCAATTAGAAAGTGTTCATTTCTGGTGCTTTTTCCTAATCGGTAGATTTCTTGCCCTTAGTGGTCCTCATAGCACATCTTTGTTGAAGATTGTGATACATATGCTTTTATATTTTGTAGAATATTTTATTTTAAATATTTTAAAACATCTGATTTTTATTAAGTAAAGAAATGCAGGACTGAACCTTGCAATTCCTAGTATATAACAGATATATTCTGCTTCTGTGGTGAAACCCCAACATCTACCTAGATTTCCTTCAGGCACACCCATTCTTTAGCATATCGTTACTTTAACAGTTGGACTTTCTAAGGAAATTAACATTTGCCATTTTTATCATTCTAACATGCTTGAAATGTAAAGAAATATTACGCAGAGATAATAAATGATACTTAGCTTTGGAAAGTGGCACATTTTTACAGATTTAATATTATTTTGGCAGTTTACTTAGATTTCAAAGATCAGTTTAAGTTTTTTGTACTCTGCTTTAGAATATGATGATTTGTTTCTAGAATTTTAGGATCTTCTACTTATTTAAACATATAAAATGGACACTTGTTTGAACAAAACCTTTGCTCGTAAAGATAATGTTTTCAAGGGAATGATGGCAGAAACAAGAGAAGTGCACACTACATGCAAGTGGAGCAGACATTTTATTCAGCACAGGTTTTAACACACAATTTTAAAAAAACCACCCTGTTTTATTTTAGGGAAATTGTACTATTGTTCAGCTGGGAGAAGCTTGTAGCTTCTTGAACTGGCTGAATTGAAATACAGAAGTCTTTTGATAAAGAGAGGTAGCTTCCTGGCCTTTTGACTGCTGAGTTCCTTTGAAGTAGAAGCTATATTATAAAGAAAATTTTTCTCCAGATGCTCCCCAAATTATTGTTATTTAAACCAAGTTGAGGGCATATTTTAAAAAAGCTTTGCTTTGGGTTCATAAGAATCACTGTTACATTAAAAAACAACCACCTATATCCTTCTTTGAACCCTAAGTGTTTATAATTTGGATAAACATCCAGTTTTTGAGAATTTATGACTCAGAAGAATTAACTATGAGCAAAGGTTTCATATATCTCCATGGAGTTTATATTTCATACTAAGTTGGTACATTTTTTGGTTTGATAGTAAAGGTTTCAATTTTATGTAATCCCCCTTTTCCCTTGCTATGCTATTGCTTAACTGGAGAAAGACAAGTGAAAATATCTTTGGTTTTGTTTAAGTTAAATATCAGAGTAATTTACCATACGCTACCTTAATTAGAAGTGATGACTAGACTCAGTGATCTTAAAGGTCTTTTCCAACCTAAACAATCCATGGAAAAAAAAAAATCTTTGGCCAGGGACTTCTTATTTTATTATTATCTTTGAAATTACTGAGATTATTTGCTTTAGAAATGGCAGCAAGAAAGACCATAAAGCCATATCACTTTAACTTATTTTCAGTGCATAAAATCAAGAGGTTTTTTGAGTAATTCAATTTACTTCTATCCCCTAAAGCTATATATATAGGCTTAGAAGTTGAGAGAGGCATAGAAGGAAATGTTGCCTGTAAAGGTATTTCACTGTTCCTCATATGCTCAGAGGTAGGCTTTTGCAATCAGAGTCAATAGTATTAGTGTCTCTTACATGTATTTTATTGATTTGACTTTTTAATGTGGAACCATAAAAAAATTCAGCAGCAGCTATTTAGGGATGTTGGATGTCCTTAAAATGGGATGTGTTTGAAATCTGGAACAAGCATATGCTGTGTTGAGAATAGTAAATTTCATGTAAAAATCAACATAACCGGCATTTTCTCCTCCTGAGGTGCATATATAGTTTTTATGAATGTTAATGAGATGTGTAGAACTGCAGAGAAAAATGTACAGCAGAGTATATATTGTGTACATGATATTAACATCCTGTATGGTATTTGTACTCTTCCCTATGTGTTGTGGAACCCAGAGATGTACAAAAAGCCTACCTTAAGACTTTGATATTTTGTTTGTTATGTAATTGCCTATGAGTGTAATTAGCTAATTTTGACAAACCCGTTCCTGTCTTGTTTTGGCAGTGGTCTAGACATTTATTGATAGAAGGACATGTAATCAACATTATTTGCTATATATGAATTGACAGCTGAAAGAAAGCTAGCTTTCCTCATTGTTTGTGCTGGGTTAAATGGGTATTAGTAATTATTTTAATTTTGTGTTGAAATTTAACTTTGTGTATTCCCATGAGTTTAGACTTGTTTTTGCTTGAATACTAAAATGATATTCAGAATACCAGCCTAGTGCCTTGAATTCTTCATTCAGTATCTGTCACTCAAACAGTTCTGCTTGGATTTAAGATCTATTTCAAAATATGAAGGAAGCACTTTAGCTGTGGAAAATGACTTCTGACAGTACCTGAGCTGCAGAAGGAGACGAAATCACTATCTATAGAAAATAGTATTTTTTTTCTACATATTCAGGTTAAATGTGTGCATATCCTGGTAGCTGAAACATCTGTTTCTAGCTTGTTGTTCCTCATGGCTGCTTCTCAATTGGATTTCCTCAAGCAGGTCCAAAACTTGTCACCTTAGCCAGGGTCTGTTAACTATCACCACTGGCCCCACATTAAGTAGGAGGTTCAGGGCTAAGCTAATAACTCTCCTGCCTTTCTGACTGATCACAGTGATTCTCCCTGTGGCTACTTATCATGCTGTGCTCCTATGGAGGGGTTATCTTCTTTGTCTGTAGTTCAGCTGGGAATTGTTTTTTTTTTTTTCCTCCTTCCTAAGTTTTCAGGTGGCAATGCTGAAAGCATTGGTGCAGTCTGAAGCAGCTGTTTGATTATCGTTCATTATTTCTCCCTTACCAGTTTAAGTAATTCATTCTCACATATCTGAATTTTGTCTTTTGTTTTCTCTGTCCGTAAATATAACTGCTAATTTTCAAAGCAGAGACTGTAATTAGACATGTGTGGGAGAATGGACATAATATGAACACATAATGCTGGTTTGTGTGAACCTTGACTCAAATTTTACATTGTCACAGGTGAAGTGATTTTCATGATGTTTAGTGATGCATAACATTTTAATACTTCTTATGTACCATATTAGACAGTACCTACCTGTGCACTTTTTAGGACATCTCAGAAGAGCTGAGTGAGAGAGAAGAACCTACAAAACTGCTTATCCGATTAATGGTCACTGGCTACCTCTGTGCCTCATGTAAAACATTACCGAAGTCTGTGAAGTTGTCTTAGTTGGCTTTAGTTGACACTGAGTAAGGCCCAGAATGAATATTAGGGTATTTAGTGGGGTTTGTTGTTCAGAATTTTGAGGAAAGATGGTGGAGTGCAGGCAAATCCACATGTCTCTCTTGAAAATCCTTCTGTGGAATCAAGGAGATTATTGTCCTTAGCATAAAGCTAAGATGATTGAGGAGAAAAAAAGGTTTTAATCAGATTTGAAAAGTGCTTTGGGTTTGATATAACATGCTAACATTTAAACAACATGGACTGTTAAAGCTAAGTTCTGTTAATCCTTACACTGTAGTCTGATGTGCTTCTTGGCTTTTAAAATCCTTTCAAACTGTGATGCTTTAACTCACCTGTCTTAACTGTTCAGTCAATAAATGGAAAAGACACTGGTGTGAAGTGTTTGATGGGAGTTTGAGTTTCAGTATGGGAGGGAAAACATGGGAAAGAGAAACCAAATTGTTATTTTCTGAATTTAGGTCTGGAACAAAAGCATCGTGGGTCGCAAATAATATTATAAAGAATTGAAATGTTTTACTGATTGAAACTAGTCCATCATCCAGTGTTCAGCTTTGGCTTTCGTTTGCATGTCAAGAGATCAGCACAGAACTACAGTGTGTTGTGAGTTTGGTAGATTGTCAAGTTGAAAACAAGGGTAAACACTGAATAACCCTCACACAATTGTCTTGCTCACCTTTTCTTTTATCTTTACTGTACTGTTGGTTAGCTTGGCATCAGTCAGTGTATAATCACAAAACTTGCTACAGGGAAAGACATGGAAATACAGCAGCTTTTTGGAGAGTTGGTACTTGATCCTAATGGAATTGGCTTGCTTTCAGTGTCTCATGCCAATGATTGTGAAGTCTGAATGGAGTTATTAGGCACTCTTCAAAGACTTTATTTAAAATAAAATTCTCCAAATCTATGAAGCAGCAACTGTATTTTCAGTGCAGGATCTAGTACTGGACAGTCTTAGAACTTTTTCAAGAGCTATGAAATGAAGGAGAACTGGTGAATAGAAGTGGCTCTCCCCAAGACGTAGGAAGCAGCAGGTGAAAAAAAAATTCTGCATAGGGATGGAGCCTAAATAGGAGTGATCTCCAAAATGATCATAAGTCTTGCAAAGTAGCATAGCTTATGTCAGAAATAATTTGAAGTGAACACAAGAAAACAGCAATGTGAAGGACAGATTGGAGACTGAAATGTGAAGAAAATAAAGGCAGAAATTAAAAGGGAGCAAGAAGGTGACAGGAAGAGGTAGATATTCCTGGGACATATAAGAAAATATATAAACATCCCCAAACCAAATGAACACACAAACTTGTGTGACTGCACTCCACACAGGCAGACAATAGGGGAAGAGAGTAGGGATTGCTATTGTAAGAATTCTCTTACCACCAGTTAACAAACTCATTCTTGTTTTCAATTTCTTCCTCTAATTTCTTCCTCACATAAAGGCAATAATTTCATTGTTTCTTACTGTCTTCTAGTCATAGTATCATTTTGAATCTCATCCTTCCTGGCCCATCCTTTTTTTCCACTTTTAATTTTTTGTTCTATTTTGCTCAAACATCTGATGCTGTCTTCTTTAAACAGCTTATTGGGTCATAAATGGTGTGGAAATAGTTGGTTGAAAGGGCTAGCAGAGGAAAATTCTTACCAGAATTCTTTCTCCTTTTTTATTAATCTTTAAAAACTTAGACTATTATGTAAATATAATGCAAGTTCTTGTGTTAACTTACCGTAAGCAAGTCTGATTCCTAGCCCATTAAATTAGGACAGTGATCTACATGGTCAGCTCAGCTGAGTACTGGCAGACATGAGATTTATTTAAACACTAAAATTTGCTGGAGAATTTCGTGTAACTCAGGTAATGCAATTGTGTTGCAGAATGACTCTAAGAGCAGAACCATAGAGTTCTGGAGGACTGTGCAAGCAAGGCAGGGGGTGGCCCCCACAGGTGGCCGGAGACCGGACCTGGGAGGAGAATGTGGAGGAAGCTGTGGGGGCTAACCAATACTGTTATGCCAAGAAGGAGTGGCTGAATACCACTCCTATATATGTGTGAACTGCGTCACAAATAAAGTAGAAGTTGCTTATCACCCATATTGGGTTGGCCTGTCTGCTTCTCCTCGCCGCTTACACAATTGCCGTACTTTGGTTTAAGTTGCATGTAGTGTATTGTTTTAAGAGGAAATCTGAAACAGGCCACTTAAAATGAACAAAATTATGAAGCTGAGAGGCCTGTATTTCTTAGCATTTTTTATCTGCAACATAAAAATTAATTTAATAGGAGTAGATACAGCATTAAAACCTCAATGAAAAGTAAACAAAAATATTCTTTGTCTTTCGGTGGTAGTCTGTATTGTCACTCAAGCAAACAAAATACTAAAAACCACTGTCTAGAATAAAATTGTTGCTTTTTTAAACATATTTTAATCCATTTTACAAATAGAAGATGTATGATTCTATGATCATGTAGAGGAAAGCAAAGAAGGGAATAAGCATAAAGAGAAGAAAAAAAGACAAAAGTTATTAATGGGTCTGTAATGATAGGAAGTTTATTCTAGGGTTGAGGTAAAACTTAATGGCTCATAAATAGCAAACTCATTATGTTTTTAATACTCAGGTTATATTAACACTATATAACATCTTTATGGTACCATTAGTACCACTTAATCCTAAACTCAATTTAGAAATAAACAGATCTTTTTTCATGGAACAATTGGCCAAATAAATAATATTAAAAATAAATATTATCTGATTAGCACATGGCTCATTCAATCATAAACAGACTTACAAATGCTTTATGTCAACTCTTACACAGAGTTCTTAAACATTAACAAATTAATTTATTTTAAAGGTCGTATCAAGGTGAAAACACCAGGGCCCTAGAGAGCAGGACAATATATCACAGAACCATTTCTCATTCAGTCACAGTAATGGCAAAGGATATGTTAAGACATAAAACGTGATATGGTTTGTTAAATATTCATTTCTAATTTGCATTCATTATTAAATCATGTGTTAGAACTAATCTTAAATCTCAAAAATACATAATGTGTCATAAAGTCTATTTGAAAACATAACAATAAATACTTTATTCTTTTCATGTTGCCTTTTAAAGGTTGACTAAAATACACCAAAATGCCTGTCACTAACATAATTTAATTATTCCAAAGAGATTTGGTCTACAGTGATGTTGATTTCAATAATTTATTTCAACCTTTAGGTCAATATTAAATAAATACCTGTTTGGGAGATGGTCTGTTCTATGATTAATGACAGTTTAGATCCCCCAGTACTCCATGGCAACACCGTAGTTCATTGTCTGAGGCATTTGCGATGTAATGTGGTAGCTCCAAGAGGCTTATTTTATAGTGGTCCATAACAGTTTACTTAGTGATAACAATGAAGCTTCTGTTCTACATGTTCTATTTCACTGCTTGTGATTGCTGGAGGTTTTCTTTATACAATACAATCATTTAAACATTTTTACTACTGAAAAGTATACTGCCTAGAATGTAATATTTGCTGACTTTCCATAGAACTGCTATTCAATTTACATTTTGTACACTGAAAAGAAAGGCCTGCATAAGAGGACGGAGTGTGACGATGAAGTGATTTGTATTATAGGAGACTAGGAGCTACTCAATGAACCATGTAAAACCAGTTCATTAAAATGTTTATGTGCTTAGCTGGTTAATGCAAAGAAAGCGTTATTGCAATCTGATAAAACCTCAATAACTTCAGGTTGAAGTTGGATCAATGCATCTGTAATAATTCAGACAAATACCCAATTCAGGTTAAGAATCACCAAATAACATGTCAAGAAACAGTATTCTTCAAGATCTTCTTCTGAACTCAAACACGTTTTAGTATTTAACTTGTACAGCTACAGAACTTCCTTCCTTAGTGAAAGATTTGTGGACAGAGCTACCATCTGTCTAGATTTCCCTGGATCTTTTTGACCCTGAAATGTCCATGAGGTGGTACCTGAGGTGTTTGGGCATTTGCTAACCCTGCAACACTTGTGCCAAGGCACTGTGAATGCGTGGCATGTACTAAAAGAATGGTTTGTGTCCTGTACATGCACCATACACCTCACTTTCTATACCGTTCTGGAAGAATACTGGTTATCCTACTTTTGAAGACTGCAGTGAGGAAGTTAAGCCTCTAAATTATATTTCCCATTTAATTATTAGCTTGTCCTATGAGTAAACACTTATCTGCAGGTAAGGATGGCAGAGAAATGGCCTTTTTTTTGTGGTTTTTTTTTTGTTTGTTTTGTTTTTTTGGGGGGTTGTTTTGGTTTTGTTTTTTTTTTAAATCTAGGCACAATAGGTTGCCATAAGGATCCTAAGCAGAGATTGTGATTGGCCTAGTTAGATGCTATATGTTTAATATTAGCAAAAGTAAAACCCTTGTAAGATAAGGTTTCCAGGTTCCTGTCAGAGACAGTGGCAGAGAAAGCTACAAAGCTACAATTCTTCCTAGTAAGCTTAGCAGTTGACTAGTGAAGAGCCTCTCCAAAGAATGTGACATCCTGGAGATTCTCCAAAAGCTAAAATGTTGGCCTGTGTATGAACCCTAAGAAGAGTAGGTGGAGCTGTCTCAGCAACCATGCTCGTCTCCCTAAGAGCTTAGAATGAGTTGGGTGATGGTTTTGATTAATCAAGTAACAAAGCAGGCCTCCCTCCCCTAAAAGTGATATCTTAGTTGAACAGTGCGGAATCTACTTTTATGACTCGCATTCTCCTAAAAATAGTGGTAAAAGAGGAAAGAAATATATTTAGAAGATGCATAGTCAGAGCAAACTGTGATTCCTAATCAGCCACATCCTCTCCCTATCCTTCTGGAGAATATGGACCATCAATTTCCCCCATAAGATGAAGGGGAGGCAAAGCAATAGTTTAGCATCCTCTGCATTATCTCTCTTTTTATGATTACAAATAGAGCATTTATGTTCACTGACCCATATCTCATACCAGACATCTGTAGCCACATCCAGATTTAGGTTATTGTTCCAGCACTGGATTAGGCCATGTGATCAGAATCAAATTTATCTAATATGACCACTTGATTGTGACATTTCATATTGCCACTATATGTACGCACAGCCAAAGCTTGAAGACATAAAGCAAATGCTCTTAAGGCCCAAAAGAACAGTTTGTCAGTGCTTTTACCATAAGCTTCAGAAAAGTTCAGGAGACACTCTCTATTGTGTTAATTAAGCTGTCCTTTTGCTTGCAAGTTTAAAAGGGAAAAGCTCCCCATGTGGCTCTCCCAAACTCTTTCAGCTGTAGCTGTAAGCTTAAATGACCCTCGGTCCTGCAGCATATCAACTTGATGTGTATAATTGATTGCTAAACATTTTTTACAGCCTGTTAAATGGTAAGGCTAAAAAAAAAAGAAAGTAATATATGAATGTTGATTAAAAGTGCTTTTGAACAGAGGGGTCACAGACATTAGCAAGTTAAAAAGACAGTGTGAGTTCTGCTGTGGTACTTCTAACCTGTATGCTTTATTTCGCATAATTGATCCCACATGTCTACTCTAAGGGTTTTTTTTGTCAGGTTTCAACTGCAAATATTAAAATGCATTTAGAATAGAGTGTGCTTCAGTAAGGACATTATGCAGAATGCCCAGCAATGTAGATTGCTGATACTATAATGGCAATGATTATAAAAGGAATAACTTAAATCACCATGGTAGTTTGCAATTGTGTGGTAAGGTGGGAGAAAAAAATAGTGAGGTGTAAAACCTGAGAGTAGCAGTAAATCTGAAATGGATTAAGATAGACATTCAAATGATAATTGTGGTAATTTTGTTTTTCTTATAATTTGTGTTTTTTTTTTAATAACTGACATAAGACATAATGTATTTTTCAGGGTTCTGTGATAGCTAGCCAACAAATGGAATCTGTCAAAATATTTGCAGCTCCTGTTGGTGAGAAAGGTATGATGCTGTTACAAGTACAGGCTGAAAAACATTCTGAGTAAACATCCATGAGGCTTTTGACTTAATAACACAATGACTGGGTACCTGCAAGAGAACAAACTGTTTGTTTGTAAAAAAGCAAATAATAAATCCTCACCCCTTGTTTGGGTAACAATGTCTCAAGAGTTTAACAAGTGCAACTTTTTACTACCAATATGATATTCCTTTTTTTTTGCTTTTTATTTAGATCATTAGTACTGTTAAGGAACAGCTGTAACTTCCCAGAGTTGCCCTGCCAAATTCACAGCATTAGAAGAATATTTTGGCTATTGCTCTTTCTCTGCTAATTATGCCAGTTAATACTAATTTAAAAAAAACCAAAATTACTATGAATTGTACACAGCTGCATCTGACAATCAATAGAAATCAAGAGCTTTGTGTATATATTGTTGAACTTCCAATGCATAAAAGTAAGTTTTAATCTGTACCAATCCATACAGGATTTGAAACAGTCATTTAGGGGTGAAAAGTTTAATGTTCTGTGTACAGAACTCCTGAACTATCCCTTCCCTCTACTTAGGTTGGTTTATCTTTTTTTCCTAAAAAGCCTGAATGTAGGATCTTTACTTTCTTGTAATCCCTTTAAATACGTTTAAACATAATTTAATGTAATTCTCTGGAATGTGGTAATTTTCACAAACAAGAAATTTCAAAAGGATGTTTTATGTTTGTATCTAAGCTATTGGAAACTAGATAGAGTATTTGCCTGGATGATAAACTCTAGCAGGTATTTATTGCTTTTTTTTTCATTTCATTATTAAAGTTCTAAAGTTATTTTAATTGCTAATATTACCTGTTAAAGATATGCTCCACTGCTAAGAGTGAGAAACTAAACTGATTTAATAAAAAAAAATTGCTCAAGAAGATGGAATTCACTTTTGAGATTTTAGACTAATTTATTTTTCATGTAATCTAAAACTAGACATTTTACTAGCATAACCATAATGTTATTTCAATTTCCCTATTTACTTGTAAATAGGATCAATTATCTTAATGCAGTGTGGAATTTTTAAAATTTATTTTTTTTAACAAGAAGATAAAAATGGGTTTAATTAAAAAAAAAACAGTTATTATTAGGTTACTGCTTCTAAAGTGTTTCAAGCATATCACAACTTTTCAGCTGCATATGACAATATGAGTTAGCTAAAATGAATTTAGAATCAAAACCAGAAAAAAAGCCCCTGGCTATAAATTGTATTGTAGTGGTAAAATGATAAGAAAAGTGACAAGAGGAAAAGAGAAAAGAATATCTCTCTTAACAGGAGAAAAGGTGGTTTTGTTCTTTAAAGTGTGCAGAAAATTACCAGTAAAACCAGTTACACAAAATTAGCTGTGTGCCTGACTTTAACTTGAAAGCTATGTAACCTCGACAGAACATTTCTGGAATAAGTTTCATTTAAGACAGCACAACAACACTGAAGTTAGAATCATGTTTGTGTCTTTTTTTTTCATGACTAGCCCATGTCTATTCTCTATGAAATTGATGTCAAAAAAGTATTATATATTTTCAGTGGGAAATAGAAGGCTGCCCTCTACTATCCTTGTCAGGACGTCGTATCCCTTTAATCATACTTTTCATTTCAGTACATTGAAATTTCCGTTACCAAGGACAACATCATAAATAAAAGTGTTTGTGAAATTTTTACCTGCAGCTTCCTAACTTTGTGCATTAAGCATGAGACTAGCAGAGAGGTGGTCAAATGTGAAAATTTATAATCATTTATTACGTACGGCTGAAGCGAGAAGGGAATAAAAGCGTGAAGGCATACATCTATAAACTGGAGCAGAAAAGCTTAAATGAAAAGTAAAGTGAATTTCTGTGTCTTGTCATAAAGTAATGAGAAGCTAGAGCTTTATTCATAGCAGCCCAAGATGCATTTACTCTCAATCTAGCTTTAGCAGTAAATGCTTCCCTGATGTATTGCTTTGGACCTACAAAGAAATATTTGTGCTCTACATAATAGTATAGTTAGGAGAATTACTGCATGGCTGAGGAGATTCTATAAAGGTTTATAGCTGGTGGTGTTACTGTAATTTAATCACAATGTAGCTAATGTAGTACTTTAATATCACAGGTTACTTTTTTATTTACCATTTATTAGTAACTGACAGTCAATCATCACTACATCATAAACAAATCACGCAGGGCTCTATAGGAACCCTGAAGTTCCAGAACAGATGCGCTGTAGCTCTTACACATGCTCCATAATGAGCTAGACATCAAATTATTTTTTAACAGAGTAATCATGTAAGTCAGGGTTCTTGTTTTCAGTCCATCAGCCAAGGAAAATGTTTCGTCATGAATATAATTAGCGTTGCATATTGTGCATACGTGTCTGAGGTAACCCACCAATCCATTACAAGCAATGCTGGAGAACGTTTTTAAAAATATAAGGAAGACTCAACACAGTGTGTATAGGAATATGCACATATTGATGAATGAGTTTATAGAATTATAGAGTTTATTGAATTACACAGACCAATAATCATGCCCTCTTAATTTCAGCCACCTTTTTATTAGCATTACTCTGCTTTGTAAATTGAGAAAGTAAATGCAGCTAAATGTAGTAGAGTCCATTCAGTGCTCCTGAGGCACTAAAAACCCAACATATTTTTTGTGATAAGAATGATTTATACATTTTTTCTTTATTGCCCTTTTTATATACATTGTAGGATCAACTTCCCCCAGTTCTATCTTTATGATCAGCTTTTACTACAGAATCACAATATTGCAACTCAAGTTGCTTTTGTTGGCAAAATTATGTGTTGATTGGAATTCTGAAAGCATTTCCTCTTTGCACTGACCCTAAAGACACTGTGGGTTTTTTAATTGCAAAAAAAATGTTTGTTTTTCAGTACCCTCTGGCTGTAGGGGAATAACCAACATCAGACTGCCATGTTGATTAATATGTAGTAGCAATAAGCCACACAAAGATGTATGTTCATAGGCTATTGATGCATGTCCTGGGTACATTGCAAAGAAACAGGCTGAGGACCACATGCCTTCACTCAGGCAACTTGCCAGTAAGTCTAGTAATGCAAACCCTGGCATGGTTTATTGCTATTAGAATGTACCTCTCTAAACTCAAACTTCATGCAATCTACCCTTTCATGGAGAAGGCTGCATGAAGACCTCATAGAAGCCTTCCAGTATCTGAAGGGGGACTATAGGGATGCTGGGGAGGGACTCTTCGTTAGAGACTGTAGTGATAGGACAAGGGGTAATGGATTAAAACTTAAACAGGAGAAGTTTAGATTGGTTATAGGGAAGAAATTCTTTACTGTAAGGGTGGTGAGGCACTGGAATGGGATGCCCAGGGAGGCTGTGAATGCTCCATCCCTGGCGGTGTTCAAGACCAGGTTGGACAGAGCCTTGGGTGATATGGTTTAGTGTGAGGTGTCCCTGCACATGGCAGGGGGTTTGGAACTGGATGATCTTAAGGTCCTTTCCAACATGAACTATTCTATGATTCTATGATGAAAAATACTTCCTAGAAGTAAAATGCAAAATATTTGGAGGAGTCATATAGAAAAAAAACAACCCATGTACTTTGCTATTAGGTAGATCAGAATATGGGATCTCCTCTTCCATTCAGCACTGCATTGATTATGTCTGCAGGTTCTCCAGACTAACCAGACATTTCCAAGTATTAAATCTGATGTAAAAGGAATGCTGTTGATTTGACTTTTCTTAACTAAAAAAAGCCAACCCCAAACCAAGAAATCCTAAACCAAAACAAAGCCCCAACTTTACTATTACAAGACCCCATGAGCATTGTTTTCCCTAAAATTACTGTACAAATCTTTCAGGTCGCAGTCAACTCTTGAGTTTATTTGCATATTTATTAACCCTCTGATATAAGAGGCTTTCAAGGAACCTGAATCGCTATAGTTTGTCCTTGTAATTAGCTCAAGTAAATGGCAGTTGTGCCAAGCACTGCCAAATGAAAATGGCTGCTGAATCTTTAAACACAATTATTTGCTATATGTAAGAAAACAAAAATAAAACATATATATAGTAAAATGAAGAAACTAGTAGAAAACCATATTCATTTCTATCTTTGCCTTCCTTTTGATTTTCAATGCTTCTATCTACAGCCACTTTCAGCACTTCCTCGAGTGTTCAGCAAAGACCTGACTTATATCACACTGTGTAGAGATGAATTACTTTTAGACATCATGGGATATTCTGTTGTAACTTTTAAGGATGTTTTCTGGTTAGATTAACAATGGATTGAAATGCAGGCACACTTCTATTTTTAAAATATTCAATACTACATGCATTCAGTTAATACCTTATTTGTGCAGGTGTCCTATTCATAGTCTATATTGAATCTTGAAGCTGTAAAATCACTGTTTCTTTTCACGGTTACCTTTTAAGAATTGTTCTACTGGCCAAGTTTAGGATGAAGTTTCTGGCATTTAGCACATCTGATGTATTTTTATCATGCCTGTCTGTGCAGCCTGATCCAGTCTCCTACTTGACACTCTTCTGCTCTTCTTGTTTGACTCTCTCCTTACCTGTTGTCCTCCTTACGTTTCCTCACAGACCTGCTGATACTGTTGCCCACATGGTCTTTGCATACCCTCTGGAGCAGCTGCTTTTCATTCTTTGTAACCACAGGTATAATGATAAGGAGGATGATGCTATGAGAAGAGTGGGAAGGCTGGCACAAAAATGTTTCATGATAGTTATGGATGGTCAATAAGAACTGAAAAAGTTGATGCAAAGGAAGGCGAGATGATTCTTTGGAATCCTAATGACTTAAATGACTCCTTTTCATAAAATAAGTTGTTTGAGCACTACCTCATTCGCAAACTGATGTGGAAATAGAATTTTTTTTTCCTTACCATCTTAAATTTGCTTAACTGAATCATGAATTATTTAGTGCTAGGCAGAAATGAAAACTCAGTTCAACAGAAATGATGCATGAACTTGCATCAAATTTTCACACTGGTTTTCTCAGAAAGAATTGTGAAAATGTTGGTTGGTCTTGGGTATAAAGGATTTGTTTTAATATGCTTATCCTCTTAAAATTCACCATTTAAAATCTACTTTTGTGATGGTTTTGCAAATTTCCAAAATTAAATATTGTTGGTGGGTTTGTTTTGTTTTGTTTGGCTTTATTTATTTTTTTTTTTCTCTGTGTTTTGTTTCTTTTCCTTAACACCCCCCTGCTCCCCTCAATTAAATGTTTATTTTTGCCATAAGAACTGAGAACATATGCATTTTGGTCAATCCTGAAATTAATTTCAGTGCCTATTTTCAGACCGTTATTGAAAAATAAATTATTTATAAAGTTCTATAATATTTCTGTAAGGTAAAGTGCTGCAAGTTCCTTTTATTCATTATACCTGAGATGATAGTTTTCTATATTTAGTGTTTCTCAGATTTTTTCTAAAGCCAACTACCACCATCAACAGAGCAGTTTAAGGCTTCATTGCATAGTATGCAGGAAAACCGTGAAGAGTTCTTCAAAGCATATAAACATAGTGGTTTTTACTCTAACTGCAACAACACATGATGGAAAGCAAAATTTCAGAGGCATATTTGGAACCCAGTATACAGTATAAAACTAAATACGTGAGATAGCTTGATTATACATAAGCAATCAGAACCCATCATGGCTTTTACATTCATGTGGCAGGGCTAGCTCATAAAAGAACTCAAATTATAAACTGAACATATTTGCTATGGAACAATCAAGAGAATGTAATCATGACCTTTGGAAACTATTTTCACACTAACATTTTTAGACCTGGAATGTATTTCCAAGTTTCTCTCTCAAAGCAACTTAGTGTATATGTGACACCTGGATCTTTAGTTTGTAAGCATCTATGTTTTACCTTTTTTATCTGAATTATCCTTTTGAAAATATAAATTGGAATTTTATATTTTGTACAAATGTACAAAACTAAATGTACAAAAAAAGCATTTCTAACATTTTTCATATTGTTATGAAAACCAGACCCCATCTTGCAAGTAAGGATTTCCTAGTAAAAGACTAGGGAAAAAAAAAAACTGCACAAGAAAACACAACCCTATTTCTGGGTAGTTGCTCTTTCTGCTAAGAGTTAGATCCACAACATAATATCACCAAGTTAATACATGAGTTTGAATATAATAGCTTATTATCATGGCCCCATCAAAGATTTCCCAGATCTGCAACAGCACTTAAAGTCTAACTAAGTTTGGAACTTATTTTTAAATCAGTACAGCTGAGATGTCTGACGACCTCTGTAAATCTGGGCTGAAATCATTATTACCTCTCACAGAAATTCTGGTAAGAGGTGGCATTCAAATAATTTCTGATAAAAGGATTTTTTACAAACATATTTTATGTATGCTTTTAAGGAAGTTATTCTTTCATCAGCAACACAGCAACAGTGTGAAAGGCTGCAGATACAGTGATCTTCCTCTAGTATTAAAAAGTGACTATTATTCAAGAGAAGCATTCACTGACCTAGCACTGAAGGAGCTACAGACAGCACTTAAGGCTGTCTTGTCTTTATGCCTTTTTCAAATAGTTCACAAAGGAGTTTGTACAATAAATGTACTGTTGTGCACTAAGACCCTTCTCTGTACTCAGGCGAAAGTCACATTTGAAAGCCCAAAAGGGCTTCTGCTAATTGTAGAATCATAGAAGGGTCATCTGGGCCCGGCTGGAAGGGTCATCTGGGCCAACCTTCCTTGGCAAAAACATGGTCTAGATTAGATGGCCCAGCATGCTGTCCATCTGAATATTGAAGTTGTCCAGCTGGGGAATCTAACACTTCCCTGGTTATTCCAATGATTGATTGTTCTCATTGTGAAATAGAGGGCAGCATCAGGAACCTAAAGTAATAGGAAAAGATGCATTTGAAATGAGGCCTCAAATGCTGTGTTTCTTTTACAGTGTATCTCCATATCTAATCCAAACAGAACTAATCTGATGTGAAAAATGGAGAGGATGTTGCAAAACTGTTCAGTCATATAATAATGAGATTAGCTCTATGGGAAATAGTGTCTGTCATGAATTCATCTGACTGGAGAGAATTCAGATAGAAAGCTTTAATAAGGTTTTTTTTTTAGGCTAGTAATGAAATCTAGGATGGCTAACACTACATCTAGAATGTGTGAAAGTATATGTGCATCTTGACACTTTAAAGTAATATTCTAAGCTATATAGGGTCTGTCTAGAGTTATAGCTTAGAAAAAAATCCAACACATTAGATTTTTTAATCTTGAGTCATTAGTATTATACAGTTTCTGTTATAGTAAAAGAAAGCTCAGGATAGAGTCTGAGTAGCTGTTCTAAATGCTTCCCAATATGTGGAAAGATCCTGTTGGTTTGAATGGGCAACACTCGGGTGGTTTATAGCCATTGGCTGTAGGAGCCTGAAAAAACATAGAAAAGCAAATACTGCATTCAGTATAGTTCATCTAATTTTTCCTGGGGTCTACAGATTCAAAGAAGCTGTAGCCTTAGGCTTTAAATTACTATATAGCAAAAAGGAGGGCAGTACGCAGGAGCTTCCAGCATGTGGTACAGCCTTGGGATCTTTCTCAACACGTGTACCTGTTTGTTTACATAAGGTGGAGAAATACTTGCAAATATAAACTTGCAAATGATAGTAATACCAGGATTACACTTTGTATTCTTACTTTCTTGTAAAGAACTTAGTTAGTCTTACAATATAAGCTGCACTGTTGTAATTCTAAATGGTTCCTTTAAGAGACAGTTTTTTTCTCCCTTTTAATCACATTTAATAATACTGCAATGCCTGGGAATGGTCTAGATTAAATTGGCTAACCCTGTTGTGGGATGCTAGTAAATGTAAGGAATATAGAATTTAGCTCAATTTGGTGTGAATCAACATTTTTTTGCACCACATAACACATTACAAATAGGTTTTGTGATTATTTGTATGCTTCTTGTTTTGGGTAAAGCAGACCAACCTTTAGAATGAGAATGTAACGCCAAATTTTTTTCAATACAAAAGGTTCTAAAGGGTTGTTATTAAGAGGATGGATTAATTCTTTGGGTTAAATATAATCCATTTACCTGTATGTTCCCTAGCTCAGTAAAGCTACTTGAAGAATTTTTTTATAAAATGAGAAAAAATGGTTTAATAACAGAGAAAGTCATCTCTGACAAGCACAAGGAATGGATGGCAGCTGGAAGAAGTTATAAGCTAGTAAAAGTAAGCAGGCAGAATGAAATCTGCAATTCTTTCCAAAGCAGCCAGTATTATAAGTAAAATGTTGTATAGAAAGACATGTTTTTGTACAGCAATGGAATCATGCAGTGGCTTTGAGTACGTTCGGGGTCTTCTAAACTGCTTTGTGCGTATTTGTGTGAACAAGATTACTGAAAAAATTGCACATAAGCATGACAGTCTCCGTCTCTCAGTGACTGCAACTGTATCTATACTTAGATTTTTTAGATATATGGTGATGGTGTGATTATGGTAATTAATTTGATCAGAAAAAAAAACAAACAACTGGCTTTATGTCTTGGATTTGCATGCAATCAGTACGCCACAAAAGAATATCTTGATTTGTAAAGTATATTTCTGAAAAGAAGAAATAGAAACCTTGTTATAGTATGATAAATTTCCATTAATCAAAAAATTAATCCCATAGCCCTGACTGTAATGCTTATAGACTTTCTGCAGAGGTCAAGTTGTCCTCTTTAAAGACAGGTGGAAAACAGGACCCTGATCACATCCAAAAGTAGATCAGCACAAGCTTATCTAGGTGCTCCAATAGGATCTTGGTAGGGTGGTTAAAAAGACCTGTCTGACAACATACTTAAGTCACATCAGAAATTTGTTATATCTGCCATGTAAGAGCTTATTTTAAGACCTACACTGACTATTCATGCTTAAGCAGAGATGTAGACGGATTACCTCCCTTCCCAGCTTTTTTTTCTAAACATAAAAACTTCCTATCATCCTAAGCACACCTTTGTGCAGGGAGGCTATTGCTGACTTTATCTAAAACAAACTTCAGGGTAGGCTTACGTTTGGCAACATGGAATGCTAATTTCCTAAGGCTGTGAAGAATCCAAGCTGCTCTTTTGATATACTAGATCCCAGTTATTCTACTGCACATATTATATATGATTTCATCTAAAAATTCCTATATGGCTCCTTAGTAGCATGTGCTTCTGGGAAAGAAAGGAGCTATAGCATTCCTGGTACCCAAGATGGCATTTTCTTTTGTCATTAAGCTCTAAGAATTCTGATAGTAGACCACTCATCTGGCTAAAATCAGATTTGTCATCTCTTTCTGCTGCTTTTCCTTTTCCTTTTAAAATTCATCATCGCTATTTGTATCATAAAAATTTCTATGGATAAAAGAAAGACTTTGTTTCAGGCTATTTGTTGATATAATTTTAATTATGGGATAGATTTGTCTTTGTGGCAATATGTACAGAACAAAGCCTGAGAAGATGCTTGTTTACTTCATCTCTTGCAAAGGTTCTTGGTGTGGAATCAGAGTGATACTCTACCTACCCACCTCCACTTCATCTGACATGAAGTATCTAACACAGCTCTGAACTCAGGAAGTATTACCTGGTTCTATATGCAACTGAGATAAAGTGGAATTAATTTCCAAGGCCATACCAAAGAATCTTTTACAGGGTAGGTTGCAGATTTGCTCCAGGGCCTTTGTTATGAGTTTATTACTACCAAATTTCTAAGAATCTGTTAAATTAGTAGCATTACAAAATTTCTGCTTGATCTTTTTAACTTCTTCTTTATGGGCAGAAAATCTGAATCAAAGTCACACTGTCTCCTCCTGTTTGTCAAGTCTGCAAGTACTAATTTAAGTGATAACTACAAGAGCTGAAGTAGTTGCCTGTGAGACAGCGACTTTGAAATTTCACAACAGTACTGTTTCAAATGTCACACTTGTTAACTGTTGAAGTAAAGATTTCTAACTTCTTCATCTATGGTAGAAAAACCCTGTGATTTTGCAATCCGGTATCTTTTGCATTAACACTGATGTGGTACGACAAGTTTCCTGAGGCTTATAGACTCCGGCACTTGTCTGGATTTAAAAAAGGAGTAACCCCCTAACCCATCCTTGACAAGACAGTTTGTAATTCTTTCAGGATTACAGGAAGACTGCTTGTGTGAGTTATGAGTTCTATTTGTAATCTGCATTTTCCACTGCCATAATAGTTTTTAATTTATGAAAAAATAAGCAGAATTGTTCACTATAGCTTCATATGATCTGCTATCTTTCTCTCATATAGCAAAAAACTTCTTGCAAGATGAACTTTGTCAGTGATGGAAAGTTTTAAGTTCATACTAGAGGGATGCTTTAAAATACTATATAAATTTATATAAATTTACAAAATTATATAAAATTTATAGATTATAAATTGATTTCATTAGGATTTACTAAGAATATATTTAATTGATTTTAATACTTCTGTGATTTTTCTATATGGTGTTTATAATCATATTTTGCTAGTATGATTTTATTTAATTGACCTTTTGAAGTATTCTAATATGGATTTTAGTAGGTAGGAATTCTTAAAAATCCTTTTTAGTAATGTGAAACAAATGAAAGATCAAAGATTTAAAAATTAACAGGAGAAGGATGAAGTAATTCCACATATTTGAAAATGTGTATGTTGAAAAAGTGCTGAAATGTGAAATATTAAAAGTGACAGTGTAACATTTTCATCCACACCAAAAAAGGTTTGTAACTTATAGTATAATCTTTAATGAAATTAGCTGTCTATAAACGGAAGCTTTTAGGAAATGTCAAATAGTAACAGATTGAGCGACAAATGCTAAAATCAAGGAAAGAAACTTCTGATAAAAGAACTGTCATGCAGGTTTCTGTTGCCTAAAGCAGAATGAACTTCTGATAAGAGTGTCAACTTTCAGTGGTACCACCCAAATTGGAACAGATCCTGACAAACTTGCTCAAGATTAGAACTGTCCATAGACTGATTTATTCAAGATAGCAAGGACAATTCTGTTAAGACCTGCCAAATTTAAACCCTGAGCAATCCGTTCACGCCCTGCACAGAGTGACAAACAGAACTGTAATTAAGCATGCAGCAGTTCTGTTCTTTGCTCTCCAAAAATGCAGGATTCGCACTCAGCCAAAGGCTTTTAAGTTCTTGTTGAAGTCTACCAAGAGCATGTCTTCCTTTTTGACGAGACTTGAGAAATGACAGGTGTGCTTGTGTGTTCTTTTTTCTCTACAGATGGCCAGGTTTTCTGTTTGGAAACCTTTACCCGTTTCACTGGATAGATGGCTTTATTCTGTCTCTATATGTTACTTAGCATAATGTGGTTACAGTTCCTCTGTTTTTTCACATGTGCTATTTTAACACAAAGAAAACATACAAATGTGCCTTCCATGCTTCTTAATGAAATATTTATTTATTTTAAACAAAAATCCCAACATGCAATAAAAAGTTGTGGATAAAATTACTGTCTTGATCACAACACTACTTAATTCCTAGAAGCCAGAGACCATCCAACCAGCCTGAGATACTGAAGGGTTGAGGCAGCCATTCATGAACCATACTGCAGGTAAGACCACAGCCCACTGAAGAAACAAAGAAGCTTTTATGTTTTGTAAATAATGAGCTAAAGAAACTGAGCTCCCAGTTATGTAAGACTGTATTATTTTTAACATTTCAAACCACCCAAGGAACTTTATTTTCATCTCAGACGGACGACAAACTACCCTGTACAGGTAGCTGGTGACGTACCCGGTACATGTCCTCAACATGTTGGCGACAGTGTTGTGTCCAAAATGACCCCTCATTATCAGTTATGGGTGCCAAGACCTGGTAACTTGTTGCAAGCATTAAGTAAAATCCTTGTTGATCTGATACTACCAGCATAATTTATAGATGTTAAAGGAAAAAAATCCTACCACCACACAATGATAAAACAAAAGAAGAAAAAAAGTCTCAGAAGTCTGCAAGAAGAATTGAGAATGTTCACAGCACTTCCTGTCTCTAACAGTTAAATATTTAAATGTGCTGATATCAAGCTCAAGAAAAGCACAAACTTGGCATGTAATTTAAAATTTAGAATCTTTAACAATTTGTTCCTGAATTTTCTGTGAGATCACCAAATATCCAAACCTAAGTAGCTAACTAGTCTGTTTACTTGTGATTATATGAGATCCATAGATTTCAGAAGAGACTGAGAAGTAATTAAAAACATTATTCATTCATTTCTAGGTTAAAAAGAATGCCTTTCAATGTGATGGAAGGCTTGAATGTGTAATTTTTTTTTTTAGTCCAACTATCACAGCAAACAATATTGTTTGGACTGATGGTTTTGGCAAGACTTTTTAACTCATGAGAGTACCTGAATAACAAGCAGCATGTGCTTTTACTCACTCTTCTGGGAGCAGCCTGAGAAAGGAACTTTTAATTTTATTTTCCTTGATTTTAACAATAGCTATTATTCTTTGCCTCCTTCTATATAGCATCCACTCCAGCCTCTTTCCAAAACCCTAAAATTCTGGGAACATGAAGTGGAGATAGGAGGAACTAAGTGTGTACGGTTTAGACTTCCTCCTTTTTTTATGCATGTATAAAGTCAGCCCTGATCAGATTAATAAAAAAACTTACGTTATTTATTTGTACACTATTTACACTGATGTTGTTAGCATAAAAATTAAATGCTGTCACTTACAGCTTTCATTACTAACAAAAACTTAATCATTCTTTAAAAGATTTGTACTAAGGGATTTTGTTACAATGAGTTTTTGCTGAACATTCAGTAACAAAATACCCGTGATGCTGCTTACATTGCTGTATGTTGAAGAATTTCATTAATCAGCTGCCAGGTACCTGTATTTGATGCAATTACGATGTGCTCACATTAATTCCTGTAACTTCAATATTTACTTTTTAGATAAAACTAATATTATTTCAGTGTACTTCAGAGAAAGTTTCTGATCTTTTTTTTTCCTCACAGTCTAAACGGAGATTTCAGGTGATACTGTGAAAGGATTCAGAATGGCCACTAACACTGTATTTAGAGAGAGAACTGGGATTTTCTTCGACAATAGTTTTGCATGTGAGTAATTCACTTATCTGCATTGCCAAGCTTCTGGATTCTGGTTCTTCCCTTTGCAAATAAGCAGCACAGTGTATTTGTGGTATATTTCATATGAAGGCACACTGAAAAATGTAGCTGTCTATTCTTTGAATCTATTCTAGCTTATTGTTGAGGTCATTGACGTAATCTGTAAATAACTTAAAAGGAAGTACAAACGAAAATACTTTCTGTCTGAAAGTGATGGGGCTTTTTTCTCTCTATATTCAAATGGCCAATTTAAATATTAATATTACAAGACTGGGTTATTTTACAAATAAATATAAAAATAGGTTATGAGCATGTGGTGAATCTGAGTTACAGAACCATTTTCTGAAGAAAAAAACTTGATCTTCTATATTTTATTTCCATTTACTCTTCTGTTCTTCTCTATTCTAGTAATCTGCCTGTTCTTTTCAGGATTCTGCCTGCAGATTGCAAGAATCGGTAACATGTTGCACTGTTACCCTAGATCCTGGGAACTCATCCTTCTATAAGGTAAAATCATTCAGAGAAACTCACTGAAGTGTTTTGTTCATTTTTAGCTTTTGTCTGACACTAGACTAGCTTCAAGCAAGCTGATAAAAGAACTTTAATAAATCATATATACTATTTGCTTTTTCGTTTTTTTCCTGTCTTCATACATCTCTTTCTTCCTAATTAAATTTCTAAAATTATAAAGTGGAATGTATATATATGCAGGAATGTATTTTTAGTGTAGAATTTGGTAATATGTATTTTCCTAATTTAAGTTAAATCAGTCAGAAGTAGAGCTGTTTGCTCCTCCTCAGCTTGCATCAGTATCTTTGTGCTTTCATTTTTCTTTTTCTTGTGGTTTTGTTCAGAAGACCATTCAAATAGAAAAATTATTTTTTCTAATTAATGTTTTAGATCCTTTGGTGGTAAGTTTTTAATTGCCAAACAGCTGAATACCACAAACACTGTAGGTGATGCGCTCCCACGTTATCAAATAAATGTTCAAGGTACAGCTTATGATGTTGAAAAATAGAAAAATAAATTGACCTTGATGAAGTGTGTCTTCTTTTGTCTGTTCCCAGGAAAGTTTATTTCAGGTATTTCTACTGCTGAAATGATTAGAGTTAACAGCTTTTTCCCTCCATTTTATTTTACAGGGTCTCTTCATCTTCCTGATATATGGGGTGTACAACACAGAGGTAAGTCTGCTTGGAGTATCTCAAGGCTGACAGAGTGAATGAGAGAAATGACAGGTTTCTTATCTTGATAACTGAGGGACAAAGTTGGCTTTCCATATGAGTGTCCTACTGCCCTTCATGCTTGGACTAGCTTATATGCATCCCAGCTTACCATTAAACACAGACACCCTCAATAAAGGGACAGACTCATTTCTCATAGGCACTGACTAATATTTTACTGCTGCTTTAAGTTTTTTGAATTTCAGGTCTGCCTTTTAACACTTAGCTAAACCTGACAGTCCAAAACTTTCATCATTTAATCTACATTTTAAAATGAACTGTGAGTTTACATGCTAATTAAGCTCTTTCAGTTATAACGGGAACAAATTTTACTTACTTCAAAATTTTGCTGGGTATAAAAAAACTGCATGAAATTGGTCTATGGGGAAAGTACTTGATCTTTGCAGGTTGAACTGTCGAAAGGGGAAATAATTTTGACAGATAAAGCATTAAAAAAAAGGAAATAAAATGAATTTATGCACCTTGTTAAGTTACCTCCACTATGTTAAGGATAAAAATTATTGTTAATATGTTCAATTCCAAGTTTTTAAGCTAAGGTACCTCTGCAGTTTACATTTTAACAGAATTTGGAATTCAGTAGTAAAACCCCATAGAAATGGAAAAGATTTTCAAAGTCAAGTGATTAGAATTGAAGCCGAATTCTATTCAGATTTTCTTACCATTCAAGGGCTCATACCCTATTAGAAAATAACTTTCACCAAAAAAAAAAGCTATTTCAAAATAATGAACCTTTGATCTTGGTTGTGGTATTATTTCTGTATATGCAGCTAAACCCATAAGCATCATTGGTAGCGTGGGGTTTGTTGAAATAGTGGGCCATAGGATAAAATTACAGAATCATAGAATGGTCAGAGTTGGAAAGGACCTTAAGATCATCTAGTTCCAACCCCCTTCTGAGGGCAGGGATGGCTCACTAGCTCATGTTGCCCAAGGCTCCATCCAGCATGGCCTTGAACACTGCCAGAGAGGGATCCTGTACTTGAGGACCACGGTGGGAAGCGGTGCTGGTGCACCAGCTCACCAGTGTGCACTTACTGTGACAGTGCTGTGCTCTCGGCTGGCACAAGGTTGAGTTGCGTGGACGCACTGGCCAGCCTTACATTTAAGCTTGCAGCACCGGTGTGCAAACTGTGTGTGAAGCACAACCCACTGACAAACCACCCTGAAGTATTTCGTTTCTTATTGGCAGTACCTCACTTGTGATAGCAGCTCTGTTGACTCTGTGGCATTAAATGCAACGAATGGCATTGTTTTGAGATGAAAGTAGCAATGGCCACCTTACAATCTTTGCTAAAAGCCTCAGCATCCCTGCATTTGCATCATTTCAGTCAGAGCGCCCATCGCACAGGCGCTGCGCACGTCGGATGCTTTGCACGTACTCGGGCTGGGCGATGACACTAGCACGGGCGAGGCTGCACCTGTGACCGCGAATACCAGTCGAGCCTGTCCCGCGGCGGGAAAGCCGGCGTGCGCCCGGTCCCGTTAGCCCCGCGAGCAGCGCCGGGGGCCGGTACCGCGATGTGCCGGTTAGCGAGTACCGCACGTGGAAACCGCAGCGCTCTTTGATGGCAGGAAGGATGTCGCTTGCGCTATTCTTAGACCTGCGGCGGCACGTCTAAGGCCTCCCCTACAACCTCGCCGTGGCGCTGCCCGGGGCTTCCTCCTTGCCCGTGCGGCGGAGCCGCGCCTCCGGCTGCTCGCGACCGACACCCCGGGGCAAAGGGGGCGCCGAGGCGCACCCGGCCCACGCGAGCGCGGCGGCTACGGGCGGGAGCGACCGCGTCGCGCCTGCGCGGTGCTGGCCGGCTGGCTGCCCGTGCGGCCGGGCCGTACCCAGCGTGCCGCGCGGCGCGCATGTGCAGTGCCGGGCGCAGAGGCTGCTAATTCCATTGTGGAGCGGACGCGGCGTTATTTTTAACTGGAGGCGGCGGCGGGAGCCGTAAGTGTAGCCCGGGCCGGGGGCCGCCCGTCGGCGCGGGTGGGGGTGGCGGCGATGCGCCCGGGCGGCGGCTGTAGGGCCGCCGCGGGAGCCAGCCGTTGAAGCGGGCGCCCGCCAGCGAGGCAGCGAGCGGTGTCCGGCGGGCGGGCGGGCGGCGGGTCCCGCAGCCCCTCTGGGCCGCGCCTCCTCTCCGGCCCGCCTTCCCGGGGGATGAAACTCGGCAGCGGTTTCCTCGGCGGCGGCGGCGGCGGCGGCAGCAGCAGCAGCAGCAGCAGCAGCAAGAGGGCGGCGGCTATGGAGCCCAGCTTTACCCCCGGCATGGTTATGTTCAACCACCGCCTGCCCCCGGTCACCAGCTTCACCCGGGCGGCCGCGCCCCCCCCGGCGGCCCAGCACCCCCCGCAGTGCGTGTTACCTCCGGCCTCCGCCGCCGCTTCCTCCACGGCGGCGGCCGAGCCACCGGCGCCTCCTCCCCCTCAGGACATGACTTTCAAGAAGGAGCCGGCGGGGGCTTTCCCTTCCGTGCCCTCCTCCTCGCAGAGGAGCCCCTGGGGCTTTCTGCAGTCCCTAGTGAGCATCAAGCAAGAGAAGCCCAGCGAGCAGGAGGAGGAGGAGCAGCAGCCGCAGCATCACCACCACTACGGGGGGCTCTTTGGGGGAGTGGGGGAGGAGAGGTCCCCTGGCCTAGGGAGCGGCGGCGGCGGCGGCAGCAGTGAAGGAACCGGCCAGAGTGTGATTCAGGACCTCAGCCTTCTTCACCACCTGCACCAGCATCCCCACCGAGAGCTGTTACTGAGTGGCAGAGGCGAGGGCACCCCTGGGAGCTCGGGTGAGCCAAAGCACGATGCCCAGGTCAAGAAGGCAAAGAGGCCAAAGCCAGAAACTCAGGGAATCAAAGCCAAGCGGAAGCCAAGTGCTTCATCCAAACCCCCCCTGGTGGGAGATGCAGAAGGTGCCATTGCGTCCCCCAGTCAGAAACCTCATGTCTGTGAACACTGCAGCGCTGCCTTCAAGAGCTCCTATCACTTGCGCAGACATGTGCTCATTCACACAGGGGAGAGGCCTTTCCAGTGCAGCCAGTGCAGCATGGGTTTCATCCAGAAGTACTTACTGCAGAGGCACGAGAAGATCCACAGTAGGGAGAAGCCTTTTGGGTGTGACCAGTGTAGTATGAAGTTCATCCAGAAGTACCACATGGAGAGACACAAGAGAACGCATAGTGGAGAAAAGCCATACAAATGTGACACTTGTCAGCAGTATTTTTCAAGGACTGATAGACTGTTGAAGCACAGAAGAACATGTGGTGAAGCCATAGGTAAAGCAGGGGCTGGAATGGAGCCCGGATCATCCAATAACATGGGTAGCTTGGCTGCATTGTCTCAGGGAAATACAAGTTCCTCAAGGAGAAAAAGTAAAACAAAAAGTACATCCAGTGAAAACAAAGGAAATAAGTGTAGCAGTAAAGTAACTGAATCACAAATTACAAGTAATGTGGCCATGCCAAATTATGCAGTTGATATTCCTATTGTGTCTTCCAGTGGTGGTCTAGTTGGCACAGGCGTTGAAGAACTTCAGAAGAAGGTGCCAAAATTGGTCTTGAAAAAAGGAAGCAGAAAACAGACAGACAAAAACTACCTTAATTTTGTATCACCACTGCCAGATATTCTGGGGCAAAAACCACTGTCTGGGAAACAGAGCGGCTCTCTTGGCCTAGTGGCCAATACTGGTGTAGAAACTATTGGCCTTCTCCAAAGTACAGGTGGTAAACCAGGTCAAATAAGTAGCAATTATGATGATGCCATGCAGTTTTCAAAGAAAAGAAGATACTTACAAACTGCAAGCAGTAACAGTGCCTTTTCAATTAATGTCGGACACATGACTTCCCAGCAGTCCGTCATCCAGTCTGCAGGTGTTAGTGTTATGGATAACGAAACTCCATTATCTCTTATTGATTCTGCATCTTTAAACAGCGAAATAAAGTCTTGCCACGACAAGTCATGTATTCCTGATGAAGTCTTACAGAGCCTTTTGGACCAGTACTCTCACAAATCGGAAGGCCAGAAAGAAGATCCTTTCAGTATAACTGAACAGCGTGTGGACTTGCACACCTCAGGAGAACATTCAGAGATGGTTCAGGAAGAAAACTTGAGCCCTAACTCTCAAACAGTTTCAAATGATAAAGCAAGCATGTTGCAAGAATACTCCAAATACCTCCAGCAAGCCTTTGAAAGAACAACCAATAGCACTGGTTTTGCTTTTGGACCCAGTTTCCAGTTTGTTAGTTTGTCTTCAACTCTCCATAACCACACTCTGTTTCAAGACAAACAGATATATACTACGTCACCACTCGAGTGTGGCTTCAGCCAATCTGTTACCTCAGTATTGCCAACTGCGTTGCCAAAACCTCCATTTGGGATGTTGCTTGGATCTCAGCCAGGCTTTTACTTGTCTGCTTTGGAGGCTACGCATCAACAGTTGACTCCTTCTCAAGAGCTGGATGATCTCATTGATCCACAGAAAAACCTAGAGACTTCATCTAACTACCAGTCAACATCTCAGAAACTGACTGGCCAGAAGGAACAGAAAAACTTAGAATCCTCAGCAAGCTTTCAGATCCCATCTCAGGAGTTACCTAGCCAGATAGATCCTCAAAAGGACATAGAGCCTAGATCAACCTACCAGATCGAGAACTTTGCACAAGCGTTTGGTTCTCAGTTTAAGTCGGGCAGCAGGGTGCCAATGACTTTTATCACTAACTCTAATGGAGAAGTGGACCATAGAGTAAGGACTTCAGTGTCAGATTTCTCAGGGTATACAAATATGATGTCTGATGTAAGTGAGCCATGTAGTACACGAGTAAAAACCCCAACCAGCCAGAGTTACAGGTAAGGTCCCGACTGTGACCAGGCTGTGGGGTCTTCTTAATGTAATTTTGTTTTACTTTGACAACACTGCCATTGGAATGTTTCTACACAGTCCTATCGAGAATAATGTAACATGCCCTTTCAATGCAACTTTTCATATTTAGTTTATTTTTAGTGTGATTTTTTTTTTAGATCTGTTTATTACGGTTTTTAATCAAAAAATCAATAGATTAAAATAGTGGTTTTGTTCAAGTGACGATGTTTAGCAATCAAATTTGCATTCTATAGATTGTCAGGGAATAGCCCAAAAGATTAAAATGCAAAAAATTAACTTTGTTCCTAGGACTAAGGTTTATTCTAATTGCTTTACTCTCAGGAAAGTGTAATGGAACATGGGAATTCTATGCACCAGTAGTGTATTGGAACTTCCAATTTACAGATAGTGACAAATATATATCAGCTTTTTGAGGAAGGGATCTATGACATTTCAAATTGCTGTCTCTTATGTCTGGGCTGATATGAATTTTGCTACCTAAATCTTGTTGATTTTAAAGTACCCTTGTTCTTCCAGGTGATGCTCATTCCAGGCAGGTGGAACAAATATTCTTGGGTCTGTATGAAGAGCCCAGAATGGTAGCTTTAATATAAACAATAATGTCCCCAGAACTCCTATGTAAGACTGTAATTCCAGAAAGAGATTCTGTTGACACAAACCACGAGAGCAAAACGTGTGTGTCTGGTTCAGGTCTTTAGAACCCCAACTTGAAACTACAGTCATAATCCAGATAGGCTTTTGGGATACATTATTTATTATACATGGTTCAAAAATGTTGGTCTCCTGCTCTTCCCCTTTTCTGTGTCCTTTTAGTGTATAAGGTTCCCTCTCCCTTGTTGTGCTTCCAGGTCCTCTGAACTTAATCCTGGGGTCTGTTCTGCTTCTTAATTTACACCTTTTCTTCCCCTTCTTCCCTACTCACTTTCTCATCTCAATAGCTAGCATTTAAAAAGATTTACATTCCAGAACGTGCTTATCTTATTATGTACTTCCTGATGTCTTATGGCATCAGATGATGAACAATAAACACCCACATGTTTTAAAATTATGTCAAGGTTTCCATGTACAATAAGAAATAATCTACTCCCAATTGTACATACTAAGGCCCCTGTCCTGCATCAGGATCAGCTAACACTGACCCCTCTGCCCAGCAGTCTACCAGTGGTGTCTCTGGAGCTCTTGACAGTAGGGGTGTAGGGGTTTGCAGCAGTTCATCATTGCAGGTTCTTAGGGCCTAAGGCTGCAATTCCATCAAAGGCTTCTGGTGATGACATCAACTACAAAAGTAGAACTTGAGTGGCCTGTTAATATCAACAGAACTTTTCTTTGGAATTATTGCCTTACTTTATGTATATTTTGTGGTACATTATTTATTATATGTGAATCCTGATAAATGCCTGTGGAGCCACGGAAACCTGCTAGAAATACTGGTGGCCATTCAAAGCTGCTGAAAGGCAGTGGCACTGTTCTAAACCACTTTTTGCAAATGTATTTTTTGATTAGTTTTTTAATGTAATTTTGGTGATGTTTATGCTGATGTTTTTTTATGTACTCTTGGTGATGTTGCAGTCTTACATACTTTCCTGGTGTCAGGAAAGTACCAGTGGTTGTTTGCAGTCTTATTGTGTAATCAGCCTATTACAGGCTTCCATGTATAATAAAGTTATTAACATTGTGCAAGTGTAAAACACTTCTGTTATGAAAGTGGTGTATTATTAAATGAATTGTTACGAAAATCCTGGGTAATTTTTCCTGTTGTCCCTCACCACTAAAAATTGAAACCTGAGCCTACTTGTAACCTCTTTTACTAGGTCAACTATCTTGGGTTTTTGTTTTTTTTCTTACTAATCTAGAGTTTGTTCTCATAGAAACCATGTAACTCCATTAACCTTTTCTTTATACTTGATTATGTATTTCACCCTATTTCAGTTTAAACAAGCAAACAACGACTGTTCTCTAAGCCCGGAACCCAGCCTGTTATCAGGGATGGAAGAGTCCGTAACCTTTTCATTTGTTTTACAGAGGTTATAATTTACATTCTTTATATTGTGTGTAGTAGAAGTTGCATATGTATTGTTCTGGCTGTTTGCTTTAACTTAATAAAACCCATTATTTAGAAAATCATAAAGGTATCACTTCTATTATCCAGTCACACTTTTGAGAATCTATGAAGAAAATATTATGACATTAAATTTTGAGAAGGAATAATATAATTTACTGGCATATTTTCAGCTAGTTTTCTTCTTGGATATTTTGAATGCACTGTTTTAGAAATCAGGACTCCAGCTCATGCCTTCAGCTTCCAAGGCAAAACCTAAGATTTCTTTAAAGTGTTCATATAGGTTCATCTTTTCAAATCTTTGTCTTTTTAAATATGGCTTTGGTTAAAAACAGGTAAATTGCTCATTGTTAACTTCAAAGACATTTTGCAATTACTGGAAATCCAGAATGACACATAGAAAGTACAATTTTGTTTAAAGTAAAGATTTTAGAAAGTCCTCTATCTGTTTGTTTTTATTGTGTTGCTCTAGCTTCTGCATTGTAAGGAAAGCCTAGTAAAAATACTACAGCAAAATACTTTAACGCATTTTAAGTAATCTGAAGATAGTTTGTGAGTTCCCTTCATCTGTATTTCTCTTCAAATTTGCATGTGGATCCAAGTGTAGCAGTGCTGAAAGTCTCACAAATGGGTGAAAAGTGGAGTATTGAAAAACAGAAGATGGCAGATTCAATAAAGGCAATAAGATGGACCTGAGAAGAATTGTTGGCATGCTGAAAAGAAAATAAGGATGAAAACTTTCCAAAGTAAATCTGAAACATGCTAAATGTTTAATATTTATAACATTCCTAAGAATCACTTAAGAAAATCTGAGGGGGAAATGACTGGATTTTTGAACGTACTTTTCACAGCATAGTGGTTGTTCAAAAATGTTTCTAGATAGCACTTTTCCTCATTTAATTTGGAGTTCAAATTTATTTTTCTTCACATAATGAAGGTTAAGGATATGGTAAAATGCATAGGAATCTGCGTATAGCTTTGCCTTGTGGATGTTAGAAAGAACTCCGTAGTAGTAGTAAGACTATAGACTAAAGCTTTTAGGGGTGTGCCAGTGAGAGAAGGAAAAAAAGAAGGCCCTCGAGATTTTATTTTACCACTGTAGTTCCTGGTTTAGTTTTTTGTTGTTTTTAAAGGATGAAAGAGGAATAATAAGCTGTTTCCTACCACTAACAGGAGTGTAAAGAAGAATTTATATGTATGATGATAGAAAATGGTTCATAAACGTTTATGCCTCGTATTATAGTAGTTTACATGATAAGTTTTTGATTTGGAGCAAGTGCACTATTGTACCCTGAATTGTGAATGAGGCTATATGCCCCAAGCCACTAAAAAAAGCCTGCAGATGATCTAGAACATCTTGCTAAAACTTCTGGTAGTTCCTGAATTATTTAAATTTGACAGCGTTTTGGGTAGTGAGTGAAATTTTAAGAGTAAGAAATCTGTGAAATGAAAGGGAGTTGAAAAAAAAAGTGAAAATATAGTGGTGCAAAGGGAGATCACAGTTTCATGTTATGAACTACTGATGAAGAAAAGCTGCCCGATGCCTCATGGAGACCTTGAGAAGATACTGGAATAGTTCAATGTATTCCATCAGTGTTTTTTTTGTTGTGTCAGCTGTACGGTCTTCCCTCTTCCCCTGGTCCTCAGTATTATATTATGAAAACTGTATTTGTTTGGTGCTTCTGCTTTTTTCACCACCAATTAGAAATCAGTGTTGTTCGTGTGAAGTTGCAGTTGTGATTGTGAAAATGTTTGTTATACCTGAAAAGATATGTGTGCAAATTTTTAAGTTACTACTTCGCAGTTTTCTATTGTATATGTTGAAGGTCACTTTAAAATGGAAGACACTGATTTTAGCGCTGCTGACTACCAGCTTCAAACATTTGTGCTGGAATTTTCCAGGCTTTGTCAGTCTCACACTCCACATACTATCTTTCTGTGGGAAACTTCTGCAAAATTGCTCACATATTTCCTAAAATAAGATTAAGGAAGAAAACTCTCTTGTTCCACTGGTGTTTTTGTCCCATGCTTCTTTATAAACAACTAGGAATCAACCCCCCCAAGCTAGGACTTCATACTGAGTTGGTGGGTGTCCCTTGTTGAATCACTGTTCCTGAAAACCTGATAAAAATCAATTACGAATTTTTGAAAATGATTTTACAGTCAGAGATTTGAAAGTTTGGTGGCTGTGTCTCCAAAGATGATCCCTCCAGGATAATGGATCAAGCTATTACAGTTGTTTGGTATGTTAGTCTAAGTGGCAATTACTTCTAATGTGTCCTACCTATACGTTTTTGTAGAAACACTTAAGAAAATAAGGTTTAATGTGCACAGAATTTAGAACACAGGATGTATGCCCTGTTTACCAAATGAACAGCTGTGATACACTTTGTTATCCATGTTGTTAAGAGACCTATTTATTGCTTTTCCTTTTCACTTGCAGTTAAAGCCCAGATTTATTTCAGCATTGTTTGTTTTCTCACAGGTGGTAATGTCTGGCTACATTACAAAAGAAATTGTATTTTTTCATATTCTTGCACTGATATTCTAGTTTATGGATTTTATAGATCCTGACACTAAATATTTACCAGTTTCATTTTCACACCTATGACCTGGAAGGATAAGTACTGGAATTTGATCTCTTTGACAGTGACTGTAGTTGTTCCTTGGTGTAAGACCCATACTGTTCCAGACTGTGTCTCTGTGGAGAGAAGCTGAGGAATAATTACCAGCTTAGTAAATGTATAATTGCTGATTTTCTAGAACGAAATAGAAAACTGTGGGGCAGGGTCATGGGGCAGTTTAATTTCTTAAGGTGACATTCAGGAGCCTCAGTCACTACTTGTCTTTTTTTTTGTGTTCATCTTGTGTAAATCTGGCACCTGCAACAAGTGAAATGAGGTTCTGCCAGTAGCAGCCTCATTAAACACAGTCCTGCTTCAAATGCTGTTGTCCTATTCGGTGTGGATGCAAAGAGCAAGTCAGTGTTGCTTGGAAAAAATACTGTGTCATCATGTAATCAGTCTGTCACAATGTATGTACAAGATTAAGGATTAAAAGGAAGTTTTAGTTCTGGGTTTTTTTTACTTACAATTCTTGATTCATGATCTTTATAGTAATGTAAGCTTTTGTATATATCATACTACTGTATTTTCATACTGATATTTGTCAATACTTTGTTTTTATTAAATGCCTGTGAATTTGGTAATTTTAAACCCAAGGCTGTCCTAAGTAGTGGTATGATGCTGTGTTAGAAAGCTGTTTGTGTACTTGGGGACTTGATCTGAAATGTGATAAAATGTTATCTAGCCAGACTCAAAGAATCAATTAAGAGCTAATTTAAGAATATATTCCTTTGATTATTTTAATATACTGTATCTTACCTTAAAATGTATTTTAAATAGTATCTTATTTAGTGCTACAAATATCAAGACATTCTGTGCGTAAGTGTACCATATAATGATGGTTATGCAGGATCTACAGCAAGCATCAGGTATTCTGTAGCAGCATGTGTGCCACCTTCAAGGCTAAAACCTGCTGTATCTAGACCTATGTTATTGTCATTTAGAATATTCCTATATTCTTCTTCAGTAGGAACCTTAACTTTGTGCTATGGGCAAAGGAGATTTCATTTTGGTTTTTCTCAATGGCCAAAAGACAGTTTTAAACCCTACAGTTTTTCCTTAAGAGTGTGGATTTCTCTCTCTGCTTGTACTCTGGTTTATATCCAGAAATTGCACTGATGATTGTAAGGATGGTTCAGTCTGCTCAAAGATTCTTTTTTCTGGAGGGGGAGAAAAATCTCACAGGTGGGATGTCCTTTGGATGTTCATATGTTCTGAGATATGTGGGAATAAAACCAGGCTGAGACCTGTTTTAAAGAGCAGAATTTACAAATCCATGTACAACTCTATGAGCGATGAGGTTTAGAATCGCTTTAATTTGCCATCGTGTAATGAGGAAATATATAGATGTGTAATAAAACATTTTGCATGTTTTGCTGAGGTGCTTTAAATTACGGTGAGTAAAATATGCCTATGAATCTTCTTATCTCTTAGACAAAATGAATCTTTAGAATGAAAAATATCTTAGAAAGTGCTTGGTAATACTGGAAAATGGGACTAATAAGGATTAGCTTATGCAGCTGAAGAGTGTATCTGTATTGTTAGTTTACGACTTGGAATTTGGTCAGGGTGGTGACAACACATTTACTTACAGAAGCTCACGATCCTCTGTATCTTAAGAGGTAGTAGTCAACCACACGATCTTGGTAGGAGGAACATGGCCTTCCTGTGGCAACTGAGCTGTGGTCATTGATTTGGAATTGTGAGAGTGCCGCAAGCTCCATTTCTTGGAACACCTAGGATTTGTTGTTTGTGTTTTTTTAAGACCTTTGAAGCCATTTCCAAATATTAATTCACTTTGTGGCAATTAAATGCAGGTGTCTGTGCCAGAATTCTGCTGTCTTGTGTGTGGTCAGCTTTAGTCCAGAGGGTTATTCAGCAGTGATCAACGGAGATGTGTTGCTAAAGATAGTCCACTATTTAGTTTAATAAATTTGTCAACCTTAGAAAGCTAGATCAAATTATATCATGAAGCAGTTGATGTACTTGGTCCATTAAACCTATAATCAAACATATACACTTGGTGATCTTAGTGTAGAGTTTAAGTCTGTATGAAAGGTGTAGGTGATTTAAAAGTTTTCCTCAGCATTTCTAATAATTTTTTTTTCCAGGTTTACTTATATAATAGTCATTTAATTATTATGACACATAATAGTCTGGGGAGATGAGGGTTAAACCAATTACTCATCTTGAGATGTTGGAACTTGGATTTTTTAAGAGATATTTGTGTAGGTACGGTAAGATTGATTATGCATTTCTCTTGGAGTTTAGAGAGGCACTTTAAAGTGTCATGTTTTGTTTTACATTGTTCTGGAAATCATACATCATGTGTTATCTTAAGGGTGGATGGCAAATGGAATAAGACTTCTGGTAGCTAAAATCATCATATTTTAATATTTTAACGCCGTATTCTGGTGCTTGCATGTTTTGTTCTTACAATGAAGCTAAATTAAAACCTCTGAGAAAGAGGTCCCTCTAATACAGAATAATGAAGTCTTTAAATGAGTACAGTTATAGGTCATCATGAATAGGAATGCAGTGACCTTTGTCTTGACAATGAAGCTGACACAAGCTTCTCAAAGAGCTGTTCTTTTATTTTATTATTTCTCCGCCAGAAAGGACACAAATAAAACAGAGGAACCCCTTTCTCCCATCAGTGAACAAAATCAAAAGATTAGAAAATGTATTGTAAATTGTCCGTTTGCAAAATCTAGAAGTAACTTTGAGTTCTTTCTCAATACAGATATTGTTACAGGAATGATGTGTGGCAAGAAGTTGGGAAAACCTTCTGGTTTCTGAAGATACTCTATAATTGTCTATTTTAATTTTTGGATCTACTGTAAAGAGGTATTAAAAATTACCAGTGGCTTATAATATTGAGTCTAGAAAAATCACAAATCCTTGTGTCATTAGTTTTCTACTTACTTCTATGTGTATCTGCAGGTTTGTAATAGAATGTATTGAAATACAGGAAGGCTCAAAATTCTTGGTGGTCTGCAGAAAGAAGCCAAGCGTTTTGCAGAAAATACATAAACGTGGCTGTTCCTAATGGGGAGACCCTGTTGCTTTGTCCAGCTTTAGCAGAGATTTTTGAATTGCAGTGCTCAGCATTTTTTTTTTTAACCATAGAGAATCATCTGTCATTCTTAAATAATGGCAGTACCTACTAGTTTAGGACTTTCTCAAGGTTTCAGCAATGTCAATCTGAATTGTGCTGTCTCTTGTAGAGGTGAGGCCTGTAGCACAGAAAATGCTAGTGTGTGCAGTGAAGGTAATGAATGGGCATTTGTTCTTTAAGAAGTCGTATCTATAGAACTGTACCATCTGTATGGTCAGATGGTGACTTTTTAATTATTTTTTTTTTAATTCTGTAAAGGAATAAAAAGTTGTTGGACTTTTCATAATTTTTATTTTTTTTTAGTGAAGGATGTGACTACTCATTCTTTTGAAGAGCAGGTTGTTTCCTTGATGCTGGTGGGTGCTACTCCCACAAGGCCACAACCTGAGTGAGCACCTGAATTGGGTACTTTGATTGGGAGTGTGTTTCTGTGAGAATATGCTTCAAAATGGATGGCTGTTTAAGAAAAGATAAGATTAGAGTATGGACATATTATTTCACAGCTATGTAAACTAACAAGGTGAAACAGCAGTTACAATATAGTATTACAAGTCTATAAAACATATGTCAGTTAAACAATATGCTAATACATATAAACAGATCTAGTGAGAAGTGGCTTTAATGTGCAAAGATGAAAAGATACGTGAGCAGTACATTAATAGTTGGTTAGAAAGATATAGTTGTTCTTCACTACAAATGAGAAGACTTACCTATAATGCTTACTTTATAAGTTAGGACCTGCCTGTTTTGACACCACAGCCTTGTATTTTTGCAGGTTCATGTCAAATTCTCTGGGGATTAGAAAAAAAAAATAATAATTTTTTTTTTCCAGGGGAAAAAAATTTACCAAGGAGTGAGGTGAACTCTTAGTGAAGATCAAGTGCTATGCAGTTTTTGCACATACTAGCAAAGTAAAGGTAAACCAATGCTTTCTACTTTTTTACCTTGAAGTCCTAATGTGAAACAAAAACTACAAGCTGCCATGCCATGCCATGTCGGCTGCCATGCCTAGTGTGCAGGCTGAAGAAGTGGGCTGATGGGAATCTCATTAAGTTCAGCAAAGTGAAATGTTCAATCCTGCATCTGGGGAAGAATAACCGTATGCATCAGTATGTGCTGGGGGACAGCTGGCTGGAAAGCAGCTGTGCTGAGAAGGACTTCGAGGTCTTGGTGGATCACAAGCTGACCAAGCAGTATGCCCTTATGGCAAAGGAGACTAACAGTACTTGGGGATGCACTGGGAGGAGTGTTGCCAGCAGTTGAGGAGGGTGTCCTTTGAATCTGCTCAGTACAACAGACGACCTACTGGAGTGAGTCTGGTGCAGTGCCACAGAGATGATTAAGGACCTGGAGTCTCTCTCCTATTAGGAGAGAGCTGGGAGTGTTCAGACTGGAGAAGACAAGCTTAAGGGATCTCATCAACGTGTGCAACTACCGAATGGGAAAGAATAAGACAAGGGAGCCAGGGTCTTTGCAGTAGTACCCACTGACTGGACAGGAGGCAGTGGGCATGAATTAAAACACATGAAATTCCATCTGAGCACAAGGAGACACTTTTTTACTGAGGGGGTTGTCAAACACTGATAGAAATTGCCAGAGAGGTTGTGGAGTCTCCATCTGTGGAGATACTTAAAGCCCAGCTGGACATAGTCCTGGACAGCCTGTTCTAGATGACCTGGTTTGAGCCAGGTTTGCTGAAGATGACCTCAAGAGGTCCCTTCCAACATGAACAGCTCTGCAATTCTCAGTAGATTTGTTTGATTGTTGATCTGTGCCAAACAGTAATGAAAGATTTTCTGCTGAGGACACAGTATTTGTTTCTAGGAAGTAGTACACTGGCTGTCTGAAAAGTGAATTGTTTAATGGAACAAATGGGCTAGAGAATTCAAGATGTTTTGGGGAATCCTATCACTATGCAGTGTTAAGTAGTTAAATGTTATTTTGGATGTCTATCTGGGACCATTGAGTCTGCTTTAACCTGTAGGCATTTTCCATGGCAGGTCTTCCTTATTCTTTTATTAAAGATTAAGAAGGAAGATAATGAAAGCATTTTTAAATAAAATCCTCTTTTTTTTTTTTCTTTTTCTATTTTCCTAACATTCATTCTTTCCTTTCTTGTTACCTGTGGAAGATTACCATAAGGAAGGATCTAGCTGATGCTCACTTGTACAATCTGGGAGATGGTAACTGCCTTTTTATCTCTTTTCCCAAAGTTAGCTTAAATAGCCTGACTTGCTGCTCTTCTTCAGAGCTTATGCAGGAGAAAAGAAAAAAGCTAAGCAGGGAGAACACAGCTTCTGATTTTGTTGCAGACTAACTTGAAATCATTCTGCTGGAGAAAGGCAGGCACAAGAGCATTATCTTATCAGTCTGTTGATAAGTTGTAACAGCATTAGGCTGTTTCAGGCACTCCTGTTAGCTGTTGTTCTGGTCACAGGCTCTGTTGTTGAAAAAGATTGTCTTGACTGGTTGAGACAGATTTATTTTTTTGAAACAAAGCAAAAAATTATAAAAAAGGATGTGGATTAAAATGTATATAGTGAATGGATCACACCAGGAACCTAAGTTTTGTATTCCAGGTGTTTTACAAGGCTTAATCAAAGCTGGATATTACGACGATGTAATTTGGGTCTCTTTGGTAGGTCTAGTCTGTCTGTTTCTCTGGATTGGGGCAGTAATGCTCAACGATTTTCCAGTGAATCTTGTGTTTTCAGGTGGTGATAGCTATCAGTGATAATGGGAAATTTCATACTTCTCAGACACCTATTGTAGGACTAGTTCCAAGTAATGTTTTTTAACAGACGTAAGCTTTTTTCTGGCATACCAGCAATAGGCCTTTCATTTCTGTGCCTTACGCTTCTTTTGTTTGTTAGACTTGATTTCATCACAGTCCTTGGGTTTTATCAGTGGGTGGTATTTACACAAACTCAGTATTTCATCTTCAACTTTTCTGGCTTTTATAAACACTAAGCCTTTGTTGATTCATGCTTCTAAACCCTCTTCAGTGCATACTTTATATATAGTTAGTTTGTCAAGTATACATAATGTAAATGCACTAAAAATAGCTGTGAAAATCCCTGGTGCTCTGAGATGTTGCAATAGAAAGATGTTACAATTTTTAAAGGGCAGGTACTGGACTAATGTTCTAAAGTGTCAGAGGGTACTATCTTCTTCAAGATGCAAAGCTATATTATTTCTGAACACTCATTATTGATTTTTGTGAAACTTTTTTGCTCTGATAGTGTAGAAGGCCAGCCCTTTATTCATGTGTGTCAGTCTGGAGTTACTGAATTTAAGGAGTTTGTCGGAAAAGATTTAATAACCAGCTTCAGGACAAATTTATGGCTTTGAGTTGTAATCTTGATGTTCTTGTACAGTTTTTCTTCATGTTTTTCCTGGCTTTTTTTTTTTAAGATACAAAGCTGGATACAGGCAAAATGCTGCAAGGTGGACTTGTGGACTTTCTGTTGATGTTCTTCTAGTTCAGTAGTTCAGCATCTGGTCTGAAGCCCTGGGATGCTAGGACCATTGTGACTCAAGCTTGCAGAATAACTGATGATAGCAGCTGCTTGTCACCATCCGTGGAAAAGGACTAGTGGAGAAAGCATCTTTGCTAGTTGTTTTCATGGGTAGATGCTGTTATCTTAATAATGATGTACTTGGCTTTTCTGATCTTTAGTGGGGACCAGGAAGCAGTAAGTCTAGCAGATGCAATCTTACTTGTTATCTCGGACTTGACCTTTGTTCCTTCTACCTTGTTCCAATCCAGCTGTTCTTAACTCAGTAAGCAAATACCATGATAATTTTATTCCGATCTCCCTGCTCTACAGGTCTTTGCCTCTTCTCTCTTGGCTCCTGCTTTGGTAATTTCATTACCTTTTATGTGTACCCTTCTTCTTCTGTCGTAATCTTGTTATTTCTGTTCCTGCATTCCTTGCCTGGCCAGTTTCTGCATCAGGCTACACATTCTGTTCTTCCCTCCTGTTCCAGTTTCACCAGACTCCTTGTCCCAGTGTCCTGTTTCCTTCTGTTTGTATGTAGATTTTATTTCTTCTGCATGAGATGCAGAGGATTGGTATTTGCTTGCAACCTGGAAGTCTTACTGCTGTCATGATACAGAGCTGTTGTAACTGGCCTTTACATAGATAGTTTGGTTTTAACCCTCTTTGCAAGGCAGGAGACATGTATTGTAGCATACTGGAAGAACAGGGCCAGTTACAGTTTTTTAGGAATTTATATTGTGTGGATGAATTTAGGTAGATTTTCTTGAAAATAATCAGCAGGGTACCCCTGACGCAAAGGATACATTCATAGTGAAAGTCAGCTGTCCTTGGGAATACCAGAGATTTCCAAAGGAAAAGGGTTTTTTTTTGTTTTTTTTTTTTTTCCCCTCCATAGTTAGGACAATATATCATTAACATTCTTCATAGAAGTGAGCAAGGCTTTCTGAATAAACAGCTGACCTGACAGTGTCAAGTGTGGTTGATGAAGACATCAACCTGAGTGATCAGCTTTGCAGTCACAAGCTACTGACAGCAAGATCTTGAAAGGTTTGAGGTAAAATTTTGGAAGACAGACTACACACAAGTAATTATAGTAGAGTATAACAGTTGAAATAATATTAAATGCAATGAAGATAGACTCGAATTTTTACGACTCCCATTAAAGTACCAGGAATTGCATTGCCTTGGGCAAGTTATGTGAACAGATGCAGTAGCTTAGTTTATCTGATGTTGCAAGTTCCATATTCCTATAGATGAGCTAGTGCTGCAAATTGTCCAATTATAATACAATAATCCATCAGACATCTACTCCTTTTGAAAGCTATTTAATTGAATGAGCTGCAGCATGAGCAAGTTGTATGGTTACATATATGGAAGTCCCAGAAGGATGGGACTTGCTGGTTCTGTTGCCCCTCCAAAACCATGTGGGTTTTTTTTCCTTTTTAAAATTCCTTTTCTTTATTTGCAATGGAGAATTTCAGCGGCTATTTCAGTGGTGTAAACATTTCACTTTTCTAAACATCTATATATAGAGTAAATACCAAATTACTTTCCCCCAGCTTTTTTAAAAATAATTAGATCTTTAGGGAGGGTATATAGGAAAGGCACCTTCCTCTTCTCCTAATACCTACAGCCAGAAATTTGTTTAGGTTTACATGTTAAATTGGTAGTATGGCATAGATGAAATAGTCTCAAACTGCAGGGAATACTGAACAGTAGTTTTGGAAAGTGTAACCATAACTGCCCAGATAATGAAGTAAATGCTTGTGTGGTCTTTTCCCACTGAATAAAGAAGATGATTATGGCAATTTTATTTAAAATTTAATTTTAAACCTCTTCAAGAAAACTTCCACAAACTGCTATTTTGAGTTAAACCACATGAACTTAAGCTGATGAGTTATCTGTTTTAAGCTAAATGGGAATAACCCTCTCATATCGCAGATTGAATGAAGGAAAGATCTTATAGTTCAGTTTGATTTTAAAATGTCATCATAAGTTAAAGCAATGCATCACATACAGTCATGTGTACACTTTCCAGTCTGTCATAAGCACTGTCTTCTTGGCAGGTGCAGACTGTAAGAGTACTGTAGATAAGCTTGGTAGAAAATGGCACTTTTTTATTCCACCTTTTTTTGTGATGAAAGTAGTAACAGTTTGAGGGTTTTTACTTAGACTTTTTCTTTGTAAGTGGTCTTGTGTTCTGAGGCTGCATTTTAAATACACTAAGATGGCACTATTACTGTAAAAAGCCAGCTTGCGTTCAGCAGTTCTTGGTTGCTTGCTCTCTCCAGTAAAATAAGAAGGTTCATTTTTCATGTAAATCATACTCTTCGTCCTATTCTTTGCAGCTTAAAAATAGTTATCCTGGCACAAGTGTGCATGGGGGCACTAAGACAGGGCTGGTGTTTTTCTGTGACAAACTTGATATACATTGATCGTCAACAGGTTTTTCAATTACTTTAATTGCTGAATGTTCTTATTCTTTTGTTGTACTCTATCTAGAACTTCAGGTCAGGAGGTCAAGTCAGCTGGCGTATTTTCTGTGCCTTCAGAATAGAGTTGCCTCTGGCCCATGCATTCATCTCCCTCGTGTCAGGCCATTAGTACTTTCTCTGATATACTCACTTTAAAAGCGGTATTTATGGTGCAGATACGTTCTCAAAACATAAACATGAATATTTTAATTTATATGTGACATCAATGTGATATAAACATATGTAATTGTATATAGTATCCTAGAAAAGAATTATTTCTGTATAATACCTATTCCTTCTAACTGATTACACTGTCTTTTTGCTAAATTCATATAGAAGTAAAGAAATGGCAGAGCTTAATTTGCACTTGACCTTTTGGAAGTTGAGTATTGCTGCTTGATGTATGCACAGATTTTTCACTTTTGACAAGGAGAAATCCCGTGACATCCACATTTATAATGTATAGACCTTTCTTTTCATATTCATGTTATTAAAATAAAGAATACTCTGAGTTCTCAAAAATAATGCAACTCGAGTGCAGAGTATATAGTACTCAGCTTTTTGTATGTATAGTTAGAAATATGGCTGTCGTCATGCTATCTTAATTACTATGCTGCTACTTTTCTGAATCATGACTGAAACCTTGAAATATTGGACAATTAATAACCATCTGAATTTCACTGATTTTGAGGACCTGCAGTTTTTACAGATGAAGAGAAGGAAAAATAATTGACATTTTGGCTAAAATTCCCTAATTCTTCAATTATTCCTTTTGATTCTGGTGATCTTGCTGAGAGAATGTCTATAGATGTGGGAAAAATGAGTTTTCTCATTCTAAAAGAGTAAAATAGTTCAGTCTTATTTAGACACTATATTAGTAAATGTTACATATATATATTAAAAAAACTTTTTCATTAGTAACAGTTATAGAGGCAAAATAGATTGCAGAACCAGATTCTCAGCAAGTTGGCAGCTTTCTTAATTCCAGGTGAAGCACTTGTGCCCATAGTTATGACAACTACTGATTCTTTAGCACCTTAATTGATTTCTTAAGGAAGGGGATTTCTAACAGTAATTAGGTCGCTGAAAAATAGATAAATTGGTTAAAAACAAATCAATCTCATAGGTGCGTAATTTTGGGATCTTACTGGAGTTGTAATATTAGAAGACCATGTGGATGTTCTGTGGGGTCTGATCCTGTAAACTGTTAGGTAGATGCATAATTATCCATGTGTACATAATTGGAAAGCCTTTTATAGTCTTCTACTTTTAAAATTACCTATAGGTTGTATAGCTGTTAAAGGATAGTGAATGCATAAACAGTGTCACCGAATCCTAAATCAAACTCACCTGGCTGTTTTCACGCCTTAAAATCTAGTTTAGTTTACAAGACTTTATTAATAAGCTCGAATTTAAGTATTCAGTTTGATATTATTCTGATTACCTTACTCTAATATAGGACTGCAATATTTAATATTACAAATACAGCTTTATTTAAATGAAACAGCTTTCTGTGAAATTGCATTGCCTTTCTGTTATTAAACAGATTTATATTTGGGGACTAAAACACTGAAGGTCTTCAAGTCCAGTGTTATAAATGTGACTGTTTCCACTAGCTAATATTTATGCTTTTTCTTATTTTCTGAAAGGTAATATTACTTGTTAGATGCTCATAGAGAAGACTTGAATATCCTTTTCTTTGTATGAAAGTGTAACAGTCTTCCTCTGACTGATTGTGCAGTCATGACATAGCTGAGGTGAAGATCCAACTTCAAACATTGCAAGATAAATCATTTCCACATTCTTGCTTAAGTGGCTATTTTAGTGTAGAGAAGCACATTTTCTGTTGAGTGCTAATGCCACTGTCTCCTTGACCCAAGGTCTTAACTGTTTTGAACAAAGTAGATTTGGTATTTAGTGAAAGAAAGAGTTCGTAAGTAAAACAGTTGTACCATGTAGAAATTCTGAAATTTCTGTACCTCGTGGGATTGTCCATTGATAAAAACATTGACTGAATGAAATGTGCTTTATACAATGTATTAACAGATGTATCTTCCTTCTTACTTAGAAGAGTTGGGCGGGGGGGAAGGGCCTGTGATCACAGCATTGTATAGGCTTATGTGAGGGACCTGTGAGAAGGGGATATGTTCACAACTCATTATTTTGCCTAGCTGATTTGCTCTCATTTTCAGCAATGAGCGCTATTAGCATGAGGCATTCTGGTTTTGCTAAAGGGAAAGAAGTAGGAGCATTTAACGTTGCTTAACATAAATAAGATTATAGCTTTGTTTCAGTTTTGCTGTTTGAGGGCAGACTAGCAATTTACTTACAAGAAACAAAGCCATGGAATTATTTTTATGGTCTTAAAACCTACTTCTATAGCTTTATTGCCACTAAGAATCAATGGAATTAACTACAGTCAGGTGCACTTAACATGAGCTAATGCTACAGCCATTTCTTCTTTCCACGTGCCACCTCTGAGATGTGTTACTGCTTTCAGTCTGTGTCGCAACTCCTGTGTCCTGATGATGTTCCCAAACGTTCCGCACAGTGACAGTCCCTTTGCAGAAGAGCCTCTTTTGCCCCTGGGTTGTGCCAGTTCATGGCGTCAAATTTTTCTCCACATGTAGTGGGGCCTTGAACATCCGAAATGCCTTCTAGGTTTCACAGAGGAGGAACATTTGCAAAAACAGGGAGACGGTATATGCAATTATTCTGCTATTCTTTTGGCTGCTCATTTTTAGTGGCTGCATGAGATAATTCTAAACTTGAGCATTTACAGGGGAATAAAACCAAGGGGGCTCTTCCTCGGTGCTACCTGGTGATTCTAACTTAGACCTGCCCATTTTTTGCCAGAGTAGGAGGAGTGTGGAGCAAGGTCTGTGTCTGCTTCATGCTGTTCCTCCCTTTTGCAAAAGTACTCCTTTGCCACTAGAAGAGATGGGCTGTTGTTTGGAAAAGCCTCTTCCTATTTCTATTGTTTCCTTGTCTCAAAGAATAGCCTTGGATAAATGGCATTTAGCTTTAAATGAATTTTTGTTGTTTTTAATTCAAGCAGCAGCTTCAGTGAGCCGTTATCAAATACCATCACGTTGCTTACTTTTTAAAGGAAATGGAAAAAGTGTCTGACACAAAGGCATCTGAAATGAAGCACTTGATTATCATAGTATATCAAGAACACACCTACTGGAAATACTGTGTGAAAGTGTTAAAAATAAAACATAGACTTATTTAGTCCTGAGCCCTTAAGACTGAAGAGAAAGGATGGAAAACAGGTTTTCCTGAGAAATAAGCTTAAGTGCTTCAAATTGTGCTACTTGCTCTGCCTTGCAATAGGTATTTTAGTAGTGTGCATAATAAATGTGAAGTTGTTATTTAGTAACATGGACAATAATGTCAGCAATAATAAGGATAGGTAATGGCAATCCAGCAGCATTTTGTGGCTGAGGTTACCAGGGGGAAAATTATTATTAATCCACAATGGGCAAAATATTGTTTATATAGTTTCTTATTTCCTTCAAGCTGCCTGTCCGTCAGCAATTACTGTGCTCTTTTATGTCAGTGCATTATAGGGCAGACTTTCAAAGCTACTCATGGAAGATTTAGCTACATAAAAGGATTTGCTTAAGAAAGAAATTCCCTACTGGCTTTACAGGAATGCCCAAAGGACATATGTGGATGTGGCAAATAGCTAAGTGGCAGAGCATTGGGAACCAAAAAGATATAAGTATAGTATATTGAATCTTAAATAGAAACTGCAAAGTAAAAGCAAGTATTTTGAATGTTTTATGGAAAAAACATCTTTAAGGATGCAAAGTAACTGCAGAAAAGTCAGTCAAGAACTTGCCTCCCTTCCCATTCCTGTTCTGCTGACATGTACGCACAAAATTGGATTTCACTGAGTGAAAAAATGCAATGCTTTTTTTTTTTCTTTGGAAACATATTCAGTGACACTTGCTTAGCTGCTTCATATGTCTAGTCTTCCTTCCTTGAAATGGAAAGATTTACAAAGCATCTGCTACTATATGAAACACAATAAAATTATCAGGTAATTGTTGCTAGCTGCAACAGAATGCTACCTGCAGTGAATATATACTGAACACATAAAGCTTCATGTGACAGTGTAATGTAGTAGCTGCAATTGAAGATAAATGTATATTCACATACTCTGAATAATAACTGGTGAAGTTTTGGTTGTGCATAGTGTGTCCCTTTTCCTTCCAGCCTTGATAATGTTCTCTATAGTGGAAATGGAACGCTGGTTTACGCTTAAATTAAGATTTTTTTTATATTTCATTTATTCTAATAAAAATAGATGTAGTTAAAACAGAGGGCTTGTTTCCTTGTTTTCCAGCTCTTTGAGAAGCAGTTGATTTTTTTATGGCTGTTTCAATTAAACAGTGAAATCAGAGTTAAAACCAGGTTGCATTGGAGGATGAGTTTACAGTTCTCAGGGTTACTAACTGCAAGTCATTTGCACCCAACAGTATTTTTGATGATTTCTTCAGCGCATGAAAAATGTCATAAAGGAATAACTTAAATTTCACAAAGTGTTTCTGAATATAGAGTAAATTTAGTGTTAATTTACATATCCAATGTCATAGAACTTTCAATCATCACAAAGATTTTTCTTTTTAATTTGATAGTTCTTTTCAACATTGTTCAGAAAAGGAAGGGGTGGGGGGAAGGAAAGCTCTTTGAAGCAAGTAGTTATAGCCTACATTAGCATGGACTGAGTTCAATGTAACATGGTGTCAAATTGGAACAGAAGGGAGGATGATTAGCTCTTAAAAATACTTCATGCACTCAAAATATGTGGTTTGAGGTTTTGATCTCTTTGCAGAGAAGATTGAGATTTGCAAGGGGCAAAATAGAGCCTAAACCTTATGGTACTTTGAAAACAAAAAAATTGAACACTTATTAATTGGACACTAGCATTACTTATTAATATCAATAGAAACATGATTAATTGGGTTTTTATTTCATACCTTTGATATCTAGAAGAATTCTTGAAAATTTCTTGTGATATTTGCCTGAAACTCTGCCTTTTTTTTTCCTTCAGATTTAATACATTTGTAGTAAATCTGTAGGTTTTCAAATGTAGAATTTGATTTGCCTCAGTCTTTCTCTGCTGATTTCTTGCCTTCCTGCTTTCTGCATCCTTCCACTTACCTTTTTCTTCTTCTGAATCATTGTCTGCTTATAGTTCTTGTCTTTGCTTTCTCTGCTGGTCCAACTATTATTATGACCTTTAACAGAGAAGGATGATTTCTTCTTTTCCTGTGTCATGGGCTTATGTACAAGGTTGTGATTGTCTTTGAAGGGAAACTACCTTTTCTTTTGTTAGCTTGAGTTGACTAAAGCTCTGTTTAAATTCTTAATTAAATTAAGACTTCTGTGCACGTAACTGCTTTTTCTCAAAATAACACACATTCCAAGTGAGGAAAATGCTTGCTTGGTATTTCCTGGTATTTCCCTTTGACTGCATCCTAGGGATTTTATATAATTTAATTTTTTCACTGTGAGAGATGGCTTTGCAGTACGTGGTGGCAAGAAGCACTGGGGAGCAGAGGAGCTCTGAGTTTAGAGCAGTATCAGCTGTGTGGTTGTATGAGCTAAAAGCACAAATCAGTGAGGTGCGAGGAAGGTAAATTGTTGGCTGAGAGAAATATCTGAGGTAATTCTGAAACATCATTGAATGTCTGAAGTAAATATTTGCTTAATGTCTCATGAAAGCGCTCTGACATCCAATTAGTGGGAATACAAATTTTTTTATAGCCAAAAATCCCAAATTTGATGCTTTCTGGATGGCTCTAAACACACAAGGACCAAGAGTTCTGCAGCTCTCATGGTAAACTGATTAAAGAGACATATTCTGGTTTAACTTCTTGACCCTAATTGCATCAGCCTTTGAAATTTTCTTTTTATTGCAGCATGTAGCTTTGACACGTTAATTTACATAACCTAATATTTTTAGGAATAGCTGTTGTAGAGGAACCTACTCCATGTAGATGCCGAGGGGAAGGATATTAATTTTTTTAGTTACCTCAGAATTAATATTTTGATGTGTCCTCATCCTTTTGGAAAGTTCAAGGTCTGTTTTAATAAAAATAAATGCATGATTCATACCTGTAATTCACTGGTTTGCCCAGCCCATGAAAACAAAATAAGGCTACAGATGGGTCTCAACTGGTTTAATTTAATCAGTTTATTAAATAGGGAAAGCTTTTGTATGAGGATATAAACAGTGGTCTTGGAAAATCCTAAGCAGAGGAAAAATGACTCTTTTTCAGTTTTCCCATGTTTTGCTTTTCCTGTTGTGGCAATGGATTCTATTTTCTAAAGCTTATTTAGGCATCAGTGTCACTTTGTTGAACCTGAACAGCTGAATAAACCACCTCAGCTGTAAACTTACCTTTCTCTCCCATGTGAAGTTCGATTCACCAAGCAAGGTTTATAAGAATGAAGCCTTACACTGCATGCTAGGGTTTGCCATGGTGATGTGGAGGCTGGGGGCACCTTCACGAGGTGCTAAGTGCCATCCTTGGTGAGCAATCAGAATGGAAATAATTTAAGTTGCTGCAGCAGCTCTGTTTTCCCTGATGAAAACCAGCATTTATAGCAGGGCCCTCACACAAGGGGTGAAAGTGCTGAGGACTGAAGGCCAGCTGAACGGTGGTGTGCTATTCCTCTTTGCTGGCTTTGGAGGCTCTGAATACCACATTTCCATTGCATCATCTGTCCAAGGGTTTTTTTGAGGGAGCAGAAAGCCTGGCTTATTCCTTGAAAGTAATCAACTTCAGCCTTCTGCAGTTTCAATGAAAATCTTAAGGCAGATTTACAAAATAGCCAACAGATGTGTTTTCCTTGCTGTCAAACGGGAAAACAGTCATGGTTAAGATGCGCTTTTGTTGCTGTTGGTTGTGTGATTTTGAATTAATTTTTGTTTTTACTATCCAGTGTGTAAGGGTGTTGTCCAAGACAAACTGGAGTGCATTGGGAGTTTCCATGAAGTTGCCTTTCAGTATTCTTTTAAGGGAATAATTCTTATTACTAAAATAAATGTTAGGTATTTCCTCATATTGCACTTTGCTGCCAAGCAACTTGATTTTTCAATCAAGCTGATGCCATGTGTTTTTAATTCAAATATTCATTGTAATTGAATACTGTGTTATCTAAGTGACTGTACTTGTTCCCATTTACTAACAAAAGTACATAGCTTGCTGACATCTGCATATGGATAAGTTTGGAACTTCTTGTATCCTGTAATCATTCCTCCTTAAAGAAAAGGCGTCGTGAGGAATGAGCCCTCAGGAGTTACAGGCTTGATGGCATTCATGGAGGGGTCATCAAAATTCCTGTAATAGTTTATTATTCAGTGGAGTCGTAACCCATTGTTTCAGGGTACTGTTTTAAACTCACATTGCATCTGTACATATTTTACTTTAATTTAGAGCATACTGTTATCAATTCAAGGATTCTTGGAGGTTTTTTTGGGGAGGGGGGTTGGGTGTTACTTTTTTTTTTTGTTATTGTTTGAGGGGAATTTACTTGTATTTTTTTTTGGGGGGGTGTCCATTTTTTTTGTTGTTTTTCCTCTTTTTTCTGTTGTTGTTTTGATCTGATTGCATCAATCATTTCCACCAACTAGGCAATGCTATAAATTATCTAGGTTAAGCTAATCATTGTATCCCAGTGATAACAGGGTTGTTCCTTTTCCCTATCATGATTCTGGATGTTATTCTTTCACTCCGTGGCTAACAGCTCAAGGGGAGAATTTTATTGCAGAAATGATAACTTTCACGTGATGCATTTGAACTGAGTTTGTGGTGGCCGAGATGTTTTAGTATTTAAGTAATTCCAGATTCTTGGAGTTAAGGAAATGTGCTGCTGTATTATGAAGCTGCAAAATGAACCACAGTGGTTGAAGGAATGCAGTGAACCTGGCAAATTATTTTCTTGATGCCCCTATGTGTAAGAGTAAGCAAAAAAGAGAAGCTCATTTAGCAGCGTGTATTTAAGTGTGAGTTTCCATCCCGCATAGAGGAGCATCTGATAAGCCTTAATTGTGCTTAACGTTCCCTCTGCTACTGGGGCTAGGAAACTGTAGAACGGGAGATATGGAGAAGCTGGCCACTGCTTTTCCAGCAAGTCAGCTGTTGTAAATAGGTAGGAGGTAACCCATGATTTGTCTTTTAATTTTGTCTTTCATGATGACATTTGAGTTTGTTTCAAGTCATCACAGATATACTTCACAAAAGGCTCAAAGACTGTTTTTCTTCTCTTTCTCTAAGAAGTGTGATCTTTGAACAGACTTTTCTGTACTTTGTCTTTCATTTTTGGTTTTTATTACTCTGCCCTTTTTGACCTGAAGGTTTGGACCAGCTGTCTACTCTTTTGGCTTTCTGAACATTTTACAGTGGTGGTATAACTGGGTAATACATGTAAGCTGTGTGCCACAGGTTGAAAACAATGTTGTTACTATATCAGCTGGTTATAAATGCTACTAATTTCTGTAGTACTAGTGTGGAAGGAATAATTTAAAATAAATGTGTTATAATTTACAAAGCCATGTGTCCTGTACAGGTGTTTAATACATAATCCCATCCATCAAAAGTCCTGAAATCCTTTGAGTCAAAACTGCCATTGGTTACAATGTTCTGGTTTTTTATGGTGGGTGGAATTTGCAAGTTTCACTCAGCCAGATGGAAAACATGGTGATTGAGTGATGTGTTTGTCTAGTTGTTTGCTTGTTTGACTACTGATGTAGTTTAAATTCCTTTGTTCAACAGTGTGTATAGAAAATTCCTAAGAAACATCCTGAGGATCTGCATAGTTATTATATTGATATCAGTAAGCTTATACTGCAGAATTAAATACACCAGCCTGCCACCATGGAGCTGGGAGGTAAAAGGATTTTCTTACATGATGCTATCTAAAGGACAGAAAGTGGAAAAAAAAACCAGATGGTTTGGCTTTATGTAGTTGCTGTGATATAGGCTTTTTTAGTAATAAGTATGTGTTGTTTATGAACTCAAAAGATTTCATTGGAGCTATCTTCCCTTTTCTGATTGTAGCATTGAGCACTCTTACATTGGATATTTTAATTCTACTACTGTTCTAGAGAGCAAGACTGGAAATGGAGGGCAGCAGAACCTTTCCAGCTTCTCATCAGCTGATTTCCTTGATGAACTACTGCCTAAAATGATTTGGAGCAAGCACTATTCTATTTTCACAGCCAAAAGAATGGTGGCTGTTGTCATGAGGATCACGATAGAAGAGGTATAATATATGCATACTTGGGACATTGTCCAAAGATTCCAGAGGAGAAAATAGAAGTGACCTGAAACACCGAGTGATCTCAAGCTGCAGTCCTAAAACACATTATTCAGGCTTATAAGTGCTGGCTTTGTTTTCTTTTTTAATATTAAACAATTCTTGAAAGCAGTATTCAAGGATCATCCTTAACAGTGTTTTTAATCTTTTCTGGATTACCAGATATGAAGTGGATAAAATAGCTGGAGACATTATATCTATGCTGCAGTGGATATCTGATTCACACACACACAGAGCAGTGTCCTGGTTTTTCTCTTATGTCCTTTCTTTTTTCTGTAATAGGTTTATAATTTAACGTGTCATTTTTCCATCCAATATAAAGCTAGATTTATTTCCTGAATTTTGCAGATTACCCTCATCAGGGGAGTAAGTTTGGATTATTATTTTACTTGATGTCAGTATTCATTATGTGCTAGTCGACTTAGAAACACGCAGAAAAGATGTTATCTTCTCAAAAAAGGCTAAAATATGATGCCACAGCCAGAGCTCCACCACTCTGAGTGACATTGTTAGCATATGTTCTCATACATTTGCTTTTAGTTGCAAATAACTGCTCCACTAAAGCCACTGGTCTGAAATTTTACTTGGCTACTTGAAAAAAATCAGCAGGAAGCATTTGGGTTTGGGTTTAAAATGAGTGGAAAACGGAGAGTTTTGCCCATTTTGACATTCTTATGTTTATTTTCTTTGAACTAATACACTCTCATAGTTGTATTCTGGAAGTCATTGATTCACAATTGCTATGAAATTTAGTCTGAATTAAAAAAGTTATAAATTTTGGGAAACTATACTGCTGCTGTACATGAGAGGGTCACAGCAGTAGCTACAGTGGTCAAGAACTCTACCTGCACATATATGTGTTGTGGCCAGAGCTGGTGTTCAGGGCTTAGAACAATGGCAGCTGCTGGCTTTTGTCAGAGCATCAGAGCTGAAAATGGGGAATCCCAGTGGGCAAAACACTGGGGGGGGGGGGGAAGAAAAGACAGCACAAGTGAGCTTTCTGGAGCTGATGTTAAAAATGAGAGTGGGGAGCTGGAACAAATGCAGAGTATGAAAACCAATATAATTATAAGCTGGTACGTAAGGGACAGCTGGGCCTGATCTGGGAGAGAGGTCAGCATAGAGGTTTGGTGACTAGGTTTTATATTTGAATTTGCTGAGCTGAGAATTGTATGTGATTCCCTCTAGGGCCACCCTTCAAACATGGGACAGTGGCAAACAGTCATGTCTTCAGTTCTGGGTTGGAGCCTACTTGTAGGGAATGGGTGGAGGCCTGAAGTACTGGGGATGGGGATGGAAACTGCATCATTATAGATGAGGTCTTCTGGTTTGATTCATTGTGAATTTAAACTGGACCTGGGAGATCTGGGTGTGGACACACAGAATAGCTTCTGAATACACACTATGCATGTGTGAAGGGTGTATACAGAGGAATAAAGAAATTGTGATCTGCTGCTCGATCCCATCCTCCTGTGTTGGTGACATCATTTTGGCTGTTGTTCAGAGCGGAGTGAAGAAGTTTCAGCGAGAATCCTGGAGCTGGCAGGAAGGAGTTGGGGCCTAAGAGCTGGTGTCAGCAAGGAAAGGGAGTGGTGGATGTGGGTATGTCTTGCTGTCCTTTTAAAACTGCTGCTGAGAAGTCTGATTCTATGTCAGAGCAATGATCAGTGGGCAGTCAAGTAAAAAGGAGATGATCCATAATTCCAGCAGGCTGGCAATCTGTAACAGAACTGTTGCACCTCATCTTTCCTACTGGAAAGCTGACCTTCAAAATCCAGTGTCACTGTGTGTGCCTCAGAGAGTGACATTCAGTTCTGAACGAGCTGTATTAATGTTTTTGTTTTCAAAAGCATGTGTATTCTTGATCCCTCTTACCTCCTGTGTTAAGATATGGTGGCTCTGAAGTTTGGGATTTTGTTAGATTAAGCTTTACTTCTTTCTTTCTTTCTTGATGCCACTGGCAGCTGTGCTTTATGAGACAGCTCCCTTGTGTTAGCCTGCCACTTTATGTATGGTTTTGCATATGTATCATAGAAGTGAGTAGTGCATCTTAGGATGAGTAAGACTTTGTCGTCTTCAGCAATTTGGAGTACCTGTCTCTTCCTGCATATTCTTGTAAAAATCCCCATCTGCTTCATGACTGAAGACATGCATTAAGGATACTGCAACCTTTGACTATAATCATTAAATAACAATATGATGGTGAAGAAAATTAGGAAAAATCATATAGTCCTGTAAGAAATTTTATTTTTTGATACTGAGATGAGCTTAATTCACTAGTCTAACAGATCTCTGGCTTTTTCTGTCCACAGATGTTGAAACAGTTGGTGACTGGTTTTCATTGTCAGCAAGTAACTTTCTTGCTCATATGAGTGTATCAGTATAACCAGAAGCTCAAAGTAAGTTGTTATGTAGTCATTACTTGTATTGTTTACTAAGCCGTGCACTGATCTTTTTGTATTCCTATTGGCTAGCTGTGTAGCAGGTTTAATTAATAGATCCGCTCCCATGTTTGAAAGTGGGCATCTGATGAAGTACCTTACTTCATATGGACTTTTGTGGTACCTGCCCAGACTGACTTTGGGAAGAGTCAGTTTTGAACTGTTTCACTTTCTTGTGAATCATGGAGCCTGTCATAATTTTAGTCTGCAGTATATTTATGTTCTTAGATTAGCAGTATCCTCTCTTGGATTGGGTTGTTACACAAGGACAAAACTTAACCGACTGGGAATGCCTCCTCGGAATGTGGTGTTTCTGCTAATATTTTAGGGAGCCTCTTAAGGGGTGTTAGGTTATGCATCTGATCTCTTAATAACATGCAAAACACATGAGAAGTTATGATTGCAAGAAACAGTCCCAAAGTAACTTAATCCTTATATTGATAACACTACGATTGGGTTACACAGTTTTAATCCCAGAGGAGTTGTCGCCTGACATTAAACTGTCCAAATAGTATTTATATCTGCTGCTGCCCTGCAAGATCACTTAACCCTGCACAGCAGTTTAAAAGTAGTTAATGACAGACCCAGCATGACTTGCCCCTTATGAATGATCACATAAGTTCGACCTGTGCTGTCATGGTTTATGGAGGAAGGCAGTTTGTCCATAGCCTGCTTCAGCCACAGCAGGTAATTTGAAATGAAATGAGACAGTTCCTACAAGCAGATTGATTTGGGAATCTTGCCTGTTCTTCCCTTTGACCCTTGACAAGTTGACACTACAAAGATTGTCACTTTAAAAAATGATTGGGTGCAAATACGTTTAGGTAGATGATTTACTATGTGTTAAAGCAAGGACAGTGCATTTAGAATGGAGCTGTGAGGGAAGGTAATTGTAAACTTTAACAACTCATGTTTTATGTTTCTGTATCTTATAATTATCTGACTATGTGAATCTGGTAAAAGTTGACCAAGTACTGTGTCTAATAAACTGTATATGAGAGTCTGCAGACTGCATACTGGCATTCCGAATTTTAGCTATGCAGAAGTAAGTATATATAATTTAGAAATGCAGCTGGAAAGCTTTCTTTGATTGAGCTGCAAGGGTTAAGTCTGAAGATGATAATCTGAATGTGTAGGTTTCCCAATCTGAAGATGTCTTTATTTTGTTATTCTTTTGTAAATGCAGTCATGCAAATACAAGTATTGAAATAGCAAGATCCGCCATAGGTAACTGGCAAATAGTGAAATAATGAAAGGATGCCACAAAGAGATACAATCACAATTATGTGTCTATAAATATTCTGGTATTGCAAAGCATACACCTTCTTATTTAAAAAATGTTATGTGGACATTATAGGATACTATACAAAGATTTTTTTTTAGTGCCTTTTTCTGATTTATGTAATTGGACTCTTCCTCAGACCTTTATGTGATTAATTATGTCCTTTGAAAGTAAATAGCTAAAATGTATTGCTTCTGAAGAATTATCCCATTATGATCCAGGTTAGTATGTATGTAAAGGAAATGTACAAATACTGCTGCAGGAGGTATCATACAAACTTAATGATAATTTTAATGGAACATTGAATTAAAAAATATTTGGAGAAAGCAGAAACTTATCTTTGGTAAACCACCTAGCACTAAATGTGCTGTGAGTATGCAGCTGTAAATGCATAATACAAAACAAATGTTTGCATAGAGTCCTTTTTTCTTCAGGTCTTTATCCAACTGTCTGTTTGAAATGCTTTGTGTGCAGCATAATTTTGAAGATACTTATAAAAAAATTCTTATTGTTCTCAGTTCAAATTATTTGATACCCTTTTGACTGTGTCTTCACTGAACTATGTTAAAGGTATTTTGCTGAAATGTTTCTTTATGTTGTCCATTGGGTTTAATAGACGTGCCATTTAATAAGCTCTCTACCTGTAAGGATAGACTATTTGACCTTTGTGACCTGCCAGTGGTAGACATAGTATAAGATTGCTTTGTGAAATAAAGCTGTCGGTAACATCAACAAAATAAAAAATGATCGTATTCCAATACTCTCTGCTGAGTACTATGACAGCACTGAAATATGGAATAAAATTGAAAGTAGATTAGTTTTGGGTCCTAAGTCATGTTTTGACAAGATATAAGAGAGGAGAACATATCTTTGAACTTTTAGTTTTAAAGTTTTTTAATGAAAATATTTATCATTTTGTAAGGTTCCTTCTTTCTTTATCACAACTGGGCTGTATAACCTTAAAACAATCCATTCTCTTATTGTGAGGGATATAAATACTGTACTATCTTTTATATTAAACATCATAAAGGATACATGCACAGTATGAAATTGCTTGACACTTGCAAGTAAAGGACTGTCATGTTAATAAAAAGCTTATTGGAGAGGTTGAGGAATCAGTCATTAATAAGCCACATATTTTTAAACTATGTAAAGCATGTAGATACTGCAGACAAGAAGGCAGTTTTTGCCATATTTTCTCCTCTCTATTTGAAATGTTTAAGGTGTAAAGCAAGAGTGTAAATAAGAACAATCAGATTGTGTCTTCTGTGCTTATCATAAATGTTATATGGTTAGAAAAGAAATTAATATTTTAAGTTATGATTAATCAAATCAAATGAAGAGTGCTAACATGACTGCGGATGCTAGAATTAATGCAACTTACTTTCAGTCTTTGCTGGGAAAAAAGATAAAGAAGCCTCATAAGTGTGGTGGGGAATCCCAAATCACCAAAATCCACTTTGTATAACAGCTACAGTGTGGAAAGGGAAGGGGGAGGTGTATTAAAATGTCTGTCTTCATCTGTGTGTAAAATAAATACAAATTCAATTAACTTAAACTTCTCAGTCCAGGATTAACATTTTTGACTGTTTCTCCTTGTTCAATTTTTTTCAAATTATTTTTTCAAATTATTGTTTTTAATTTTTTTTTCAAAGTTTTTAAAAAATACAGTGAGTAAGTGACTGCTTTTGTTTTTAACCATGTATTGGGGGCAAAAGGGGGGGGGGAAGCTGGTCTATTATGATTGCAGCAGGGAGCAAATTATTTGACGTAACTCTTATAAAATGCCTTTTAGTTTGGTTATTCTCATTTGGCTTTTCTGTTCTTCTCAGTGCTTAATTGTTAGTCCAATACAAATGCAGGTTTCTGTATTTTATTTATTTATTTAATATGTTCAGGTTAATGAATTTATTTTTCTTTTTTTTTTTTTTTTTAAATGGCAGACGTTTGTTTTTTAAGCCATAGAAATAAAATACCTTTCCTGAATGAAAACACAATATTTCTACAAAGGTATTTATTATTCTTAGTTTAATTTCAGCAGATCAGGATATTCGTTAAACATTGTAGGAAGTGCAAGATTTTTTTCTATGCTACCTCATAAACAAAAAAAATCATATAAAATCAGGGAGCAGCATATAGAAATGCTGTCTCATATAGTGCCTGTAAGAGGACTGTTAGGATTGGCTTTTAGCAGATTTTTACCTTCCTTGGAGCATTATGTAACTGAAAGTTTAGTAAAATAATCTAACAAAGTAATTTTATTAAAAAATTTTAACAAAGGGATGGTTTTAGGACCATCCTGAAATTGTACCTCAAGTAGTTTGAAATGAAGGAAAGTAGAAAAGCAGGATTTTATGTTTTTTCTTTCAGACTTATGTGCTTTTTTTTGAATATAGCCTATAATGCTGTTTTTTTCTGCTTTCTCGTGATTTTGCAGGTGAGGCATTGTGAGGCAGTGAACAGCTTGGTATCAAAGCACTTGTTTCAAGTCCTGGTTGTTTTCTGTAGGTATTCATTTGCTGTTTCACTTCACCATATATCTTCTTTATCCTCCTTAAAGCATTTCTTGCCCAAATTACAGTGATAGATAGAGTTGCGCAGAAAATGGGCAAGAGAAAGTGATGTCTAGCTGCCCAGGATTTGCCAGTAGTTCTTTTGGATTTGCAGTCATTGTCTGGCTATGCCAGATGGTTTTTTAGTCATTGCATTGCTAATCATGTGAGATGGTGGCAGTTTTAGCAGTATGTACAAGCTTAGTACAGTGGGATTCTAGTTACTAATCTGAACAACTTGGAATTACTGCTTTAGGACAAATGGACTAATTCTAAATGTTTCTTCAGAGTCAGTAGTTGTCAGTGCCAAGAGCTGTTGCTACAAAGGTGATCAGAAATTTGTGAAGTTAACCTTAGGTTTTCAGAAGCCTGTACCTCAATGAAGCATTCAGCAGTCTGAGAACATTTAAACATGACAGAGGAGGTTTTCTTACCTTTCAGCATGGATAGAGTTTTATGCCTGCATGACATGTTATGTGTTTCTTAAAATTTGTTTAGAAAGCTGCTTAATCATGTCTCTTGGAAGGTGGAGAAAATAACACATAAAACTGGGTATTAAACAAAAATTTCAAATTAGAAAGGGTAGAGGGGAAGACGAGGAAGCATCAAGAAAGGAGGGGTGGAGCAGCCTAAGAGGTGATGGCATCAGATACACTGTCTCACAGATCTAGGTGATTCACAGAGCTGAATATTACTTACATGGACAATTCTGGGTGATTTTGAAGTAAGTGTCAGTTCAGTCCAAATATATTTGTAGAAGATAGCTGTCTGTCACTGTTTTGTTAGGTCTTGGAAGAAAGCCTGAGACTGAAGTGTGGGTAGATGTAAACTTTGGAGTATGGATCCATTGTCAAGATGTTACAGGGAAGCTGCCATGTAGTCCATTGTACCCTTTCTGAAAAGAAGCCAAATTCTTGCCTTCTCAGAATACAAACTTACCTGCAAATCAACACTTGCAGTGAGCTCCAGTATGGGTTACTTGGCTGAAGAGGGTTTTGACTAGCAATGTGCAAAAGCCTTTCTTGTAAGTTGAAAGTCACTGCACACTGCAATAGAAATTTTGGCTTAGATTTGAGTGTCACTTGGTTACCCTTTTGAATAGACTTACAGAAGAGCACAGAGTAGAAGTGGTGAACACAATACAAATACATATATATTAATGTAGTATAAAATATATTTAAATTAATCACCAGTAAGTGCATTTCTTTGGAAGATCTTCAGATTTTACTGCACAATACAGACTTCTAGCAATTGATTAAATTTCCTTTTCTTCACATTCCGATTCCATCTGAGATCATTTGCGTTCTTTTTCTTTAAAAAAAAAGAGAATAGTTGAATTTTGCGTATTTAGAGGTTCTTAATTACTAATTGCTTGTCCTTATACTTAAAGCTCAAATCTCAAAATCTTTAAGTTGCATAAATAGAACTAATTTGAGAAACAATACAAACAAAAGATTTTTGTGATTTTTGTATTATATAATATACACAGTGATTGAAGTTCAAAAGCATCATGTCAGAAGTGATTCCACGATCAGGTAGGTTTTCAGTACATCTGATTTTACGTTTTTCCCAGGCACGGTTATATGTGGACAAAAGGTGGCAGCACTGTCTCCGCTGTCCCTGCGTGGCTCGTGTGTAGAAGAAAAGGGAGGGGGACTCCTTGTTAAAAGGGAGGCTGCATTTTTGATTACAATAGAAATAGTTTGTTAACGTAAGTAATGGGGTTATTAAAGAGCTGTGCTTTGCTGCATGCTCTGTGCAAACAGACACAGAAGCCATGCTAGTGATTTTGAGTGTCACATGCAGGCTCTATACACAAAACTTCAGTGATTGAGCAAATGTCCGATTGTGTAAAACCAAATATTCTCCTACCCAGATCAGGGAGGGGCAGTGGATAACACAAGTCTAAATCGGCTGCATCAACCCATGCTGCACTCTGCTAGTTGCGCGCTGCCGCGCCTGGGTAGAGCAGACTCTACAGAATACTTTACTGGCTGGCTGCCATTCGCTGGAGGTTTTGATTAATAACTTCCAAGGGAAAAAAAGAGCAGACTTTACAATGATGGTTTGTCTTCAGTTATTCTGGTAATTACTTTCATGACCAGGACGTGCTGGAGAAAAGTTCTGCATTTTGACCAAGCCGGATTGCTTTGGAGATCAACCTTTTTAGCAGCTATTACTGCTACATATCACTTTTATGATCACAGTGAAATCATCTGAAATACAACTTATTTGTGTTGTACTGAGGTTTACTTCTTTTTGAGGATATAGGTTTATTTCTTTCTTTTTTCCCCCTGCACATTGAATAAAGTCAGTGCTACTGCTAGAAGGCTGCACATGAAGGCTGCACATTTTTTTCTTTCTTCTGTTTCTGGCAAGTACTTTGCCATTCAGTGTTTCTTGACCCTGCCTTCATGGTGATTTTGGAGGAAGAGGCCTTGTCGTTATTCCCTTCAAAGGCCTCACCAACTACTTTTCACCTTTGCATTGGTAATCTGTGATAGATTAAGTGCACCCCATTGAGTGTGTAATTCCATTCTAGCAAACTCCAGAGTTTGTTGTGGAGTTAAGCTTGCAAATAGAATGCACATGCTAGTGCTAGTAGAGGTCTGTTAACAGCCTGGATCGCTCTTCCACTGTGTTTCTAATACAAACAAAACTTAAAGGGGCTTAAAAAAATGACCTTTATTTTTCAAGAGTCACAAAAACATTTAATATACTTTGGCACTGGGAACCGCAGGAAACTCCTTAGCAATGGGAAGCATGCTGCTTTCCCCCATGGATGAATGAGCTGCTCCTCACTGCAGTTCAAGTCGCACTTGACTTGGGGAGAGGGATGGGAGACCATAATGATGAATGAAGCTGAGTATCCCAGATGGCAGAGCAGTGCTGGTGTGTTGTTGACTTATAAAATACTTTTAAATTGTTTACTGTCACAGCCCCTTCCCCCTCCAAGGTTACGTTACTGTACATAACACAGATCAGACCTGTGCAAGAAATACTATAGACTAAGGTGTTTCTAGTAGTTTGCAGTTGGTTTTTTGCCCTTTCATCTCTCTCTCTTCCTTCTTCCTCTTCTCCCCACCCACTTCCAGTTAGAGGTAGAGTTTAGATGATGACAAACCCCATCTATCAGACCAGTGCTGGATCAGCTTGCAGAACTCTGTGTTCCTGCAATGCAGTATGCAGCAATTGTGTGTCAGCTCTAAAACAAAGTTTATTGTGTTTCTGAAGACTCTGTTAGTCGCTGTCAATGTTAACCTAGAAACAGCAATTCACTGCTCTGTGAAGTTAGTTGATAGATCTGGTGGTGCTTGCCAAGAAAGAAGACTGTAACCCATAAATGGTGGCATTGTGCAGAGGACAAATCAAAAAGGAGTGGTATGGATTTTTCAGATTAAAAAGCTGTGATATTGTATGGCTTCATCACTGTCACCGTTGTCATGCTCACCTGGAACTGCTCTCTGCCAGCAGTTAACAGTCAGGGGAGCTGATTAGCATACAAATGCAGCAGGATTAGTGGCTTCTGTGGCACATCTGTTTACCTGGGGCTTGTGTCTTCCTAATTCTGAAAGGGACTTCTGTTGGATGACTTAAAAACACAGACCAGAATATGAGTTATATGAAGGCTTATGATGTATGCTGGTAAGATTGTTTCTTCATTGTATTTTGATTGTAACTTCTTTTTGCTTTGGCAGTTGTGACTGTATGCGTTAGTTATGCATTATCCTAACTGCTGAAAAAAATGAGAAACGTTGTAATCCTTTCTCTGAATATGTTAATTTTTTTCTAACTCATATGGCCTTCAATCTCATAATATGAGAGCACCTATAAATCGTTTATGTGTTTATTTTCATGGTGGTTTGTGGAGGTAAGGAATACTACAGAAGGGCAGCTGAAGTACAGGGAACTTCAGCAGCATCACACAGGATATGAATGGTTGGCGCTGGAGTTTCTGATTGCAAGACCCATGTACTTCTCCAATATAGAACCAGAGATAAAGGACTAAATTAAAACAAACAAACAAAAAATCCCCCAACAAACTAGGCAAAGAAAAGAACCCTCCAAAAAAACCAAACCCCCCCCCCCCCCCAACCCCTAAATGTGCATCTTGGTTGTTGTGTGGAAGCAATGGACACTTGCAATTTGAATAAATAACACACAAACAAGATCATGTGCACAGCAGTCTGTCTGCGTAATGAAGAGCTGTTCTTCATGCTAACAGGTTTTTGTACAGAACTGTAGCACTCTTCAAAAACTGCATTATGATGTTTTATTATAGTGCTTTCATATGAACAGGAGGCTTGGCCAGGGTGATACTCATCTTCTGTATTCAGAAGAAATGCATCTAAGTCTTGCTAGACTTGTGCGAGAGATTTCTATGCAGGGCAGCTGGATGCAGCTCTCTTTTTACTTTTACTATCTGTGAAAGTTGTAAATGTTGGGTTTTTTTTTTGTAGCTTCTGGCCAAAACTCTAAATTATATAAGTTGTTAGTGGGGTTTTTTTGTTTGTTTGGTTGGTTTTGGTTTTGTGTTTTTCCTCTTTTCCCTGAGAATTAGTGCTGTATCATGGTAGCATTAGATTGACTTCAAATATTTTGTTGTTCAGCTTTTCTTTGGACTCTCAGGGCAAGCATTCTGCCGCAGGCATGGTGCTGCTGCAGGTTGGCATATTCTTGGCTTGTTTTGGGTTGTATTGTAAAATGCATTTCAGGCATTCCTTTGTTCTTATTTGTAGCTGAGTTAACACATTTTTGAGATGACATGGGGTGAGTGGGTGCTGTTCTGCTGCCAGCTTTCTTTTGCTGCCATAGAGTATTGGCTGACCTGCTTTGGGAGTTGGCCTTGGACATGGTGGTTTATTGGAAGATTGTTGCTGGTAACAGGTCACAGTAAGCTATGACCTCCTTCCATCATCGAGGTGTTGAACTATTACCACTTGTGCTGAGAGAAATCCAATGCCCAGGCAGTATGGCTGAAGTGTGATGTGGCTGCATTTTTGCCCCTCCTTGTTGCAGTATAACTTCTATTCTTGCTTTTCCTCCCTGTTGCGGGATAGCCCCATTGTGGGGGCATTTTTTGTGGCTGGAGATGTGGTAGCGGTTTGTGCCAAGATTCAGTATGGTGCTGATAAAGCATTCTTGCTGTAATCCTTCTGTTGCAAGTTTCAAGGCGATTAGCAGAGGCTCATGTGTCTGGTGAGCAGGAATCTCTGAAGAAACTGTTCTTTAATGTTTGGTAATGAAGCTTTCTTTTCCAGAGGACCCTGCCATTTCTCTTCTGAAATCCCTAATTACATGACACTTTGGTAATGAAGTGACAACCTGTTTAATTGCAGACTCTCTTTCCCTTTCCAAGGAGCATCATCTCCTGGTTTAGGATTTTTTTTTTGGGAAAGCCAGCTCCTAGCTTTGTCAGCTGGTCTATCTTGCATACTTCTGTCATAAAAACTCCTGCTGCCCTGGTGTTCCCAAAACAAGGACAAGCTCTTATCTGCAGAGATTCTTTGCTAATACTCTGGAAAAATTGAAAATCAGACCCCTTTGGAGTAGAACAGTGCCACAAATATTTCCTTGTAAACCTCTGTTTCTCTGCTAGCAGGCATTTACTTATTATATATATAATGTTTATAATAAAGTGGAAAATATATGTTAGTATGTAATACCGCTAAAATTTATAAATATATAGGGACTCTTTCAGTCTGCTTCCCATCGGGTACTGAGTGAGAAATGGAACATAATATTGAGATGGCCCTTTGTGTTTCTTCCAAAAAATACAACAGAAATAATCATGGAATTACATAATACAGTTTTATTTTTAAGCTCTAGAATAGTATTCAGATTCTTAGGACTTGCTGTCCGGGTTTGGAACCTGCATGATACATTTACTCTGTTTCCAGTCATTTTCTATCTTATCAAGAACTTTACTATCTTGGGATCCTTCTGTAATCACGGCTCTGCATGACCTTCATGTTAAAGGGAAACATGAAATATCTTTCAACTTGCAGTGATACAACTGACAATTAATTAGAGGTGGAATTTGATTTGTAATCTGCTTTTAGAAAGCAATCACGCTATGTGATGCTAAACAAGAATTAACTGATATTTTTTCGTCTGTGTTATCTGAATTGTTCACAGGTTCAGTGTAGTGGTAATGCAGACCCTACAGAAAAAAACTCACAACCCTATTATTCTGTAAAAATGGAATATAAAATATCCTTTACTTCATTCTTGCTTTTTCCTGGCAAAAGGAAATTATAAGGATTTGAAGTTGAGCCAGTGTATAACTGCATGAATACTTTATTACAAGTGTTTTATATGAAGTAAACTGCTGCATTTGTATATAAAATGTCATTTTTGGTAGGGTGTTTTTAAAAAAAATTTGCAGTGACTGGTTCTTGGTAGCAAGATTTCCTGATTTCTGAGTTCAGTATGGTTTTATATGTCATTAACCTTGATTGTTTTAGGGATGCTGATATTGATAGGGGAAAAAAAAGAAAAGCTACTTTGATATTTTTGTGGACATGTTTCAAAGGACCTCTCAGCAACATCTGAGAAGTTTTTGTCAGCTTCATGCCTTTCGTGTTTGCTTGCTATGATTTCAGTAAGTATTAGCCATTTTAACAGAAGAGCACGCATGATCAGTATGTAGGATAACTCCTGTTACATCATCTGTGCTGTGGTTGTGCTGCGTGGTCACAGCACCTTACCCTCCTTTTGTTCCCTGACCTGCATGTCGATGCAAAAGTGACTTTTTAAGTGAGGAAGGAGCACAGCAGCCGCTGCCCTTTTTGCAGATCAGGTTCTCAGTCTGCAAGCATCCTTCTCCTATTGTTGAGTGTACTTGAGAGTGTGCTGGCTGCCTGCTAAGCAGGAGAAGAGCCATGAGGTTCATGCATCTTCCTCTGAATCAAGTGTCAAAGGTGGTTAAGAGCCAGCACTAAAACTCCTTGTCTGTTCTGGGGAAAAGAAGGGACAGGTTACCAGCATGAGGGGTTTTTCCCCTCTCCTTTTTTTTCTAACTAATCCATCCTTTCCTCAGTGCTACCAGGAGGGTTTGTATGGACCTTGACCCCCTCGCAGCCACATACTGTGCGTAGTTGCAGTAACTGGCTATAGGGCAGAGGGTAGGACTGCCTGTTTGCCTTCGACTGACTGTAGAGCTCTTGGCCACCTTTAAGCCTGGTTGAGGCAGCACAGACTTCTCCTCCAGTCCGTAGCCCCTGTAATGTTGTCTGTGAATTCCAAGTGCAAAGGCTGTAATAGTTTTGCAGTAATGCGAGGTACAAATGCAGTGTCTGTTGCATTGCAGAATCCCTGACAGCAGTACCCAGACTGGGAATTGTAATTGCGGTCCTTTAGCAGTAGCAAGTTTCTGGATCATGTCATGCAGGGGTAATAGACTGATTCTGCAGCCCAACTCTGGGAGCCAACTCTGGAGGGAGGGGTTCCAGATGGCCGAACATGGTTCATTTGTCTCTGATTGTTGGAATTGCAGTGACCAAATGACTGAACTCTACTTTAATAAAGCCTTGTGGATACCAGAACAAAGGAGTTGAGGAGAGTATAAGGTATGACAAGACAATTGAGCCAGGCTACTTAGCTGTTTATAGCCCCCAGGAGTAATTGCTTATTCTGCTTTGTCTGATGGTATATCACACATTTATCAGGTGCTTATGCTTCAAATAAGGAAATCAGATAGAAGGTTAAAACATATTCTTAGGTTCAGATATATTCTTTTGCTGGTGGAAAGTTATTTTCAAATATGCAGTTCCAATAATTTCTATATATGTATTCAGATTTCAAATAATGACTATCCCTCAGGTTGAGTGACTGATCTTCATTTTCTCTTTGAAAATTGAGAACATCCAGGCAATTTAAAATGTGCTGCTTTCTTGAGGTCCTGATTCTGCAATCCTTACATGGAACAGTATTTACCTGAATGAATAGTACCATTGTACTTATTTGCAGGAATAATTGCTCTTTGGTTTAGTAAGGGTGACAAAGTTGAGCTTTAATTTGCAACAGCTAGGACATATGCTAGTGATTTTCTCTTCGCTGCATATAAACAAAGAGTCAGCACAGAAGTATATGGATAGTTTAAGGGTTTTCTGTGTTGGTGTCTTCTGTTTGCTTCTGTGGTATTAAAGGAAAAATGTTCTTGGGACAGCATTTACATTGTATGAAAATGTTTGCCTAGACTTGTTAAAAGGTGCAGTTCTTTCTCTTCTCCTTTAAAGAAGCAATAATCAATGCCTCAGAAGTTTCTGACACTTGAAACTGCTTCTTATCTTGGGGAAAAGGAGAAATGGGAAGAGGCAAGTACAGATGTAAAAGAAAAATGTAGATAAAAGGTTAGAATGAAATACTTGCTTTTGAAGAAATCGTGAAGTCAAGTTTTTTTCATGGAGATTTTGCAGTGATCACACTTGAGCATACGCGTGATGTAATCCTGCTCCTTTTTCACACCTTTGAGCTGTATCTGTTCAGTTTATTCAGATCAGTGGGCAGGTTCCTTCCAGTCACTCCTTCCTCTCTATCTTTCTTGAAAATATCGGGTAACATGTAAAAAAACACCCCCCTCCCCCAATGTAATATGCTGTGATTATATATAACGTAATATACTGTAATTGCTTGCTGAAGCAACTCAAAAGTGATCAAAACTTTATTTTAGAGAAGGCAAATCACTTCGCAGCTCCATTTGTGATTAAGAATGGTAGGCACTCAGTCATCTGCCAAGGCTTTAATAAGGTGTTTTAGTCCTACATGTAATTACTTCAGCCAGTAATCCGCTATTTTCTAATTGTTGTTGAATGCTATTCAAATTCATGTTAAGTATTCGAACAATTATAAGCAACATCCCCTGCAATGAATGGTAAACATCAAAAAACATTCATTCTTTCACAACACAGTTTCAATTTCCTCAGCCAGTTTACACATTTTTTTCCGTTGCCTCTAAGAAGAAACTTCTGCCTCTAAAGAGGTCATGAGATAGGAAAATTCAGGGGCTTATTTACCTCGGGTAAAACCAGAGTGAATTAAAGAAACAGGGTCACTGGGGCTGCAGAAATTGCTATTAGCATTGAATAAATGACAAAATTGAGTGTCAAGACTTTCACTGTCATGATGCGTTATGAGGGCTTTTCTTTTTAGTAGATCAGAAATACTTGCTCTCAACTCCTACTGTTTTATTCTTGTTTATAGAGGAGCAGGGGTTAGCAACTTTGAACTTCGGAGTTCTTGCTGTCGAGTGCTTAGAACAGAGATGCCTAACTAAACATGTTGAGTTTACCTATTAAAAACTCCCATGCTTTTTCTTGAGGGGGAGTGAGAATTTCTGTCATTTTAGTTTGAGTCATTTTAGTTTTAGTCCCATGCTAGTCTGGCTTGCCAAAAGCCACCCATGGAAGAAAGGACCCCAAATTTGGAGGTCTTGTGCTGTCATGGTGGAAAGGTTCTTCTTTCCTCCCCAAACTCTGCAGACTTTTGTAGAGTAAATCAACTGCAAATAGTTTTTCCATCATGAAGAAAAAATACAAAATACAAACAAAAGTATCAGTCAGTGTAACTTTTTCTATTGTAACAGCTATTAAATGTCACCTCTAAGTTTTTCTTAAGGAGACATGTAAAATAGTGTTATGGCAAAGTAAATGTAGCTCTGTTTCTGAAGAAATACTTTATTTGACATTTTGCTTGTCGTATCAGCTGTCCTTTATTACTCAGTTTGCTCTAGTTACTTCGACAACAGCCTCTTTTGTTTAGTATTTGTATAATTTGATGTAATTTAATTTATTTTTAAGTTAGATAATATCCTTGCAGGTATTAGAGGGTTTGGAGAGATTGGAATATGATGCTGTATTCATGACATCATAGTTCATAGTTTGTTATAATCTGGTCACCTATTTAAATATGCTGTGCTGTTTAGAGGTGTTAGGTCTCCTGAGACCACAGTAGTTTAGTTGCTGGCAGTGTGCTGTGTAGAAGTGATAGCTCTAGTTCCCCTGTGTGTTTTGCACTTCAAATACAGACAAATGTGATGTTCACTTTGAACCTGCATCCCCACCTGTGCCAGGTTTGAGATTACTTGTTATTATGTTTGCAGGAAAGGTGCCATTTAGCTCCAGGGGTTGAGTGGCTGCTTGTGCTTTCAGTTCCTCAAGACCTTCTCCCTAAGACCCACTTGGAAGCTCCCCTGAAGGAGTAGCTACAACATCCCAAATACCATGCCAGGCACCATTTTGGCTCCTGCTTGCTTGGGAAGAGGAGCCTGCTAAACTTCCACCTGAAGGGACCAGGGAATTTCAGCTGTTTTCCAGTCATCCCAGCCACATCCTTTGAAGATCTGTTAGTTCTGCAAGCACGTGCAATGCTTTGGGACAATGAATGCATCTTGAAACTTAGACTGGAGAGAGTATTTACTTGAGCTGTCTTTTGCAGTTGCAGAGAAAACATGTTTTTAATTCGTAGTCAAGTTAATACTACACAACCTTTAAACAGAACTCTTGAAGGGGCACGTTTAAAGCTGTATTATCTTACGGTGCCTTCACAAGGGAGGAACTTTAGCAACAGTGTGTGATATAATTTCAAATTCAGATTGTCCCTTAAGAGACTTTCAGTTCTACTGCACTGACTTGGTTGCATGCAGCCTTTTGTCTGTGAGAATCCAGGCCAAAGGCATGGGGAACACTGAGGGATGGCAAACACAAAGGCTTCAAAGAAGAACTGAAATCTTCTAGCTATGAAAGTATTAAATAAATCTCAGTGGCATTTTTACTAAGTGGACTTCCTTGTGCATTAAACTGGTTTGTAGGGGTAGTAGTACATTTTCTTGTCTGTGTGTTCTCCCTTTCTTCTGCTGAGACAGTGGTGTACCTATTATGATGGAACATTTATTCAGCTGGACTGAAACCATCAATTCATTTTTGCAGAGGTCACCAAAAATCCATCAGGTGGTAATGACACTCAGTCACTACTGATGTGGGCTGGAAGTGAGCCAGTGATCTAGAGGAGAAAGGCAGTCTAACCCATTACCAATCCCCTGGAGCTACTGAGTCCCCCACTTTTTTGTTCATCTTTCTGCTTCTTCAGCTCTCATAGGTTAATCTTTCTTCTTCTATGTCTAATGTGATAATCTTTCTTCTCTTACATAGCTGCTTTTGACTTTCATGACAGTATGGCTGACAAACATCTTCAGCATTTTTCCTTCTGATGCAGAGGATAATAGTTAGTAGTGCAATGGTCAATAGGGGTTATTAAAAAAAGAAGAAAAAATAAAGGGGGGGGGGGGAAGAGAGCAAGAGAGAAGGAGAAAAGGCCCATGAGACAAAGGGAATTCTTTATTTTAGACTTCCATGCTAGGGAATAATTCCATGATTTAAAATATATATCTTTTAATAAGAATATGGATATGAAGACCTGCTCCCTATATACTGTGCCTTTAGCACAGTGCCCTGTAATTCAGGGTACCCCATAACAGGGAAGCAAAACCACTCAACTCAGCTGTTTGATATGAGTACTTTGGCAATTTGTGCTTTTCAGGCTCTAGTGTTCCTGGCAGTGATGTGGAGATGTCTCAAGTTGTCTGAGTGCTGAGAATAGTTCCACTGTACTAAATGGCAGCACTCTGTCAGCATCCCAACCCTGTGGTAATCAGGTTATGTTAACTCAGGTGCAGCGCAATGCTTGGATGTCCATACTGCTTCTGATGTTTGAGTTGGATTGTACTTTAAGGTATGGCTGAAAATATGTGTGTCTATGGGCCAGGTGAGAAGAATTCAGACTTGGATTCAAAAATAGACACTGGTGAGGATTTGCCTCGACTATGTTCATTTTGAGGGAGTAAAACCCAGGAATTCATCCTGATTTTTTGTTTAACTGCATAATGCAAAAGAGTGTTTCTAACAAAAATTGCAAGAGGGGCTGTAAACTATTAAGTCACGTAAGTGCATGTTCATTCTGGAACAGGATTTGCAGCCATCCTGGGAAGACTTTGTTGCTGCTGCAATGTACCCAGTTGGGAGAGAAAATATCCTGTGACAAATTAATAACTTGGAGGAGTTGCTGTGAATACTTTGGGAAGAGTATGTGTGCTGAGATGGTTTTTCCCTAGCAAATCAAAGTCTATTTTTACATGCATTGTCAACATCAAAACAAAAAGCTTTGTTGCTTGAATTAAGTCTTGTTGCATCACATAGGATTAAAATGGGTCCTTTGGCCTTTATTGTGCAGTATTCCGATGAACTGAGTTATAATAGGAACATCTCCCCTTGTATCCTGTGCCGCTTTCCTCCCCTCCTCCCCTTCCAAATTAAAGAAACCAGGGCCTACTGTTTCTATTTAACAGAAATTGTTTTAAATTAGCCTGGAGGTGTGGTTACTCCTGTAATCCAGTGCTTGTAAACATATGATCCTGCCAATAGAACAGCATAGGGTATTTTAAGCTGATATGAGATGGATCTACGCCAGGAATTTTTTGTAGGAATAATTAAGTCTATTTTTCAATGTCATGCTTTGCTCTCTATGCAGCCTCAGTTATAAAATAGTCCTGAAAATAATCTTGAACCTTCTGTGAGGAAGTAAGTTGGAAGTGTTGAAAACTATACTACAGCAAACACAGCAAGCCTTCTTTGACTGTGTAAGCAGCCTGCTATTGGAAATTTCCTTCAATTTACATAAATGAAGTCTGAAATTACTGTAAATGAATTGGTGCAAAGCTAATATTACCACCACTTCCCTTTTGCATTTTATTACGTCTTGTATCTTTTCAGGCACAGTTTGCACTTATCTGTAGCGCTTTAAATACTGCCCTAGTGAATAAACATTTCATTTCAGTAAACAATCCCCAGAAATAGATTTTTACCGCAAGTAGTTTGTTTTTAATAACACATGCTGCCTCTTGGTGTTAGATTCCTAAAGGAACTAAAATGAATTTCTATCGCATCATCTGACTTCCCTTCTTTGTCAACCTTTTAACAGATGTGTTGGTTTCTCTGTAGTTACTGGTCAGCTTCTATTTATTAAACCCACAATCAAAACAAACCAAAGGGAAAAAAACCACCAAACCAAACAGTGGGCAGTGGTGGTGAAAAAAAAGGAGTGCACGTATAGCAAGACAGGTATTCAAATCCTAAATTGCAAATTTTGAGTCCAAAGCAATATTTTTCAAGTAAAAACTGCTGACTTCTAAAGCACGAATTTCAAACTCTGAGTGTGGTGCAAAGGTTGCTGTTAGGAAGTCAGTGTTATGGTTCTTTATGGGGTCTTTTACAGTCAGAGGATAGTTTTCACTGCCATTGTGAGGTTGCCGGTATTTTTCAAGAATGAACCTAATTTCTGGTATTTGCTTTTTGTGCATTTGATGTTTTACGCTTCTTTTAGTGGTGGGCTGTGGATGTGTATTGTATGAGCTAGTCATTTTAGAGATTTGTATAGGGCATGGAGGTGCTGACACACGAGTTATGTGATGTGGACTGGGAGGAGTGTGCAGGGCCTGCTGAGTTTAAGTGGGACGATGTGCTACCCACCAGGTATGTGGGCAGCACACCAAAGGCGTGCAGGGGCCCAGAACCTAAATTCATTTGAGGGGTAGTTGAAAAATATCTCCCCGCAGTATGATGGGCTTTGCCTCCACTGTTTTCTGAGCCACAGGAAGGCTACGCAGAAGCTAAGGTCTTTTTGCAGATTTGGAACTCAATGAAGTTATATGAAACTTGAGCCTGGAGCTTTGAACAGTAGCCTTTCTTACCAAAACTGCATTCTGGGGACCAGGTAATTTTGCACCCAAATCCAGCGATGTGTTTATCGGTATAATTTAGATTTTATGTTTTCTGAGAGCTGGGCACAATCAACATGATCAATTTTGGGTTTTTTTTTTAAATTTATTTTTTAAATCCCCTTTTCCCCAGCTTTTCTTGTCAGAAACAAATTGTGATTCAACGATATATTGCATTCGGCACTGATATGTGGCGAACAACTATGAGCACTGTTGCTTGTACCTGGGAATCTGAAAAGAATTTCTGGATTGGGCTGATCTAGTTGGAAGGTATTTACATCAGTATAGTTCAGAGCAGAACTTGACCTATTAATATTTTATGTGTCTCCCTTCCTTCTTTTTTTATATCTGGTAGCATGTCATATGTAATGTTTCCCATATATTTATAGCGGATAATATTCAGATCTTCTTTAAGGTAGCATAAAACCAACATGATTTGCCCAGAAGAGGTGACAATATATTCAAATCTGGTTCTGCAGCAGAAAGCTCCCCTACAGCTTGTACTTCTTTACATATGTATTTTTGAAAACACCTAGGCCCGTCATTAGTTTTCTGCAAAAAATTTCAGCTGTGAGATTTTTGTGAACGAAAGAGGAAAAAATCAATTCTCTGTGGAATCATAGTGCTTGAATATGAGGATTAGACTAATGCAGATTCACAGGCAAAAATCAATACGGGTTTCAGAAATCCCTTCTGCTAACGATGGAACTGATCATGCAGTTCACAGCCTTAATTATGTATCTTCTTTATGAGACAATAGTAATATCTCTTCACATGGACGTACAAGTTGAATTTAACCTTCACCCTATACTAATTTTTTTTCTTGCTGGGAAAATATAAATAAAGTACTAAATATTATTTGCTTGGTCAAGGAGTAATGAAAATGATAGATCGTTGTATAATTTGTTCAAAATGATCACAATGTAGGGCATAGATTAACTTCTCCCATCTCCTGTCCTCCACAATAACAAATATAAAGAGTATTTCCAAAGTAGTGTTGTCTATAGAACTTGCAGAATTAGGTAGATTAGAATAGTTATCACTCAGATTTTATGCTTTTATGGAGCAATATTGCAGAGACCTTGTAATCTGAGGGTAATAAACTTTCTCAAGAGGAAAGAAGGACCCATTTCTTTTAAAAGGTTGTGTGTTTCACATGAAATCACCCACCTTATTCTGATAGTTATTGAAGTGCTGAAATGCAGTGAAACCAGTCGGTGACGATTAGGTTCCGGTTCATACAGACTGCAGAACAGTGCTCCAGGATGGAATTGTCTGAAGGCACATAGGATGCAAGGGTGATGCATATTCCACTACAATTTATGTTCACCATAGGCATATTGGTGTGTGTAACAGCTGGGGCAATCCTCACCAGCTCTTGTGCCGCCTGCCACACTTCAATTTGAGTATTGGTATTTGGCATATTTCTTTCTCCAGAAAGCACTTTCCTTCCTTCTTTCAAGCTTCTGAGTAACGTATCCCAAGTTCCACTGCATATTCTGTTGAATATCAGATAATATATTAAGTCAAATTTCTACCTTACCATTCTTTCCATCTGTCTTTCTTCTTTCTCTTATCTGCCCACCATGGTAATAATTACTTCAGCTGTTCCTGCAGTGATATGTGGCTCTGCATGAAGGTGAAATCCTTCCTGTGGTCTTAAACCAGGAGGATACATTTGAAGAGTGTCTCTTGTGATGCTCATGGATTAAGTTGAGAGTTTTTGTTATCAGCCTCTCTGCTCCGATGCACGTGGAAAGGACAGAAATGTGGTTTTATTGGTACTCTGAGAGATAAGTAAGGTTTGCAGCAAGCATACATCAAAGAAACAAATTTTGCCACCTATTAATGACATCTTTGGTTTGCCTATTTTTTTAAATGAAAAAAATGTGAAAAGAAACACTTGGGTTAATTTGATGTGTTGCTGAGCTGGAGATGGCATCCATTCTTTGTTGCTTCTAGGATAATGCAGCATATGGTGGTTATTGCTGGATTAAAGGAAAAAGCTCAATTTTAATTCCAGCTGTGGTCATGTGATATTTTTTTTGTGACTTGCAAAGGCTGATGAGGAATGGGTTTGGAATATGGGATTTGGATTTTATGACCTTGATAGTCTCTTAAAAGGGAGCTTTAAATTGTCAGTTCTTTATAGATTGTGAGACTGTACTGGAGCTGTAATGTTAAGAGCAGTTGGGCACAGCTGGTGTTGGTTAGGATCATCTTCTCGAGGACACTTTGCCATGTGACTGCAGAACAGAGAGAAATATAATTTGTTAGGTGTTTAGAGTAGTTGAAATTAACCAATTAGGTCTGAAATTGTAATTTTGAAATGTAATGTGTTTATAACATAGAATGTGCAAAAGATGTTTTAGCTCACGATTAAGAACTAAAATGAGGAGGGAAACCCTAGAGATGATGATAATTAAGCTCAGATGGAAGAAAGTTGTCTAGATGGAAGAAATTTACAGCTCTACAGCTCTTTCAAACTAGTTTTAGTTTGCGTTGTATCCTGCCATGGAGTGGCTGAAGTTTTGGTGTTCAGAGGGAGGTTTTTCTGTTTTTGAGAGCTTTGTTCTTTCCAGTGTTATGCTGAGTTAATAGAGGAGGGGATTTACAAAGGGAATAAAATTCATGGATAGGAACTTCCATGCACTTTCAAGTATACTCAGTATTGTCTAAAAGAATAAATAAAATCTCTTGACCTCATGAATGCTTCCAGATACTTTTCCCATTTCCTTCCTACACCTTTCAAACATAAATTTTGCTTCTTTTCTTCCTGGTTTGTTTTTGTTTTTGTTTTTTTTTTTTTTTCTGAATGATGGATACTCAGATTCTTTCTCTCTTCACCACAATCAGATTTTCCTTGAATAAGGTCAGTAACAGTTTCTTCAAGGTAAAATCTGGCTGGTCTGTTGCCCGTTGTTTTTTTCACAAGCAGTATTTTCTCTCTATTTAAACTTCCATTATTGGGCTTCCAGGGTTCAGTCAATGCTTTTCTATTGTTCTTTGCACATTTTGCTACATTTTCACTGTTGCTGGTTCCTATTCAGTCTTCTCTGCAATTCTTCCAAACTCTCATCCCGTCTTTCTGTATTTTCTCTGTGGCTCCTCCTGCATTTACAGCTTTGAACTGTATTTTCATGTTGATGACATCCAAACTTCCCATGAAAACTTTTCACATTTCTCTGTTTTTTTTTTTCATTCCTTGTTCTGGTTACCTCCAGCTCAGTCCAACATTGCTGTTTTTTAACATCACCATTCGCAATACTGATTACTTAAGTATAGGTCTTGACTCTTGAGCCTTTCCTCCTTTATCTTGGTAGACAAACCTTGTTGGTTCTTCCTGTGTGTATTACTTGTTTAAATTCCTGCAATAAGATGCCTGTCTTTGCCTTAGTAACTAGCTTTCTTAACTAACATAATTTCTCCCAGTTCAGTCTCTCTTCTCTCTGCAGCCCTGCTCAAGCCTGTGCAAAATCTTGCTTTCTTATTTGGTACCTCAAGATACAACAAAGCCTGTCTCATTCTTTCCAACTTCCTTATCAGTGATATGACTGTTGTCCTTTGCCTTTTATGCTGTTGTCCCAAAGTCCCCTCTTTTTTCTTCATCTTTCTGCGGTATTTATTTCCTTGTTTTTTTTTCCCTGTCCCCTTCAGGGCATCTTCTGCGGTTGCATGTCCTGTTGAAGTTAGACCAAAAGGCCTATGTGGTATATAAAAGAAAAAGAAAGATTTTATTATTTCAAAAGAGGAAAACATTTTTTATTAGTTAAGTAAGTAGGGGTTATCTGTGCAATTTAGGAAACTGAACATGAAATTTTTGAGCTTTAGAACTTGGTATTGGATTGCAATAAAGTGATACTCAAAGTTTCTTATGAATAATAATTCACATTGAGAAATAATTTAAACTCCAACTTTTTAAGATTATTCTGAATTGATATTAAAGAATCAGTGAATAGAACAGAGAATGTTTAATAAGCATACTGAAGGTCTGCAGTGCTGGGACCTCTTCCCAATGATTTAAAATGCATTTCATGTTGATTTTTCCAAGGTTTAGGGGGATTTATACATGAAACAGCCTTCTCAATGTTTATTCCTCAGACTTGGCATCTCCTTACTGCTGTTATAATGCCATCTATTTGGACTGAATACAAATTAAAAAATAAAAGCAGAACCAAAACAAACCTCCTATTTTGGTTCTAAATGCCTCAGTGGTTTACTAGCAGTATGTGCTTGCTTCCTTGTTTAGAATTCCAAGTAGTTTTGTGATTGATATTTATGGTAGAACATTTTCCTCTCCAGTAGTTGTTAGTACCATCCTGTAGCAAGGGGAGTCCCTGCTTAAGTTTACATTGACTGCTAAACGATGTGAAAACTATGTGGGGTCTTGTTCACAGGAGAGTTTTGCCATGTGTTAATTACTTCTGAATCATGGTTAAGTTAGACATCTTCCACCCTCCCTTTTTCCAGTGGGGGCGCAACCCCTATGAAGGGTAGAAACGTGGTGTGTCAGCTTTCTCTTAAGAAATACCAAAGCACTTCTTGGAATTTGCTTCATTTGAAGAGCTGGGGGCTTTAGAAGAAATGCAGAGCTGAAAGGGAAATTCTTAAATTGGGCAACGTGTGATAGTTTCCATTTCACACCAAATATGCTTTTATACATTCAGGAAGTAACAAATATAGCAAATAACATCAATGTATTCTGCTGCAAATGTTGAAACGCTGTGTTAACTTCTGGCATTTGTATTGATTGACTACCCTGTGCTTCGTTTAGTTCTTAAATCTATTTATTTTGCATTTCTCTTAAATTTCATGGGCTTGTGAAGATCTCAACACTAAAAATATTAGCTATTAAAGGTAATTCTAACCAAAAATGCTCTTAGGATGCTTGTGGAAAATTAAGCTTGTTTTCACTTGTTTTCACTTTCATATATTACTTTTCTTCATGCCTTCATATCTGTTTAAGATACAGAAAGTTTTCCAGATAAGGAGTGTAAAAAATCTGCCAAAAATATGTTTGCATTTGGAAACATACACACATATAACTGCCCACGCAGTCCTGATGTTAAATGTCTTCTCATCATGGCATCTGAGGCAGGCATTTGATGATAATTGTTTACAGTTATAATTTTTTACAATAACAGAGAAGTTACTCACTTTCAGGAGGATAAAATACACCAATTTGAGTGAAATTGCCATGAGAAAGCAGTCTGTAGCCTTCCTGACAGGTGTCAGTGCCACTAAGGAAAAAAAGCAGCTACCATTGTGCATTAGCAGAGTACCTTGCTTTTTTTCTCCTCCATAATTTCTAACTGCTATTAGTTTCCTGGTTAAATGAACTAAAACATTTCTAATTTCTCCTCATGCTAAAAGGATAACCTTTTATATCCTTGTACAGAATCTCTTAAGTAATACTGTTGTTGCCCCCCCCCCAGTCAGTAAGATCCCATTTGCTTGTGCTTTAAAATTTCTGTGTGTCTATTTAAATCATATCAAGGTGGCATTTGCTGGTTCTGGCAGATAAAACCAATTATGGTTATAGCTCTGTTCCTGAGGAAAATGAAAGAAGTCCATATTGCTGTATAAAAATGCCCCAAATATTAGTTATCTGGAAAACTTTACCAGTCTGTCTTGTGGGATATCAGGCTGTTCTTCTTCACTGTCAGTGTGAAGATACACCCTATGTAGCTGTGGCACTGCTGCTTCTGCTGGAGAATTGAGATTGGCATGAGTGTGGAAACTTTGAAAAACCAGGCAAGAGATGATGCATCAGGATTAAGAGATGATTTCTTAATGTTGAATGAGAACTTGTAGGCAGCATGTGTGTGGGTTTTGAGGGACACCAAAAGTGAAGTCTTTTTATTATTTATATTCCAAGAGAAGCACATTCAAGATCAAAATCCTATTCTGCTACCTACTGTTCCCCTCTGAAGGGATACTTCCTTGCCTACCAAGACCCTGTCTCTGTTCTAGTGGTTACTTGTAAATTTATAGGATATTTGCTGATTTCCTGATTTCCTAAGGATAATGTGATTTCTCTTTTCAAAAGCAATTCTCACTTGGAAAAGTAAATCAGAATAATTTACATTGGAGAAGACCTTTAAGATCATCAAGTCCAACCATTAACCTAGCACTGCCAAGTCCACCACTACAACATGACCCTAAGCACCCCATCTCCATGTCTATTAAATACCTCCAGGGATGGTGAAGAATCACTTCCTTAGTCCTGCAGGCCACAGTATTTCTCATACAAGCCAGGGTCCTATTGGCCTTCTTGGCCACCTGATCCACATAGCTCTCATTCTGAATCGTCTACAGTCACTGTTTTCAATCTGATCCCTTATCTTCTCTAGTAATAGCTCATTGAATATATAGAGAAAAAGGAGCTGGAAACAGCAACACCTTCCCTGTTCAACCTCCTTGCTTATGATGAAATACAGAAAAGGAGAGCTTGCTCTCTAAAAATTTTAAAGGGGAAGCAAATCTGTTGTTCCCATAACCTTACTGAAATTAAGAATGGAGAGCGGGACAAAAGAAAAGGCAAGGAGACAGCAAATGGGTTCATAAGAAGCCCATGGGAACTTGGTGAGGAGAGGGGCATGATAGCATCCATCTGCTTGAAGAGGGGTTGAGAGCAGCTGTAGCAGGGCTTCCTCTTCTTCCTGGTTTTGCCTGTATTGCTAATATTGATGGCATGAGTGAAAGCTGTGTGTATGGAGATGAACCATCACCCTTGCTTGATGGTCACACCAGGCACAGTGTGTTTGGCTCTAGCCTGATGAGAGACTATCTGAGCAGAGGAGGTAGTGGAGATCAGAGCCAAGCCCTGCACTAGTCAGTCAGCACATGTGAAGTGGGGAGATTAGTTTATTTCGTTCGGTGTGTGGAGTACAAGATGAACCAAACCAGCCATCTACAGTTGCCTCATTGAGACTTTACAATTAAAGGTTAATTTACTATTGAAGCTTGTAAAATAATGCATGCAAAATGCTGATATATAGATTTGTATTGTGGAATGACAGGTGGCATACAGCTAAAGACAGTGCTGTCTCATGCTGCCTTTTGCCAGCCATTAAAGGTGCCCATTTTACATAGCAGACGTGAATATCGATTAAAAGGAAGCACTAAAAAATTTAATAGTTTGTTAAATGAGTATTGAAGGAATTGTTAAATTTGCTTAAGTCCATTTTGTTAATTGTTCTGTATACTTTGAGTTTGCCTGATGCTACCTAGATTGTGTGTTCTATTGTATTCTAGTATTTTTATTGTAATAATGAATAATTTCATATACTACTTTAGCCGTTCCTGAGCTCAAAGTGTATGTGGCACATAGTGCCTTCTGAAAACCTGCACTCTTTGCGGTAGACTTTTCTCTCTTATATTTACTCAAATAGAAGTGGATATAGTGTTTTCTTCTCAATTTTTTGGTCTGACTCCTGTGACTCTGACTCCAGTAAGTAATGCCAGTTGCATGGGTAGATGGATCTGACAGGGTTGAGAACTAACAGCATGTCAGACGCTTTTCTCCAATGAAGGCTATAGATCAGAGCTAGGAATCTGCTGGAGCTGGAGAGGGTGACAGGGGAATAACATCCCTTTCTCTTCCATCGACAGGGGTAATAACTCCTGGCTCTCTAGGGACAGATTGTAAAAGCCAATAGCCAGGAGCTGTGAAGCAGGGAGGGTAGAAGAATTGAAAATTAAAGGGGGAGTGAAAATTTTGTGGAAGGCTTTAGTGAGATGTTGGAATAAACCATCAAGTGCCGTTCATTTAATTGCATTATTGTTGATAGACAGGGTTCTTGGAATATTACTTTTTTTTACTTTATAAAGTTAAATGTTAGTAAAATACTAGTTGAAATGATTAAGACATATCATGCATGCTTTTATTTGTAGCTAGGTGTCATATATTCTGCGATAACTGCTGTTATTGAAAGTGTGTGGAAAAAATGCTGCACAAGCATTGCTTTAAAATTAAGAATCTGTTAATAGTAAAAAATAATAGTTAATACCACTACTGTATATAAACATATTTTGAGCATAATGATGCACATTGTATGCAAGTCAGATCCTTAATTCTATGTGATTTATAGCTGATATCTCTTCATATGTAAAATTTCACCTTGTTCAGTCTTTCATAGTTCACAAGCATTTAAACTTTGGCTGTGTTTGTGTCCAGAGGGAGTGTTTCAGTACTGCTAGATTTCACCAATGTTATAATACCTGCCTTATACCATGAGTCTTTCATTCATTTCTTTGTGGAGCAGTAGCTTATAACAGTTTAATACAAACACCTAAAGAAGCAAAACCATAATAAAAAGGCATAGCTCCCAGACTCTTAAGAAACAGCAGTGCTTAAAAGCGGTATTTTTTGTATGAGTTGTTCTTGCTTAGTTTTTAAACTGTGACTGGTGTTTAGTTAAATCTTTTACAGACTCAGTTCACTGAAGGTGACAGAAGTACTCACTTGAGCTCAATGAAAAGTAGACATGACAGTAAATTTTTCAGTCAGAGACAGGAGATCTTGTTATAGGAGTCAGTATGGGGGTCAGGGCAGAGCCTGTTGATGATTGAGGAAAAGAGAAGTAAATTCATTCTGCTTCATGCACTTTGTCAAGTGCCAGTAGCTTACCATTGAGAAGTAGTCACCCGTTCTAGTCTTACGGCCCTAGAGGTCACTCATTTGATATAAATCATAGCACTGCATAGGCTCAGCAACCTATTGCCATTCGAGGTGAAATAAAAAAAGAGAAATGCTTCATTCTGAATTGAAATGACTGTTAATATCCCACCACATGTTGCTGTTTAATGCAATATGTGGTTAGATATTGATCTCCAAAATCAAGTCATTAAAATGTGCAGTTTTTGTTTATTGGAATGAAGCAATTAAATGGTTCAGTTATGCCAGACCTTACCTTTTCTGATGAAAACTATTGATTTCTTGCCACAGCTTTATAAGCGACAATGTTTTTGATTACTCTTGACAAACCTCCTTGGAGTGTTAATTAAAATTGTACCAGATGAGCAGGTGTGGGAGATCATTAGATCGCCCGGATCACACACTGCACTTCATATTCTGCAGCCTTGCATAATGAACAGGGCACAAGAGGGGAAAAACAATATCTTCATCAGCAGAATTAGCATCTTCTCTCTCTTTTCTTTTTTAACTAGGTGACATTACGTTTTACAGTACATCCATTTATCAGCTATTGAATAACTTCTACTACATCCGATTAAATTCAGTTTCTTTTGAAATACTGCATTGCTACACAACCACAAAAAATGAAATACTTGGCTGGTTTGTGTGTGAATGCTCATAAACTTGTGATACCCACTGCATTCTTTCAAAAACAAAGCAGAAACTTTAGGCGTTTTCCTGTATAAGGCATTTTCCTGTATAAGACATTTTAATAACATCTGCATTTTTCTTTAGCCTAACTACATGATGGTATAAAATAGCATGAGAACTATTGATTATATTGGTTTTGAAATAGCAAATTATTTCATGATTTATTAATTTACAATAGATTTCTTGTCTGATACAATATTAATCAGTTGATAATTTTTTCTTACCTTAATATTATGCTGAGACAATAACAATGTATTGCATTTGTTGTGCTGTAAAGTACATTTACAAGGATGGAATATGATATCAATTATAAAGCCTGCTGTGATGGGCAGCTCTATCAACTAGATAATATAAAGGGAAAAACGGGAGTTAAAATAACTAAGAAAATTAAGGATCTAATGTATTTAAGGATGGAATATTTGTTTGGAACAGCAGAGTGAAATGTGCAAAGCACTTGATCATAAAACTGTTTGGCCTGTAAATAGATAGCTTCAATTTCCATTCGTAGGTGAGTCCTAGTCATCAACTAACTGAAAGCTTGTGTCGTATGTTTGTAGGTCAGCCCAACTCTTATTGAACTGGCAGTTTGGGATTTAATGGTTTTAAACTAAAAAAAAGCGGGATATCTAAAAAAAAACAAAACAAACCAACCCCCAAATTAAGTGATAATTGGAAAAAGGTAGTGCCTGAGCATCAGTAGCATTTGGGATAGGTGTTCTCTGGAGAGGAACCAGAGCTAGATGTCATATGCTCTTTGGCTAAGTTGCCTTCTCTGTGCCTGTTTATCTTTCTGGAAATTATATAAAACTTCTTGGGTAGGAC